>NC_084479.1:7970039-8270039 GCF_027409185.1 Cynocephalus volans
TTTCATTTCTAGAAGTTCTGTTACACTCTTTTTTATGGTATTAATCTCTTTGTAGATTTCCTCCTGCACATTCTGGATGTTTTTTTCTTGTTTCATTGTGCCCTCTAAATGAGTCTTCCTTTATTTCTTCAAGTTTTCTTAAGATCATTGCTCAAAATTCTTTTTCAGACAATTCAAGGATTCCCTGTTCCATGGAGTCTGAGTTTCAGGCATTTCTGTATCCTTTTGGTGGTGTCCTTTCTCCTTGATTGTTTGTACTTCTAGTGTTTTTTCACTGATGCTTGGTCATTTGGTAGGGGGTTTGCTTCTTCTCTTACACTGAGGTTGGCTGTGGAGTGGCCCTGGTTGCTACTGCAGGGGTTGAACTGTCTTACTTCACAGTAGGTGTGGTGGTGGTTAAGTTAAACCACTTTGGTTCCTGTTCTAGACTCTGTGGTTGTAGAATGATCTGCTAGCATGTGGAGTTTTGCTGGGCCTAAGTCGGTGGGTTAGATCCGTAGGCTGGTGCTCCCCACTGGGACTGAGGTGGGCTGAGGGGCGGGCTGCGTGGAGCTGCATGGTTCTGCTGTCTGGTGTTGCTGCCAGCTGCCCCCTGTAGGCTCACCTGCATGGTGCTGGTTCAGAGTGTGGGGCTGGGGCCTGGAGCTCCCCCCAGCCTGGTTCCAAGGTGGTGGGGTGAGGGAGCCATGTGGAGCCACCTGGTTCCGCTGTGTGGTGCTGCCGCCGGCCACTTCTGGTGGGCTCTCCTGTGCGGAGCCAGTTCAGTGTGCAGGAGCCAGGCCTGGAGCTCCCACCTCATGCCTGGGTTCAAGATGGTGGGGTGAGGGAGCCACATGGAGCCGCAATTCCACTGGCTGGCACCTGGGGGCTCACCTGCAAGATACCAGTTCAGGGCACGGGGGCAGGGTCTGGGGCTCCCCACTTGGCTGTGTCAAAGGCGCTGGGTGAGGGAGCCACGTGGAGCCGCCTGGTTCTGCTGTCTGGTGCTGCTGCTGGCTGCTTCCAGTGGGCTCCCAACTTAAGTTTTTTAAAAGTTAAGTGTTTATTTTATTTTATTTAAGAGTTTTAAATTTTGTCAAATGCTTTTTCCATAATAGTTGAGATAGTTATGTTATTCCCCCCCCCATCATTTTGTTAATGTGTTAGATAGCTTTGATCAATTTTTGTATGTTGAGCCAGCCTTGCATTCCAGGAATAAAGTCCACTTGGTCACAGTGCATAACCTTGGCTGCTAAATTTGTTTTGTTAGAAGTTTGTGGAGAACTTTTGAATAAGAGTTTATAAGGGATTTTTGGTCCGTGGTTTTTGTTTCCTCTTTTTTTTTTTTGTATTTCTTGTAGCATTGTTGTATGGCTTTGTTACCAGGGCAGTCTCTCCTTATAGAAGGAGTTAGGAAGTATTTCCTCCTCTTCAGTTTTTTGGAAGAATTTGAGGAGAATAGGTATTAATTCTTCTATAAATGTTAGGTGGAATTAGACTGAAGCCATGTCTAGGGCTTACTTTATTGGGATGTTTTTGATTACTGATTCAACCTTCTTACTGGTTATAGTTCTATTCAGAATTTCTGTTTCTTTGCAGTTCAGTCTTGGTGGGTGTATGTTTTCAAGATTTTACCATTTCATCCAGGTTTCCCAATTTGTTGGCATACAGGTTTTCCTCATACTCTCTCACAATTAATTCTTTTTTTTTACGTAGAATTGGTAGTAATGTACCCACACTCATTTCTGTAGTACTTTAAATCTTCTCTATATTTTTGTCCATCCAGCTAAAGGTTTGTCAGTTTTATTGATCTGTTCAAGTAACCAATTCTTGGTTCATTCATTTTCTCTACTGTTTTTCTATTTCCTGTTTTATCTCATCGATATTCTTTATTATTTTCTCACATCTGCTACCTTTGGGTGTAATTTGTTCTTCTTTCTCTAGTTTCTTAAGTTGTTATGTCAGGTTGTTGATTTGAGATGTTTCTTTAACATAAATAAACATTTACAGCTGTTAAGTTTCCTATTAGCACTTCCTTCAATGAATACCATGTTTTCCTTTTTTCTCAAGATAGTGTGGTTTCTATTTTATCTTCTGATTTCTACTTCGACTCATTGGTTTTCTTAAGAGTGTGTTTTTAGATAATCCACATGTAAGAAAATATTTTAATTTTCATTTTGCCCTTGATTTCTAGTTTTTTTCTATTGTGATCTCAAAAGATACTTTGTATAATTTCAGTCTTTGAAAATTTATTGACACTTACTTTATGGCCCCAAATAGGTCATTAAGGAGAATGTTCCACGAAGTATTTGAGATGAATGTGTATTCTGCTCTTGTTTGGCGAAGTGTTCTCTGTATTTCAGTTAAGTCTCTTACTGATCTTTTGTCTGACTGTTCTGTCTGTTAACAGGATTGTTGTATGGAAGTCCCACACTGTTATTGTGGCACTGTCTATTGCTCCTTTGACTTCTGTCAATGTTTGCTTAATGTATTTAGAAGCTCTGATATTTGTGTATGGCTTATAATTGTTATAACTTCCTGGTAAACTAACCCTTGTCATGACATATAATGTCATTCTTTGTCTCTGGTAACATTTTTTTTGGCTTATACTTATTTAGTCTGAAACTAGTATAGCCACTCCTGCTCTCTTTTACTTCATATTCTTATAGAATATCTTTTTCCATCTTTTTATGTTCAACTTGTGTGTTCCTTTAGTTAAAAAGAGAATCTCTTGTGGATAGCATATGTGTAGTAGGACTGTGTTTTTTGTAATCCATTCTGCCAGTTCATATCTTTGGGGAGTTTAATCAGGCACATAGCATAATTACTATAGGAAAGGACTTCCTTTTGTTATTTTTTCTTGTTTTCTGTACATTTTAAAGCTTCTCTGTCTCTCATTTCCTCCCAACTTGCTTTCCTTTGTGTTTAGTTGATTTTTTGTGGTGACATATTTTGTTTTTTTTGTTTTTTAAAAAAAATTTTATTATGTCGATATACATTGTGGCTGATTATTGTTGCCCATCACCAAAACCTCCCTCCCTGTGGTGACATATTTTGATTCCCTTGTCATTTCCCTTTCTCATGTTGTAAAGATTTGTACTAGTGCTTATCATTGAGATTACATATAACTACCAAAAGTTATAACAATCTATTTTAAACTGATACTGTCACAAGTCAATTATGCGCAAAAACTCTATGGTTTTACAGCTCCACACTCAGTCTTTATGTTATTAATGTCATAAATTACATCTTCACATATTGTGTATCCATTAATGTAGATTTATAATTACTTTTATGCTTCTGTCTTTTTAATACAGTAAAGGAATAAAAGGTGGATTCACAAACCAACATTACAGTAATATTTTTTAATAATTGCCCATGTTTTACCAGAGAACTTTATTTTTTCTAATGCCTTTGAGTAACTGTCTAGCATCCTGTCATTTCAACTTGGATGACTCCTTTTAGCGTTTCTTGGAAGTGACAAGGGAATCAAAATATGTCACTACAAAAAATCAGCTATACAAAAAGGAAAACAATTTGGGAGCAAACGAGGGAAAGAAAAGCTTTGTGAGGTAGGTCTAGTGGTGAGAAACTCCTTCACTTTTGTTTATTTGGGACTGTCTTAATTTCCCCCTCAATTTTGAATAACAGTTTTATCAGAATTGTTGACTCGCGCGTGTGTGTGTTAGTGCTTTCAGCGTATCATCTCATCACCTTCTGGCCAGCAAGGTGTGTGTGTCTGCTGATATCCAGTGATAATCTTATGAATGATCTCTTGTATGTCATTAGTCGCTTATTTCTGGTTTCAACATCCCTTCTTTGTCTTTGTGTTTTGACAGTTTGATTACAGTGAGTCTCTGTGAGTCTCTTTCTGTGTCTCTTACTTGGAGCTTTAAAAATTTTTGTGTCCATATCTTACCCTTTTCTGCAGGTGGGGAGGACAGTTAGCCAGTACAGGGATCCAAACCCTTGACCTTGGTGTTGAAATATCCTGCTCTAACCAACTGAGCTAACCAGCGAGTCCCATGTCTTACCTTTCATTTAAAAGTTTTATTAATTATTTCTTTAGCCAGTCCCATGTCTTACCTTTAATTTGAAGGTTTTATTAATTATTTCTTCAAAAAAACTTCTCTCTGATTCTTTATCTCTTCTCCTTCTGGTACTCCACTAGTGTGGATATTGGTTCACTTGAGGATATGCCATACTGTTCGGCTCATCCACTTTTCTCTATTCTTTTTTTTCTCTTTGGTGATCAGAGTCACTGATTCCTAGTGACTTGTCTTTGAGTTTTCAGATATTTCTCTGCCTGTTTGCATCTTTTGTTGATCGCCTCTAGGGAGTGTTTCAATTTAGTTATGGCACATTCAGTTATCTTTATTCTTTTTATTTCTGTCTTTCGTCATGGTCTCATTTTGTTCAGACACTGTTTTCCTGATTTCCTGTAACTCTGTGCCATGTTTTCCTTTAGGTCTTTGAACACATTTAAGACAGTTGTTTTAAAGTCTTTGTCTAGCAAGTCAAAAAAAACCTGTGGTATTAGTCCGTTTCTGTTGCTTATAACAGAATACTTGAAGCTGGATGTTTTTTTAGAGAAATGAAATGTGTTGCTTACAGTTTTGGAGGCTGGGAAGTCCAAAGTCTAGGGAACGTATCTGGTGAGGGCCTTGTTCTTGTGATGACTCTCCACAACAGTGCAGGGTGTCATGTGGTAAATGGCTGAGCAAGAGAGAGGGGATAAGCTTGTCATTCCCTCTCCTTATAAGGCTGTCATAGCCATAGCCATGACCACCATTAGACCATCAATGGATTAATCCATTCATGTCTTCACAATCTAATCACTTCTTAAAGGCCCCATCTTTCAGTTACCATAGTAGGATTTCCCACCCTTACAACACTATCACGGTGGGGAGGAGTTTCAATGAGCTCTGGGGGCCATTCAATCCACAGCACCTGTGTTTCTTTAGGGTCTGTTTCTGGAGATTTATTTTGTTCCTTTGGATAAACCATGGTTCCCTGTTTCTGTGAATGCCTTATAATCTTTTGTTGAAAATTAGGCATTTGAAAGAACAGCTACCTTTTTCAGTGTTTGCAGACTGGCCCTGTGTAGTGGAAGACCATTACTAATCCAACCAGTGTGGGAGTTGAAGGCTTTTACTTTTCTCAGCCCTTTTCTGGGTGTGCATATTAGTTTGCTAGTGATGCCATACGGAAGTAGCGCACACTAGGTGCTTAGACAACAGAAATTTATTTCCTCACGCTTCTGGAAACTGGAAGTCCAAGATCAAGATGTTGGCTGGTTTGGGTTTTTTTCTGAGTTCATTCACCTTGGCTTTCTGATGGCTACCTTGATGCTGTGTCATGACATGTTCTATCTTCTGTGCATCCACATCTCTGATGTGT
Source organism: Cynocephalus volans (assembly GCF_027409185.1). NCBI lineage: Eukaryota > Metazoa > Chordata > Mammalia > Dermoptera > Cynocephalidae > Cynocephalus > Cynocephalus volans. Next base: position 7,975,419 of record NC_084479.1, read on the forward strand.
TTTTTGTTTCCAAATTTCATACAGACACCAGTCAACTTGGGTTAGGGTTCACCTGAACAGACTCATTTTAACTAATTTTTTTTGAGGTTCTATCTCAAAATACAGTCACATTATAATATACGTGGGTTTAACACTTCAACATATGAATTTTGGGATCAGGGACATAATTCAGCTGATAGTAGCATGCATACTTCCTGAACCTTTGCTTATGCCTCCCCTGTTTCCCCAATTCCCCCATATGGATGGCTGCTTTTAAATATTGCTATGTCCTTAAGAATCGCTTCTGCTTTTTTTTTTTTTTTTTTTTTGGTTCCATGGTATTCCTCTTCCAGTAATCTTTTCTTTTTAGTCACTCATGTGTCTCCAGCCTCCCTATAGTTCTGACATGCTGTAGTGCGTGCCCCTTACTTCAATGGCTTTCAAAGTAATGTGATATCCAAACTATGTCTCTGGTCCCACCTAAGTTGTGAGTCAGGTCTGAAGAAACCCAGACATCAGGCATGTCAGAATGCTGCCAACAGTTTCACTCCTTTTCTTTCTTCTCCAGCAGAAATTGGGAATTGGCTAGCTTCCTTCTGACTCTACTGCACTGCCTAGGGCGGAGTTGCGACAAGAGTAAGCAAAAATGCTATAAAACTTCCTACTCTTTGGGGGGTCACTTTTTCTCTTTTTCTTTTCTTTTCTCTCTTCTCTCTCTCTCTTTCTCATCTTTTATTTTATTTTATTTTTTGCATCTGGCAGGTACAGAGATCTGAAACTGGACCTTGGTGTTATGACACCACACTCTAACCAGCTGATCAAACTGGCCAGCCCCTGGGAATCACTTTTTCTTAACTGGCTATTTGCTTTGTTGCTGCAGTCCTTTCCTCGTTTCTAGAGCTCACCCAAAGGTATTTTGGTCAGTCAGTTGTTTTTTACTTTATGTCATCATGGAGGGAAGTGCCTGGAGCTCCCTACTTTGTGAATGTTGCTGGTATCACTGCTTTGATATTTTGTAAATCCACTCTTCAAATCTCTTTCTTGCAATTGAAGACTGTAATCTATTTATATTTGTAGTAATTACTAATAAGAAATTGCTTATTTCTACCATTTTACTATCTGTTTCTTTTACTATCTGTATCTTTCCCCCCAGTTCCTCCATTACTGGTTTTGTGTTTAATTAATTTTTTTCTGTTGTTCTATCTTGACACCTTTCTTATTGCTTCCATATATTTTATGTCTTTTTAAAAAATTACTGGTTACGCAAGGTATTACAATGAACAACCTTGTAAGAACAAGGTGTAAATAAGTACCAGCACAGTGTCCATAGTATATAACAGCTCTTCTCATCTACACATGTACTTCCTTTTTATGTTGTTGCTGTCACAAATTACATTTTTATAGCATTATGTGCCCTTTAACATATATTCTTCTTTGTCTTGTGACTTTATCTTTTCAGTCAAACAGCAGGTTTTAAAAACAGGCCTTACAAACCAAAATAGATTCATACTGACTGTTGTATTTACCCCTGTAATTACTTTAACTTCTGTTCTACTTTACTTTATACAGTTCAAGTTACTTTCAGGTTCCATTTAATTCATCCTGAGCATTTCCTTTAGCATTTTTATGTGGCAGGTCTAAGTTATGAACTCAGATTGTATTTTTCTGGAGATGTCTTAATTTCTTCTTCTTCTTTTTTTATTTTTTTTTTTTGTCTTTTTCGTGACCGGCACTCAGCCAGTGAGTGCACCGGCCATTCCTATATAGGATCCGAACCCGTGGCAGGAGCGTCGCTGAGCTCCCAGCGCCGCACTCTCCCGAGTGCGCCACGGGCTCAGCCCTCTTCTTTTCATTGTAGCATAAATTTGCCTAAAATTATTGGTTAAAAGTTTATTTCTGCCAACACCTTAAAGATTTTCTTCCATTGCCTTTGGTCCTCCATGACTGCTGACGAGAAATTGGCTGTCAATCTGACTAAAAACACTTGCATGTGTACAATCGCTTCTCTTTTGCTGCTTTCTGTATTCTTTCTCTGTTTTGACAATTTGGCTATAATATGTCTTGTGGATAGCTCTAAGTTTATTGGAATTGGATTTCATTGAATTTCTTGGATGCATAGCCTTTTATAAAATTTGAGATGTTTTGACCATTATGTCTCCGAGTAGTCTTCCTGAACTTTTTTCTCTCCCGTCTTCTTCTGAGACTCCCCTTATTCCTATGTTGGGTATCCCGTAGGTATTTTAGAGTCTGTTCACTTTTCTACATTACTATTATTTATTTCTTTATTTTCCTGTTCTGCAGATGATAATTTCAACTGAGCTATCAGTGAGTTTGCAGATTCACTCTTCTGACTGCTCCAATATGCTGATGAATTCCCTCCCCAGCACTGAAAATTTAATTTCACTATTTGTACTTTTCAGCTCCACAATTTCTATTTTGTTTAATTTCATGTTAATCTCCTTGTTTATTTCTTCTACCTTTTGAGATATCATCCTCCTGGTTATTTTTAGTTGTTTTTCCGAGGCTTGTCTTAGTTCTTTGAGCATAGTGAAAACAGTTGATTTAGAACCTTTTTCTTTTTCTTTTTTTTTTGACCGGTAAGGGGATCGCAACCCTCGGCACGGGTGGTCCGCACCGCTCAACCAGTGAGCGCACCGGCCATCCCTATATAGGATCCGAACCCACGGCCTCGGCGCTACCAGCACCGCACTCTCCCGGCTCACCGGCCCAGAACCTTTTTCTTAAAGACTGATATCAGAATAAGAGGATTAGGACTGTCCCTTCACTTACAGATGTGTGAAATAAAGAGCTGCCCATGGATCAATTCCCGTGTGAGTGAAATCCACAAACTAGTTGAGACACTCCTGTATACGGGGCAACTGAGAAAATACTCACATGTAGGTAAACAGGAAAAGCTGAGATATACTGTTACTGTAAACCCCAGGTACAGCACAGCACCATACAATTGGGAGGAAATCCTCATCATTTAGGTTCTCATGAGCAGCAACTGGTAAAGTGGCTCCTAAATTGCCTGTTGCTGTAAGCCAATGTGGCTTGGCATTCATTAGTCCCCCAGAATCAGAAGAAATAATGAGGTGGTGTTAAGTAGGCATGCGAACACCACCTGTATCTCTTCTACTCAGTGCCCAGCAAGCATGCAACAAACTTCAGCTCTCAGCTTCTCACTGGAAAGGGTTAGGATGCACATCTCATGCTTCAACTTTTTCAACTACTGTTTTTGCAGCTGGCTCCTAAATTGCATTTCTCTGGGCCCTAAGAGTATACAGCATTTACTAATCCCTCAGGGTTGATAGAAAACAAAGCAGCAGTTTTTAATTTCATCTTTATTTTAGTGTAATTGACAAATAAATCTATATATTCAAGATGTACCACATGATGGGATATATGTATGCATTGTAACGTGATGACTGCAATGAGGCTAAGTAACATGTCTATCACCTCACTTAGTTACATATTTCTGTGGTGGTATTACTTAAGATAAAACTCTCAGAAAATTTCAGGTATACAATACAGCATTGTTAACTATATTCACCAGGCTGTACATTAGGTCTCCAGCTTTTATTCTTCCTATAACTATAAGTTTGTACCCTTTCACGATCTCATCATTTCCCATACGGCCTAACCCTTTGTAACAACCATTCTATCTTGCTTCTATAGTTTGATTTTTTTAGATTAGGCATCATCAGTGTGATCATGCAGTATAAGGGTACTTCAGAAAGTTCATGGAAAAAGGGAATTAATACAATCTTACCATGAACTACTTGAAGGCCTCTTGCATTTGTCTTTCCATGCCTGGCTAATTTCACTAAGCTGATGTTCTTCTGGCTTATTGACATATTTGTAAATGGCAGAATTTTCTACTTTTTTACATGCCAAATAACACTCTGCCTCTGTGTGTGTGTGTGTGTGTGTGTGTGTGTGTGTGTATCACATTTTAAAAAATCCATTCATCTGCCAATAGACACATTGATTTCATACAGTGGCTACTGTGAATAATGCTGAAATGAACTTGGGGATGATGATATGTCTTTGAGATATTGATTTCATTTCCTTTGGATTTATATCCAAAGTGAGATTGTTGAATCATATAGTACTTCTACTTTTAATTTTTTGAGGCACCTCCGTTCTGTTTCCCATAATGGCTGCACCAATTTACACCTCTGACAAAAATGTATAGATTTCTTAATTCTCTACATCCTCAGTAACACATGCTATCTTTTGCATTTTTGATAATAGCCGTGTTCATATACCTGTAGGCCATTTGTATGAATTCCTTTGAAAAGATGTATTTTCAGCTCTGTTGCCCATTTTAAAATTGTGTTATTCAATTTCTTGCTGTTGAGCTGTATGAGTTTCTCATATATTCTGGTTATTAACCCCTTATCTTATTTTTCATTCTATGTATTGCCTTTTTCTTTTGTGCAGAAAGCTTTGTAACTTGAGGTCGTCCCACTTGTTTATTTTTGATTCTTGAAAATTATTAGTCTTTAAATTGACATGTAATTGTAAATATTTATAGGGCACAGTTGGTATTTCAGTATGTATATGCAATGCATAATGATCAAATCAGAGTAATTAGCATACCGATTATCTCAAATTTGTATCATCTCTTTGTATTGGAAACATTCAATATTCTCTCTCCTAGCTATTTTAAAATATAAATATGTTATTTTAATAAAATAGGTTATTTTTAACTGTAGTCACCCTGCAGTGCTATGGAACACCAGAAGTTCTTTGTCCCAGTGAGCAGTAATTTCGTATTTAGTAACCAAACTCTCCCTGTCTCTTCTCCTCCTCCCCCTCAGATTTCCAGCCTCGAATAGTAGTCATTATTCTATTTGGTACTTCTGTAAGATCAACCTTTTCTAGCTGTTTGACTGCAGTGTGCCTCAGAGAGGACTCTTTGAGTTAAGTCTATTTGGGGACCTGCGAGCTTCCCAGATCTGCATGTGCATATCCCTCCCAAGGCTTGGGGGGAAGGTTGGCTATCATTTAATTAAATACGTTTTTCTACACCTTTTCCTATCGCTCCTCTTTCTGGAACTCCCATAATGTGAATACTTGTTAGTTGAATGATGCTCCACCAGTCTTGTAGGCTTTCTTCATTTTTTTAAAGTTGTTGTTTTGTGTTTGTTTTTTCTTTCTTGTCTGAATGGGTTATTCCAAAAGACTTGTCTTTAGGTTTAGAAATCCTTTATTCTGCTTGAGCTAGTCTGTTTTTGAAGCTCTTTGTTGTACTTTAAAATTATATTCATTGAATTTGCAGCTGCAAGGGTTCTGTTTGGTTCTTTTTTATGATATCTCTTTGCTGAATTTCTCATTCAGATCATAACTTGCATTTCTGATTTTATTAAGCAGTCTCTCTGTGTCTCTTGTATCATACTTCCCCCCCTCTTTCTTTTATTGAATCATAATTGATTGTACATATTTTAAGGGGCTCAATGTTGACATATGTTGATCAAATTAATATTATTAGTGGATATATTATTACAGACTGTACTTATTCTTTATGCCCCTTATCCAGTCTTTCCCCATCCCCTCTCACTCCCCCCTCCCACCTCTGATAACCCTAGATTTCTTCTCTCCTTCTGAAAGGGTAATGGTTACGCTGTTGATTTGTTGCCTAGATGATCTGTCCAGTACCGTCAGGTCTCCCACTGTTATCGTAGAACAGATGCTTCTTCTGTCACTTGGAGGATGTCTCTTCTTTTCTTTGGTCTCCTTGGTGACTCTCTTTGTGTCAATGCACTCAAGAAGCTGGAGGGCCATCTGCAGAGTGGTTGTGGCATATCGCTGCTGTTGTGGCATATCACTGCTATTGTAGCAGCCGTGGTGGGTCACCCACATGAAAGTGGTGTTCTTGGCATGCTCCTTGTCTGGTCATGGGACGAGGGGCAGTCCCTGGCTCCAAACCTCAGGACCCTGGGTGGGCCCCGTGGCATTGGTGGCATGCCTGGTTGTGGGAGGAGGGCTCACCGAGTTTTCTTGAGGTTATAATTTTGAATTTCTTTTCAGGCATACAATAGATTTCCTTTTCTTTGTGGTCTGTTACTGGAAACTTACTGCATTTCTTGGAGATGTCACGTTGCCTTGCTTTTTCAAGTTTCTTGTGATCCTACATTGAAATCTGCACATTTGATTGAACAGTCACCTCTTCCATAAAGCTCCATAAAACTGGAATTGCTTTTGTAGAATAAAATATTAATGAATATTTTCAATTAATAAATTTAAATAAATTAATAAATTAAATTGAATTTTAAAATTATTTTTAATTGCTAAATATAAATATTTTTGTAGAATAAAATATGTTATGGAGTAGCTCTCTACAGAAATATGCTTGGTTTAATAATTTTTTGCTATGTGTATCAAACTACTTTCTTCTGTAAATGTGTTCTATAGTATCAGTTCAATAGAGTGCTTTGGCTGTAGTGCCAGTGGTGTCTGCAAGTGCCTCACTTGCCTAGAACACAAGTGTTTATAGAGGCAGTGACATGGCTTTGCAGGGAGTGGGAGCAGCCCTGTGGGCTGGTTCTCCGGCCCTGAGAGGGGCATGCACTGGGCATGGCGGCTCTGCCTGTCACAGGGGCAGCATCATGGTGGTGTCAGGCAGGCAGGCTCTTGGCTCCTGGGAAGCATGCACAGTGGTCTTTGGTTGAGGAACAGGAATACCAGCAGTGGTGGGTACCAAGCAGGCTGGTGTCCCTGGGGAGTGCACACTTTGGCTCCAGATGTGGCCTCCTTGTTTATCTTGGACTGCCTGTTTTGGGAAGTATAAGGTATCACATTAGCTTGGATCCTTAGGTCATGGCCATACTGCTGGGTTTATTTGGGGCCATGGCGCTGCAGCTTTTTGTGTGCATTTGGAGGGATTATGGTAGGGCTTCATGGGTGTGGATATGCAGGGGCTGTTGGGCCGAAAGGCACGATATACTCCAGCAGTGGCTTTGTTCTCAAAATAGTGTGGTGCCATAGCACCTTGGGTCTTGGGGTCTTGGAGGACCCAGTGGTGAGTCTCTTTTCTAGTGCAATATGGTTGCATGATCTCCAAGTTGCTCCCTACACTGGGTGCAGGGCCTGTAAGGACTGTGGAACTCTCACAGCTAGAATTTCAGGTATCTGTGGTGGTAATGAAGATTGCTGAGATCTCTGCTTACCTTTTTTCTGTAATGAGGAGTTGCTCATGGCTCCAAACAAAATCACAGCTGGTACTTTTCTTCCCTCTCTATGCTGCCATCCTGAGTTTCTGTGCTTCAGAGGGTTTCTGTCACTGTTATGTAAAATTCCAGTGTTGTTTCTTAAGACATTTGACCTTGATCTAACTTTGGGGATTTCTAGATGAGCACCTGGACTACCTTGAAAGAGTGTATACTTTTTCCTTATAAAAAGAGAGATATTAAACTAATTAGGCTTACTTGGTATATTAAATTGAATAAATAGCATATGGACGTTATTCTTATATGTTTCAAAATTCATATGAATTTTTAAGAAAAGCCTGGTGGTCTTGACCTAACACGGTATAAGAAAATTTTGATATTTCTACAGCACTTTAGTATAGCAACTAAGAAAAGTGGCTGATCATGTTATAACAGACACACCTTGAAAAATACAGCATAATCTCACATAGATATGGAATGCAAAAAGTTAAGTGCATAAAAAGGGGAGACATTGGTCAAAGGGAAAATATATGCAGCTATGTCGAATGAATAATTCTAGAGGTCTAATGTATAACATAAGTATAATTAATAACATTATGGCGTGCGTGCCGACCAGAGAGGTACCCCACCAGAGAGGCCTGAGTCCCATGGAGACCATGCGCCCTGGGGCACCAGTGCACAACCAAGCATGTAGGACTGGCTGCCAACGGACCCCATCCCCAGCCCAGCCGAGTGTTTGCCGACCAGAGAGGCGCCGCACTGGAGAGGCCCAAGTCCCACAGAGAACATGCTCCCCACTTGGCCAGTGCCAGACCCTTCCCCAGCCTGGCTGAGTGCATGACAACCAGAGAGGAGCGTCCGTGGAGAGGCCTGAGATCCGTGGAGACCACGTGCCCCTCAGTGCCAGTGTGTGACCAAGCAGTTAGGCCTCACTGACACTGGACCCAATCCCCAGCCTGGCTGAGTGCACTCTGACCAGAGAGCTGCCCCCCCGGAGAGGCCCAAGTTCCATGGAGACCATGCGCCCCGTGGCACCAGCACGCAACCTAGCGGGAAGGCCTTGCTGTGGCTGGACCCCATCCCCAGGCTGGCCTAGTGCACACCACCAGAGTAGCACCTCCCAGGAGAGGCCCAAGACCCAAGGTGACCACACACCTGAGGGGCCAGCAGGCAACCAAGCGGACACTGAGGCAACCATGTCAAATTTGCAGACCCAGCAACATCCTCGCCAGACAATAGTGTCAAACCAGGGACTGTGAAATCCCTTGCCACAATGACTAAACACCAAAGGAAAGATACCAGAACTATGAAAAATCAAGAAAGTACACCACCAAAGGGTAATAACTCTCAAGTTCTAGATCTTATAGAACAAGAAGCCCTTCAAATGTCTGACAAGGAATTTTGAGTGATAATTCTAAGGAAACTAAATGAGATACAAGAAAAATCAGCTAGACAACATGGTGAAATGAGCAAAAGTATACAGGACGTGAAAGAAGAAGTGTACAATGAAATCAATGCCCTGAAAAGAATGTAGCAGAGCTTGCCAAGCTGAAGAATTCATTCAACGAAATAAAAAACATAACAGAGAGTTTACCAAAGGGCTTGCAGAAGTAGAAGAGAGAACTTCTGACCTTGAAGAGGGGCTGTTTGAAATAACACAGGCACACACAAGACAAGAAGAAAGAATTTAAAACATTGAAGAAAATTGAAGAGAGATATCAGACAAACTATAGTGCTCAAATATCCGAGTCATGGTTATTCCAGAAGGGGAGGAAGAAGGAGATTGCATTGAAAACATATTCAACAAAATAGTGGCAGAAAACTTCCCAGGTATAGGAAAAGACACAGATCTTCAGATTCAGGAAGCTCAAAGATCCCCAAACGTATTCAACCCAAAAAGGTCTTCTCCAAGACATGTTATAGTCAAATTGGCAGAACTCAAAGACAAAGAGCTCAAAGACTCAAAGACTTAAAAGCTCCAAGAGAGAAGCTTCAAATCACCTATAAGGGAGCCCCAATCAGACTAACATCAGACTTTTCATCACAAACCCTAAAAGCCAGAAAGGAAGGGGATGATATACTCAAAATACTAAAAGACAGAGATTGCCAGCCAAGAATGCTCTACCCCCACAAAGCTATCCTTCCAAAATGAAGGGCAAATAGCATATTTCTCAGACAAATAAAAACTGCTGGAGTTCACTACCACACGACCACACTTACAAGAAATTCTCAAGGGAGTACTGAGTTTGATATCTGAAAAATCACTACCACTGCCATAAAAACTCAAGAAGAATCAAAACCAACTAGTAAAATAAAAAAGCCAACAATGAAGAGAGAGAGAGAGAGAGAGAGAGAGAGAAAGTTTATCTACAACCCAAGGAACCAACAAATGCAGAAGACAATCAGTTAATCAGAAAGAAAGGAACAAAAGGCACTTAAGACATCCAAACAAAAATCAATAAAATGCTAGGAGTAAGTCAGTACTTTTCAGTAACAACTCTTAATGTAAAAGGATTAAATTTTCCAATCAAAAGACACAGACTGGCTGACTGGATCAAAAAGGAGGACCCAACTTTATGCTGCCTTCAAGAGACCCACCTCACCTATAAAGATTCACATGGACGAAGAGTGAAATGATGGAAAAAGATTTACCATGCAAACAGAAGTGAAAAATGAGCTGGAGTCACTATTCTTATATCTGATAAAATAGAATTTAAACTAAAAGCCATAAAAAGAGGTAATGAGGGCCACTACATAATGACAAAAGGATTCATCTATCAAGGAGACAAAACAATCATGAATATATACGCACCCAATGTGAGAGGAGCCAGATTTATAAAGCAAACTCTATTAGACCTAAAGAGGAAATAGACACTAATACCATAGTAGCGTGGGACCTGAACACCCTACTGTCAATATTGGACAGATCGTCTAGGCAAAGAATCATCAGAGAAACACAAGATCTAAACAGCACTCCAGACAAATTGGACTTGGCAGATATCTACAGAACATTCCAACCAACAACCTCAGAATATTCATTCTTCTCATCAGAACGTGGATCATTCTCCAGCGTAGATCACATGTTATGTCACAAATCAAGTCTCAACAAATTCAAAAAAATTGGCATTATGCCATGTATTTTTTCAGACCACAAAGGATTAAAATTAGAAATCCATAACAAATGAAATTCTGGAAATTATACAAACACATGGAAATTAAACAACATTCTACTTAATGACATATGGGTCCAAGACGAAATCAAGCAGGAAATCAAAAAACTTATTGAAACTAATGAAAACAGTGATACATCATTCCCAAACCTATGGGATACTGTAAAAGCAGTACTAAGGGAGAAATTTATCGTATTAAATGCTTACTTCAGAAGAATGGAAAGATGGCAAGTGAACAACCTAATACTTCACCTTAAAGAACTAGAAAAACAAGAAGAATCCAAACCCAAAGTTAGTAGATGGAAAGAAATCATTAAGATCAGAGCAGAGCTTAATGAAATTGAAACCCAAAAAATGATACAAAAGATCAATGAATCAAAAAGTTGTTTTTTTAAAAGATAGATAAAATTGACAAACCATTAGCATGGCTAACTAGAAAAAGAAGAGAGAAGACCAAATAACAAAATTAGAAATGAGAAAGTTAATATTACAACTGATATCTCTGAAATACAAGGAATCATTGGAGACTACTATGAACAACTATATGCCAACAGATTTGAAAATACTGAGGAAATGGATAAATTTCTGGATACACACAAGCTACCAAAACTGAGCCAGGAAGATACAGAAAATCTGAACAGACCAATAACAATAAAAGTGATTGAAGCTATTATCAGAAGGTTCGCAACAAAGAAAAGCCCAGGACCAGAAGGATTCACAGCAGAATTCTACCAAACTCTACAATTCTACCACATTCTATGGAGCAAACATCACCCTGATACCAAAACCAGGTAAAGTTACAACTAAAAAAGAAAACTACAGGCTGATGTCCTTGATGAATATAGATGCAGAAATCCTGAATAAAGTACTAGCTAACAGAATACAGCAACACATACACAAAATTATACACCACAGTCAAGTGGGATTCATCCCAGGGATATAAGTTTGGTTCAACATATGCAAGTCAATAAATGTGATACACCATATCAATAAAATCAAACACAGGGACTATGTGATCATCTCTATAGATGCTGAAAAAGCAAGTAACACTCATTCATGATCAAGACTCTCTGCAAGTTAGGAATAGATGGAAAGTATCTTAACATAATTAAGGCCATAAATGATAAACCAACTGGCAATATCATCCTGAATGGGGAAAAGCTTTCACCTTTTCCCTTTTAGAACAGGAACTAGATGCCCACTCTCACCACTACGTGCCCACTCTCACCACTCCTATTCAACAGAGTGTTGGAAGTACTGGCCAGAGCAGTCAGGGAAGAGAAGGAAATAAAGGGCATCTAGATTGAAAAGACAAAGTCAAACTGTCCCTGTTTGCAGATGACATGATCCTATATATTGAACATAGTAATTAAAGCCTCCACAAAAAAACTCCCAGAGTTGATACATGATTTCAGCAAAGTTGCAGGATACAAAATCACCAAACGAAAATCAGTAGCATTTCTATTCTCCAGTAGTGAACATGCAGAAAGAGAAATCAAGAAAGCTTGCCCATTTACAATAGCCACCAAAAAAATAAAATACTTAGGAATTGAGTTAACCAAGGATGTGGAAAATCTGTATAATGAGAACTACAAACCAGTGCTGAGAGAAATTAAAGAGGACACAAGAAGATGGAAAGATATCCCATGCTCTTGGATTGGAAGAATCAACATTGTGAAAATGTCCATACTACCCAAAGTGATATACAAATTCAATGCACTCCCCATCAAAATTCCAATGACATTTTTCTCCGAAATGGAAAAAACTATCCAGACATTTAAATGGAATAACAAAAGACCATGCATAGCCAAAGCAATCCTGAGCAAAAAAAATAAAGCTGGAGGCATAACACTACCTGACTTTAAACTATTTTATAAAGCCGTAATAACCAAAGCAGCATGGTACTGGCATAAAAAAAGACACACAGATCAATGGGATAGAATAGAGAATCCAGAAATCAACCCACGCACCTACAGCCATCTGATCTTTGACAAAGGCATCAAGCCTATACACTAGGGAAGAGAGTGCCTCTTCAGCAAATGGTGCTGGGATAACTGGATCTCCATATGCAAGAGAATGAAGCTAGACCCACACCTCTCACCATATACTAAAATCAACTCAAAATGGATTAAAGAATTAGATATACACCCTGAAACAATGAAACTTCTTTAAAAAAACTTAGGAGAAACACTTCAGGAAGGAGGACTGGACATCGACTTCATGAATACGACCCCAAAAGCATGGGCAACCAAAGGAAAAATAAACAAATGTGATTATATCAAACTAAAAAGCTTCTGCACAGCAAAAGAAACAATTAGCACAGTTAAAAGACAACCAACAGAGTGGGAGAAAATATTTGTAGAATATACATCTGACAAAGGATTAATATCCAAAATATACAAGGCACTGAAAAACTTTACAACAGAAAAACAAGTAACCCAGTTAAAAAATGGGCAAAAGAGCTAAATAGACATTTCTCAAAGGAAGATATACGAACGGCCAACAGACACATGAAAAAATGCTCAACATCACACGGCATTCGGGAAATGCAAATCAAAACCACACTGAGATGCCACCTCAGCACAGTTAGGATGGCTAATATCCAAAAGATTGTGAACGATAAATGCTGGGGAGGTTGCAGAGAAAAAGGAACTCTCATACATTGTTGGTGGGACTGCAAAGTGGTGCAGCCTCTATGGAAAATGCTGTGGAGGTTCCTCAGACAATTGCAGATAGATCTACCATACGACCACTGCTGGGAATATACCCAGAGGAATGGAAATCATCATATCGAAGGGATACCTGTTCCCCAGTGTTCACTGCAGCACTCTTTACCATAGCTAAAAGCTGGAACCAGCCCAAATGTCCATCATCAGACGAGTGGATACGCAAAATGTGTTACATCTACACAACGGAACACTACTCTGCTATAAAAAAGAATGAAATACTGCCGTTTGCAACGATATGGAGGGACCTAGAGAGAATTATGTTAAGTGAAACAAGGCAGGCACAGAAAGAGAAATATCACATGTTCTCACTTATTTGTGGGAGCTAAAAATAAATAAATAAATACACAAATAAACTGGAGGGCGGGGGGAAGAGGACAGAACAATCACAATTCCTTGAAGTTGATAGGACAAGCAAACAGAAAGGACATTGTTGGGAGGGAGGGGGGAGTGGAAGGAGGGAGGGAGGTTTCGGTAATGGGCCACAATAATCAACCACATTGTATATCGACAAAATAAAATAAAATTAAAAACAATCAATTATAAAAAATATAAAAGAAGAAAAATACAAAAACCAAATGAGAAGTTTCAGCAAACAGAAACCATAAAAATAAACAGACAAACAAACGAAACAATTATAAATTCTGGACCTGAAAAACATGATGACTAAACTTAAAAATGCCAAAGGAAGCTTCAACATCAGACATAAGCTGAGTAATCAGTGAGCTCATAGACAAGGCATTTGAATCTACCCAGTCAGAAGAGAAAAAAGAAGAAGAAGAAAATAGACTGAAGAAGTTCCTATGGTAAGAATGACACCATGATGTATACAAAAATATGTGTAAGAGGATTTCCAGAAGAAACAGGAATAGAGAAAGGGGGAGAAAGCTTATTTAAAATGAAATGATGACAGAGATTTTTTAAATCTGGAGAAGGATATAAACATCCAGATTAATGAACTCACAAGGAACACCAAATAGATTAAACATAAAGAGGTCTTCCAGAGACACATTATTTTATCTTTTTATAAATGTGTATGTGTACATATATATAGTGTGTATATATATTAACCTTTAAAAATTTTAATTGATACATACTAATTGCACTTATTTGTGGGCAATGTGTGATATTTGAATATATCTTATATATGATGTGTAATGATCAAATCAGATCAATGAACATATTCTTCACCTCAAATATTCTTTATTTATTAGGGGAACATTTAAAATTCTTTCTTCTAACTAGTTGAAAGTATACAAAAGATTGTAGTTAATTGTTTTTGATAGTCATACCATAGTGCTCTATAGAGCTAGATCTTATTTGTGCTATCCTACTCCACCTTTCAGGTCTTATGTTTGTTTTCTATTTATCACTCCTGGGTTTTAATTTTACTTGTTTGCAGAATGGGATAAAGCACATCCGATCATCTACTTGCAGAACATTTGTGGTATTGTTTTGGGGCCGAACATGGGAAGTTATTTTTGCTGTTGAAGCATTTTTTAATTAGTGTGATCCTGAGTAGGAGGAAGAATGCATAAGAAGGCACAGTGTCCTTATTCTGAGTACCAAAGGATGCTAGGGTATTCTCAGTTAGATTGCTGTGTGACTTTCATACTAAAATCTTATGTTGCATTTCAGAGCATAAAGAAGTTGGGTAGGCAGTGGATGGATATTCAAGTCATGCTGACCTGTTTTCCTTTTCCATTTGCTCATTCATTCTTCATGTTTTCTCTCTCTCTCTCTCTCTCTCTCTGACCGTTACCTTATTCTGGTCTCAATCTTACAATAATCTCATTCCCTATTTTAATGCGTGTCATTATGTTCATCATTTTTTTTCTTGCCCTGGTGTTTACCATTCACACGACTTAATCTTTTCACTTTTCATTATTTTAGTCCTCAAACTTTTCTTTGCTTTGAAACATTCTCTCATTTATGTACAACATTTAACCATGTTAAATATAGTTCTGAGTAGTACAGAGAGGTACATGAATTGCCTGTGGACATAGGAAGAATAACTATCATATTGTGTCATGCATGATATTCCAAGGAGAAGGAATCAGGATTTCCTGTACAGATCAATGGTTCCAAAGTCTTTCTACTTAGGCACAATTTGAAACTATTTGATAGGATTCCAGCAATAGGTTGCTAGCCTGAGATATCTGGATATCCAAATTTGTACTTTATCCCAACCCCAGCTGTCCCATAAAACTGAGTGATTCAGTTTTGTCAGGGATTTAGCCTATAAGTCTAGAAGGTGTAGAATAACAATACCTGCTGTGAAGGCTGCTTCTAAATGTGCAGTGGGAACCCACTGCAATCCATTTCAGTACAATAATAGGGAAAGAGTAGTAAGTATACAGCAAGTTCTGTCAGCAAAGGAACTGCCAGTCAAAGCAGAATATGAAAAAAATTTTTGATTCATTTTGATTCATTTTTTGATTCATTTGATTCATTTGATTCAAGGCAGGGGATTCATCAGTAGATATCAATGAGATAAAAGGAGAAAGGCCTTTAGGAAGGCATTGCTCAAAGTATACAAATTTGTTTAATGGTCAAAAGACTGGAAACTTAAAAGAGACCACGTAGTGGGTATTGAAGTGATAACCAAGTCAATATCATTGCATCTCTTAAGAACATTACTGTGACCAACCCTTTAAAGAAAGTTTGTGGCTAAGAGTGAAGACCAAAAAAGTAATATTTTGAATACTGTTGGATGTTGGTTGTTTTGGTAATGAAAGTAGGTTTTAATGGGTTTAAGTCAATATTCAGTAAATTTGAATGAAAGGTATATTTGTAAAAGTCATTGTGCTAGGTAGGACAATGCTGGGTGTCCAAGACAGACAAGGAAACTGATGGGGTAGAAAATAAACACGTCCTGGAAGGGATGATGTCTGTACTGAAATGGGTAAAATAGTAGTCCAAGCAGGCAAAAAGGGAGAGGGCCTTTTATCCTCAGAAAAGAAATGGTGGAAAAGTTATGAGTCTTGAATAGGTGTGGATGAAAGTAGTTTGTCTGAATGTAGCTCCAGGGAGTAGTGGAGGAGCAGGAAGACATGCAGTTGCAAAGGTAAATATATGCCAGATTTTGAAGGGAACTGCTCAGACATGCAGAGGGTCTGGGCTCATAATCTACAAGGTGTTAAATGCTAGTGTGAAGAATGAAGTCTGTTTTTGGATGAAGAAAACAACATGATAAAAGTGTTCATTAGAAAACATGAAAGGTGGACTTGGGAGGGTGGTAATTGAAGGCACAAACTACCTGGAAAGCTTTGATGACAGCAAAAAGAGCCCTTGCTAATACCTCTTCCTATTTGTCCTCCTCCTCTTCCTTTTTCTACTCTTTTTCTTCTTTCCTTATCCTTATCCTTTTTCTACCTCCTGTTATTTCTTATTTTTAAAATAATAAATTAGGTATAATTTAGTCACACATTGTCATGTCAACTTTCCTCTCTAATGGTCAAAAAGTTTATATATTAATAAAATAATTGTAGTATAGCCTGACTTTGAAATAAAACACCATGATACTCTTAACTATTTAAAAAAAAAAAAAAAAGAAGGAAAAAGAAACCATAAAGGTGAACACATTTTTATTTTATTGTTCAAATAACAGAATTGCAGGTATTTTTTTTCGGCATTTGTCAACAAAAATTTTAGTCTCTGTTTCCTAGTTTGGTACTCCTTTGGTGGAAGTCAGTTGTAGGTAAGATGATTTTCATGTGATGAAGATGGTTGATGAGCTGACCTTGAAAGACAGGCATTAGATGTATCAGCTGTCATAGGCCTTGGGATCCATGGGTTGCATGCTGGTAGCAGATTAGAAAAAGGAGCCTCAGTGGCTGACACATCAGGACATCTGGTTGGAAAAGTGGAAGGTTCCACCATCAGTTGAAAATAACTATTCTGTAAGGGAGATATGATGTGGAACGGAGAAGCAGAAGTTGTACTTGTAATGTAATTCACAATGTGGCCATTTGCTTCAGTGTAGCTGCTTTGAGAGGACATGTGAAAAGTGGTCAACTGATTTAAACTAGCATGTTGATTGGTAACAGTGCGTTCTGATGATCTAACGATAGTTGATGGAGGAGAAAAATTACTTGCGATTGAGTTGATAGAGTCGGTTGTATCAGCAACTCTCTGGCTGGTAGAAGGCTTCCTTGTTAGAGGCACATTTAAATTTGTAGAGTTTGAAAGTAAACTTTCTCCACTAGTTTTGGCAACTAAACCAGTAATATTATTTTCCACATTACCCTCTGCTCTAAAGTCCTTCTTGTTGAAATCTTGAACTAATGGAGCAGATACAGAAGCATTTTTAACCCTGATTCTTCTTTTCATTCTGACTAAAAGTTGGGGACAGCCTCTCTTAAAGTTTGGATTATGATAGCACTGTAACTAAAACCAAAGGAGAAAGTTATTCAGTGACATTTTAAACCAAAAGGAAAGAAGTAATAACAGATCTACCTAGAAAATCCCAGATTTCAGTTTTATCAGATGAAATTAACATCATCAAATAAACGTGTACATTTGTGATTATTTAAAACATTGTTCTTACTGGGAAACAAACATTTAAATTCAGTCCTCAAGTGAAAATGTGTTGTCACAGTATCTGTGAATATCTATGAATTGCTTCTTTGATGGGATTTAACACCTTCCTTTAGAGTTTACTGAGGACATTCAAAGTTGCTAGCAAAATTTCTTTTAATCATGAGTATTTAGTGCTCGGGGTGTGCTCAAGTTTTTCTGAAAATTTTATTCTTAATATTTCACATAACTCAAAATATGGTATTAACATATTTACTGATGTACAAAATAAAATCATGCATATTCCCTACATAAGTAGTGATTGAAATTTTTGAATACCTTGCTTAAAACAGAGCTTTCTTTTTCTTCTTCCAGAAAATCAGCTAGAGAAGCAGATCTTTGAAAATTCTGTTGCATTTTGGTAAATCCATAGAGATTAAGCTGTCGAACTAAACTTTTCATACTGTCAGTTTCAAATATTCTAAAAGGGGCCTTTCTTTCCAAAACTTCTTTCCTAAAGAGTTCTTCATTAATCACTACAGAAGTTCCATTATCATCCCACCAAATAGACTTAAATTGGTCGCTTTCCACTATTTTCCAAAGTTTTCTGGGAAAGGTCAGAGAAAGAAAATCATTGTCTTCATCTGGTTCAGAGGCACAAAATGTGTAACGTGGTCTCTTTATCAAGGATCCTTCAGACAAAACCTGAAAAGCATTTTCTTCAACCATAGACCATAAGTCTGAGTCCCCAATGAATGTTTGATCCCACAATGGAGTTGAAGTGGAGTTTTCTGAACCAGCTGATCCGTCTTTCAGAGAAACATCTTGAATTTCTGAAGAAACGTGTGCCATCTCAAATAAATTTTTCTTCAGCTGCTCTTCTCATCTGCATGGTTTTGAAGCAGCTTCAAATGCTGCTTTGGCAGGCCTGAGAAGATAAACTCATCTGGACATCACAGTGGTTCTCAAGGTGAGTAGCTGTGACATCGCAAGATGACTTTTGTCTCCTAGAAACTGATGTGTAACATTCAGCCAAGAGTGCTTCCTTCCCACTCTGTGAAATTTATCCAGCTAAAATAAAATACAGACAGATTACTTACACAGTATGATCAGCAAAATCTCAATCCCACTAAATCTTTTCAGTAAAGAAGTAACTAAGTAGGTAAATGTCTTTACTTTCTGAAATAAAAGTGACTTTCTCTCTTACATACACACTCTTACTACAGTAGGGCCATGAGCATAGAGCCTGGTAATTGGACAATGGAAAAATAAATGAGTGAAAGCAAACAAATGATTAAAACGTTGTCAGTTTTGGATCTGAAATCATCGCAGAACCTGTATCTAAAGAAGGCATAGCTGTAGAAATAGAAAGCAGGTTACTGGTGCCAGGGGCTACAGGAAGGAGAGTAGGAAGTGTTTAATAGTGATGGGACTTTATATTGACAATGTTTAAGAAGTAGATGATTGTACAATACTGTGAGTATACTAAATGATACTTAACTGTACACTTTAAAATGGTTAATTTTATAAAATAAATCTGTATGTGTATCTAAGGGGAAAATTGCTTTTATTGCCAAAGCCAAAGATTTACATAAAAAGATTCTTTAGGAATAAAATAATTTTCGTGTGCAACAACATAATGGTATTATTATAAAACAGGACTAATATTTTTGAAGTAATCTTAGTACTTGATAGAAAGTTCCCTGTCTTTGAAAAATAACTGCCCAGTTTACACTAAGATTTTTTAGATGTTCATGGTTGAAAGAAAGGAGGTATCTTGAAAGACCTTGGCTGTGATAAGGGTTTAATATGTGTGGAAGAAGTAAATAATCTAATTATTTTACAGATGTGGAAATTGTAGCTTTGTGGGGTTCAGCTAAGTAACCCAAGAAAGTGACAGAGTCAGGATTCTAACTCAGAATATCTGTTTTCAGAGTTTGTACTTCTTACTGGAACCACTTGAGGAAATCAGTTTGATCTCTTATCATCAGAAAGTGATTTTCTTTTATCTCCAGTTTTTTGGCTCTGGAATCTACTTTGTCTAATATCAATATATTAATGTAGCCACTCCTGGGCTTTGATGGCTAGAGTTAGTAGGGCATATCCTTTTCCAATGTTTTATTATTAACTTGTTTCTTTATATTTAACGTGTGTTTCTAAAAGGCAGCATGTAGTCGAGTCTTGCTATTTTTACTCAAAAATGACATGCTCTCCCTTTTAATTAGAGCATGTAAACTATTTACAGTTAATGTGCTCATTAATATAGTTTTCTATGTGCTCCATCTGTTGATTCCATTTTCCTGCCTTCTTTTCTTAATTACTCAAGTATGGTTTTATTTCATTTTATCTCCTTTGTTGGCATATTAGCTCTTGCTTTGAAGATTATAATATGCATCTAAAACTTATCACAATCTACCTTCAAGAGATATTACACTTCTCCATGTATAGTATAAGGAGATTACCATATTTGCTTTTCTCCCCTCCTAGCCTTTGTACCATTGTTGTCATGCATTTTCCTTTCCTCATGTTATATACCCAAATATATTGTTATTATTTTTACCTCAACAATCCATTCTGTTTTAAAGAGACTGATATTCTTTTTTTGGTGGCAGGGGGCAGGGGCTGCCTGGTATGGGCATCTGAACCCTTGACACTGCTGTTGTAAGGACGCACTCTAGCCAGCTGAGCTAACTAGCCAGCCCATGTGTTTTAAAGAGATTTAGCGCTGTCCGATTGGCTTGCTTGGGAGAGTGTGGTGCTGGAAACACCAGAGTCACAAGTTTAGGACCCCTTACTTGCCACCCACCAAAAAATGAAATAAAATAAACAATAATGAGCAGATTGAGTTAAAGGGGAAAAAAAAATCCTACAAATTTACCCAGGTTAATTTGGTCTTCCTTGTCATTTTGTGTGTATTTAGTATATCTTTGTACTGCCTTTGAGAGCCATTTGACAAATTAACGTGTATGTACATTTTAAAAACTCCAGATTTTTATAAAATGTTTTAATATTTTTAAGTTTTCAATTTCTAAGAATGATGATTGTTCAGTGCTGAAAAAAAAAAGATGAAAATAAGTACCTGGAGTCATTATGTTATGCAAAAATACTCTCTGTTCTCATTAAAATGTATAACTGATGAGTAATTACGATATGTAATGACAAATACGCTGCTAATATTGATATGATCATCGCATAGTGTACATAACACTGATAGTCAACTCTGTACCCCATGAATATGTATAATCAACAGTGAAAACAAAATAAAATGTCTAACAGCACATAACTGTTATAGCACCTTCTGTTTGACTGATACTCATGTCAAATCACACTGAAGTCCAAAAAATTAGATCCGATGCTCTTTTATAAAAAAATGAAGACCTAGGTTTCCTAGATACCTGCTACCTACTGAGTTTTAATCTAATTGTATGATTATTCTTACTGCAAGAAGTCTTTAAATTCTAAATTCTGAAGAACATATCAGTGAAATTTCCCTATGAAGAGAGAAAAAGAGGGTAAAAATATCTGTTGTGTCCATTGTTTATCTGCCAAATCTTGCTAAGTATTAATATTCAGCATCTGAAAAAAGTCTTGATCCCTTGTACCTGTTTATTGTCAATATAGCCGTAAAGGAAAAACTTTCAGTTCATGAATTTGCTTTTTCATTTACTTCCTGTGTTAGTCAATGACAATAATTCTTATCATTTAGGCTCATGTTATTTGAGATGTTTTCTTTATTATTATAGTACTCTTATGATACTGTTAGAATTGTTTTAAATATTCTTTTGATTGATATTTTTCTTAAAGATGGCTGTACTATCACTGAGTTTTCTAGAAGGGAAAGAAGTTAAGTTGTTTAACCAAGTTTCTTTCTTTCTTTCTTTCTTTCTTTTTTTTAAGTTTAAGCCTATGTTACTATAGTGAATTACATTTTATCTCCCAAGTTTGTGTTGAAAGACTAATCCTCAACTCTTAAGACATGTTGATAGCACTTAATTTTATTAGTCTTGAACTCTATAACTTTATATAATGTTTTAAATTTTTAAAAATCTGGTTTCATTTCTTTTTTTGTTTATAATTATTTTAGGTATGATTATAGTTTACATTTTATTTTTAAAATGGAAGAAACCTATTCTATCAGAAGAAAGGAATATTCATGAGTAGTGTGTAATTTAGAGCAGATTATGAAGCAGCTGTCCTATTTCTAGTATTTGTTCGGCTTGTTTCCTAATCTATAACTGAATGACACTTCAGGGGTGACATTAAATCTGTCAAAGAATGGGTCACTATCTCTCACTTCTATTTATTCTTTCCTGCTTACTTAGTTATTTCCTAGATATTATTCAACTGTTTCTTCTAAAATAAGCATAGCTGGTGATTGAGTGCAAGAACGTTCACTCCCTCGGTGTTATGTACTAACAAGGAATGTCAACAAGGTGGTGGACTAGGATGCCGCAGGCCTTCATATTGCCATAGGATGAGTTTATATGTGGACAAAAATACCTTTGTGAGAACTGTAAAGACCAGCTGAGAATCTGCTGCACCCAGGTCAATGTAAAATAAGAAGTAATTCAGCAAAAGGGGTAGGAAATTTTACATCCATTTGCATACTGTTGTTGCCCCCACCCTCCCATGGTGTAGTATGGTGCAAAGAGGAAACCTCCCATGCCAAGGCTTCTTTCTCAGAATGGGAAAGAGAGTAGTCTGTGCATACAACCTTCAGGTTAGTCTGGGTGCTGTCTGAGGTACTGGTTTGAGTCTTGCCTGAGTGGGAGTGCTGGCAGAATGGGTGCATGGTTTGGAAGCTGCTGGAAACAGGGGCTTGCAACATGGCATGTTAAAGCTGCAGTTTCTCAGGCAGACACCGGGGGGAGTAAAAGAACAGAAAAGGTTTGAGAGGTCCTAGGGCTTCTAGCCTGACCGATTGCTTGTTAGCGCAGTTGGTTAGAGCGCAGCCTTATAACAAGGTCATGGGTTCATATCCCTGTACTGGCTAGCCGCCAAAAAGTTCATCAAAAAATTATGAGGCATGCAAAGAAACAAGAAAATATGGCCCAATGAAAGGGAAAAACATTAATCTTAACCTAAAGAAACCCAGATTCTGAATTACACAAAGAATTTAAAACAGCTGTCTTAAAAAATGTTCAGTGAGCTGAAAGAGAATGCAGACAATCAGGAACAAAATCATAAAATTGACATGTGAACAAAATAAGGATATCCACTAAAAAAGTATGAAAAAGAACCAAATAGATGCTGGAGCTGAAAAAACTCATTAGGGAGGTTTAACAAAAGATTTGATCAAGCAGAAGAAAGATTTAGTAAACTTGAGGCAGGTCATTTGGAATCATTGAGTGAGAACAGCAAAAGCAAAGAATAAAGAAAATTGCAGAGTGACCAGAGATTGGAGGGGCACTATCAAGCAGACGGAGATATGTATTACAGGTGCATATCTTGCCTGCATATGCAAATTTGAGAGGGCAAAAAATGAGAGGAAGGAGCAAATAATTTGTTGAGTGAAATAATGGCTAGAACATTCTAAATCTGAGGAAAGAAATGGGTGTACAAATTCAAGAACCTCAGTGAACTCCAAGTTGGAAAACCCCAAAAGACCCACATCAACATACATTATGATCAAATTGTTGAAAGTCAAACAGAGAATCTTGGAAGCAGCAAGAAAAAGTAATCTCTCACATTCAAGGTTAACTCCCACAAGATCATTAGCGGACCTCTCAGCAGAACCTTACTAGCCAGATGAGAATAAGATGAGCTAGTCAAAGTGCTGCAAAACAACAACAAAACTGTGAACCAAGAAAAGCGTCTAGTAAAACACTGTCTTTCAAAAACATAGTAGAAAGTAAGCCTGTTTCAAATAAATGAGACCTAAGGTAGTCATTGCCGTTACTGTGGGACAGGAAATGCTAAAGGGAGTTCTTAAGTTGAATCAAAAGAAAGGTATGTAGAACCATGAAGAAACAACTTCTCTGGTAAAGAATAACACACAAGCAAGTTTAGTAACCTGCATTATTGTAAACTGGGTGCATAGAATTCAAATAACAAGAACATTAAAAATGATAAACCTTTGTCAAAGAGTATATAGTTTATGAATGTAATTTGTGACATCAATAACAGAAAGTGGATAGAGCTGTAAAAGAGTAGAGTTTTTGTGTTTGATAGAAGTTATCAGTTTAAAAGTAGAATGCTATAATTTGAAGAGGTCTTTTATAATTGTCTAATTAGCACAAAGAAAATATCTGTAGAATACGCACAAAAGTATTGGGGTTCAGTGTGTATCACTGCAAAACAGACAAAGAAAACAAAAACACAAAGGAAGGCAGTAAAAAGGAATGTAGGAAAAAACCCTACAAGTCCTACAAAAAAACAGTGAACAAAATAGGAATCATAAATCCTTTCCTATCACTAATTACTTTAAATGTTAAGCATTGAATTCCCCCACCAAAGGACACAGACTGGTGGATTGTATTAAAAACAAACAAACAAACAAACGAAGATCCAACTATATGCTATCTATAATAGACCTACTTTAGGTCAAGGATACACATAAGCTGAAAGTAAACTGATGGAAAAAGGTATTGGATGCAAATGCTAAGGCAAAAGAAAGCAGGCGTGACTGTCTATACTAGCATCTCAGACAAAATAGACTCTACATCAAAAACTGTTACAAGATACAAGGAAGAATCAAACTCTGTAGATGATATAACACTGATTAACTATTTATGCATCAAAACTCAGTGGTCTTAAGTATATAATATTTGACAGAATTGAAGGGACAAATGGACAGCAACACAGAAATGGACTTCAATACTCTATATTCAGTAGTGGATAGAACATGCAGACAGAAGACCGATAAGAAAACAAAAGATGTGAATAACACTGTAGACTAATTACAGGTAACTCTACTCAGGAGCAAAATATAAATTCTTCCCAAGTGCATGTGGAAGATTTTCTACTATTGACAACTTTAGGCCACAAAACAGGTCTCAACAAATTTCATAAAATTGAAAATATACAAAGTATTTTTCCTGATCACTATTGAATGAAACTATAAATCAATAGTAGAAGAAAGACTGCAAATTCATAAATATATGGAAATTAAATAATGATTCTTAATATGTCAAGAAGTCAGAGCCAAACTAAAAGTATCTTAAACAAATGAAAATACCACATACCAGCAGTAAAGGGGTACAGTAAAGCAGTACTAAAAGGGATATTTGTAGCTATAAATGCATACATTAAAAAAAGGAAGATTACAAATTAATGACCTAACTTTACACCTGAAGAAACTAGAAAAAGAGCAAACTAAACCTAAAGCTGGTTGAAGAAAGAAAATAATATAGATTAGAGCACAGATAAATGAAATGGGGGGAAAAAACCCCAGCAAAGTTGAGAAACACTTAGCTAGATTACCTGAGAAGAGAGAAGACCAAAAATAAAAGAAGAAGTGAAAGAGGACATTAAAACCAAGACCACAAAAATAAAAAGGATAGTAAGCGAACACTATAAACAAGGGTATGTCAACAAATTGATAACCTAGAAGAAATAAATAAATCCTTAAAAACACACTGCCTATCAGTACTGAATCATGAAGAAATAAAAAATCTGAACAGGCTTATAACTAGGAAGGAGATTAAATTAGTAATCTAAAACCTCTCAATAAAGAAAAGCGCTGGATGAATGGCTGCACTAGAGAATTCCACTGAACAATTAGAGAAGAATTAATATCAGTCATCGTCATACACTTGTGGAAAACTGAAGTGGAGGGAACACTTATAAGCTCGTTCCGTGAAATCAACATTATCCTGATACTAAACTTATGCAAAGACACTACAAGAAAAGAAGACTGCACATCAGTGTATCTAATGAATACTAATACAAAAATCCTAGATAATATGCTAGCAAACTGAATTTGACAGGACATTGAAAGTATTGTATGTCTTGTTTAAGTGGGATTTACTTCTGGAACTTAAGGATGTTTCAACTTGGGAAAAATCAATGACCCTTTTAAGGATTGAAAACATATGATCTTCTCAGATGATTCAGAAAAAGCATATGACCAACAACCTTTTATACTTAAAAACAGAAAACGGGGATAGAAAACAACTACCTTAGCATCAAAAAGGTCGTATATGAAAGGTCCACATCTAACATTATATTTAACAGTGAAAGACTGAAAGCTTTTTCTCTAAGATCAGGGACCAGTTAGGGTGTTGGGAAAAGTGAACATTTATGTGCTAAAGAATGAAGACAGGCCCTTATATTACACCACATACAAAAAGTAACTTTTAAGGATTAAAGACCTAAATGTAACACCCCTAAACTATAATACTCCTAGAAGAAGACATAGGAGTAAAGATTTATGACACTGAATTTGGCAATGAATGCTTGGATGTGACATCAAAAGCACAAGAAACATGGCAAAAATAGGCAGTTGGAACTATACCAAACTTAAAAACTTTTGTCCATTAAGACACAAAATCAACAGAGTGACATACGGGACTGCCACCACCAGCACCACCAACAGCAAAACAAAACAAACAAAATCAACAGAGTGAAAAGGCAACACATGGAATGGGAGAAAATATTTGCAAGTCACAGAGTTGATAAGGGGTTATTATATTCAGGATATATAAAGAACTCCTACAACTCAACAACAAATAATCAAATAACCTGATGAGAAAATGCACAAAGAACTTGAATAAGCATTTCCCTAGATGTGGTACACAAAAATGCCCAACAAGCATATGAAAAGATGCTCAACATCACTAATCAGATAAATGCAAACCAAAACCACAATGATATGTTACCTCACACACAGTCGATGGTTCCTGTGAAACCAAATACACAAACAAAACCAGAATACAAGAAGCATTGGTGAGAATAAGTTGAAAATGGAACCCTTGTACACTTGTTGGTGGGATTGTAAAACGGTGCAGCTGCTGTGGAAAATGGCATGGAGCTTCCTCAAACAATTTAAAGTAGAACTATCATATTACTGATATTATGTACTTTATAAGATGGCTGTGATTTTCCCCCTCAATTCTTGATATGCTTGTCTTGGTAATGCAGGAAATCTGCAGTATAAAGGAAATAATTTAAATGCATAGAACAGGATATAAAAGAGTGATTCTTTAATATCTTTTTGGTTACAGCAAAAATTATTATTTTGGGCAGAGTACTGTCTAACCTTATGATCTCTTTAGCCTGCTATTTCATATTTAACACAATGAAATTAAACTATTAAACTTTTTTTTTTTTTTTTTTTTTTAAAAGAAGGCAAGACGAAGTGGTTGAACTGATGGCAGTAATTGTTCAGAAGCAAATTCAGGCAAACTACATTGCAAGTAAATTACAAGGAAAGAGAATTCTATTTGGAATTATTGTTAGGTATAAAAATTGTGAAAACTGAATGAAATCCTAAAATTACTTTTAGGAGTGAGCCGAAATAGTTCCAAAATTGTGGAGATGAAGTATTTAGGGGTATGACCTGGAGAAAAGAACTAAAAGCAAACAAATGAACTTTCAGCATTGTAGCTACGCAAAACAGAATCCCTTGCTCAATAATGCTGGGCATAATAGTTTACGTAGAAAAACCGATTTGGCATTAGAATTGAAACTTTGATGTTGATTTTATATTTTATAGAAAAAATATGTAATAATAAAATAATATGATGGCTCTGATAGATATAAACAGTACTTCTTGACTATGGAATACTGCTTTAGAAGTGTTTTATATAAAAATGAGAATAAAATCAAAGAGTAGTTAACTTGTCTTCTGAAAGTTAAGTAAGATGTACATGGAAAAGAAGAAAGATTCCCAGTTCAACCAAATGGGCATAGTTACATATATTTTTTGTATTTGTATTTATTTTTCATGGGAAATTGGTGTCTTTCCACAGGAATAAATCTATGGGTATAGAATTAATACTAATGGTTTCAAGTGTCTGAAACATGATTTCAAAACAATGTTAAGAATAGATATGGTTAAATTACAGATTGGCTTTTAAAAGAAGGGTGATAATATATGTGAGTAGAAGGGATACAATACTAAGTAGTTGTAAAAATAAAAAATATGAGAAAGCAAATATCGAAATTATTATAAAAAAACAATTGGAGGAAAAAACTTAGGTCTGTAAAGATAGTGGAAAGACATGTACGTTAGGGAAGCTGTCCAGACAATTAAAATCCATGTAGTAATTTTCACATAGTAGAAAAAAATGATTGGCTCAAGTGTGAAGTCATTGAGTTTTCACTGATTGTTACTTTTCATTAAAATTAATCTATCTGATGAATTTTAACTCTTCCAGAAGTGAGATGTACAGATTAAAAGAATTATCCTTCTAGAAAATTGTGACAAAAAGGAATTTTTGGTGAAGTAGAAATAATTTTTTTTTCCCCAAAAAAACTCTGAGAGACCCTCAAATCCTTCACATTAAGCTGGTCCTTCACATTCACTGGTGAGGAGCATATTTTGTCTACATTCTATGTTAGTAAAGATGGAGAAGTTTCCTGTAGCCAACTTGCATAGCATTCTTTGACTAGTCTTGAAGCTTTTAGCTTTTGAAGATAAGCGTTTAACTTGAATCAAGGTAAAGGAGGAAATAAAAGATTGTGTACTTGTACTGCACGAGACAATTAACAAGCTGAATAAAACTTCCATGGTGTTACTGATTTGGTAAAAATAAACTAACAGATAAACATTAAAATTAGAAGAGCACCATGGAAGTGGCGGAGGGTCTACAGCAAAAAATAAAGAAAATAGGAAAATAATCACTGACAAATGATAAATATGGAAATGTTTGAAGAAGTTAGTAAACTAATCTGCATGAATGACATCAGTGGCTCAAATCAACACAGAGACAGTGGAGTTGGTAAGATTCTAAGGGCCGCCCCGCCCCGTGGCGCACTCGGGAGAGTGCAGCACTTGGGAGCGCAGCGGCGCTCTCGCCGTGGGTTCGGATCCTATGCAGGAACGGCCGGTGCGCTCACTGGCTGAGCGCGGTGCGGGCGACACCAGGCCAAGGGTTGCGATCCCCTTACCGGTCACAAAAAGACAAAAAAAAAAGATTCTAGTATCAGCATATTCTCTAGCCACCGTCACTCTCTGTTGCTTGGAATACTAGAGCAGTCCTCTCTCCATGACTCTTCTGTCTTTATTCCTTTTATGATTTATTCTTTACGCAGTACCAGAGGAATTCTGTTAAAACCTAAGAGAAATCCTTCACTTCTGTCAGAACCCTTCATTTTCTCCCTTGGCATCCAAATAAAAGTCCCAGTCTTTAAAAATGACCTGCAATTGTGAAATAACCTAACAATCTATCTGTCATTGTTATGGGTTGAATCGTACCCTCCCAAAATAGATATATGGACCTCCTAACTACCCATATTGCAGAATGTAACTTATTTGGAAATAGAGATTTTGCAGAGATACTCATGTCAAGGTGAGGTCATTAGGACACTAATATGGCTAGCGTCCTTATAAAAGGGGGAAATTTGGACCAGAGGCAGACACAGAAGGAAGTGAAATGAAGTCCCCAGGCAGAACACCATGTGCAAACGGAGGCAGAGCTTGGAGTGATGCAACTGCAAGCCAAGGAATGTTGAGGATTGCTGGCAACCACGGGAAGCTGGAAGAGGCAGGGAAGGATTCTTCCTGAATGCCTTTGGCAGGAGGAGATCACCCCAGCTGCCATCTTGATTTTGGACTTCTGCCTTCCAGAACTGAGAGAGAAAATTTCTGTTGTTTAAGTCACCCGATTTGTGGTACTTGTTATGGCAGTCACAGGATATTAATGTACTCATCATCCTCTGTGATATCATCTTTCACTAGTCAACCCTTTTCAGATTCTGACAATGAAGACCTTCGTGGTTTTTTTTTTTTTTTCTAATATGCTAGATATTCCCTGCCTCAGCACTTCCATGTGTCTTTCTTACAGTTTTCCTCAAGAATTAATCACAATTTAAATCTCTATGCAGATTTTTCCTCCTCAGAAAGCCTTTTCTTAATCCTTCATTTCTGAAGTGCCCTTTCTTTATAAACCTCTCAAATGGCTTTGTTGCCCATTTGTAGTCACATTCATTTCTCTCCACTCTCTAGCCCTTGACATCTACAAAGCTGTTCTACATTTCTGTAGTTTTGTCATTTTGTGAATGTTTATAAATGGAACCAAACAACATGTGACTACTTTTGAGATTGGCTTCTTTTTACTCAGTATAATTCTCTGGAGTTCCATCCAGCTGAGGAATGTTAACAGTTTCCTTTCTTTTTATTGCCGAGTAATATCCCATGATAAGGATATACCGCACCTTGCTTGACCATTCGCAGTTGAAGGATATACAGGATGACTTTAGTCTTTACCTACTAGAAATAAAGGTGCCACACTCCTTCATGTACAAATTTTTGTGTATAGGATAAATTTTATTTATTTTTCTCTAGAATAAATTCCCAAGAATATAATGGCAGGGTTGTATGGTATATACTGGAAGCTGCCAAACTGTTCTGCAGAGTGGCCCTACCATTTTACGTACCAACTAGCCATGTATGAATGATTCACTGTTTCTGCATGCTTACCAGCATTTGATGTTGTCACTACTTTTATTTTAAATGTGTTAATAGATGTGCAGTGGTATGGCTAATATTGTCCAACATGTTTTTATGTTTATTTTCCATGTTTTTATCTTTTGGGGGGAAATATCTTTTTAAAATATTTTGTGCACTTGCCACTTGCTTTGTTTGTCTTTTTGTTGTTGAGTTTCAAGAGTTCTTTATTATTCTAGGTATAAATTATTTGTCAGATACATGGGTTGCAAATATTCCCCCCCCTCCTTCTGTAGATTATCTTTCATGCTGTTCACAGGGTTTCTCACAGTGCAAAAGTTTCAAATTTTGATTGTAACCATTTTATCAGGTTTTCCTTTTATAGATAATGCCTTTGGTATCAAATGTAAAAATTCTGCCTAGCTCTAAGAGCCTGGGATTTTCTTCTATTAATTAAAAAAAAAAAAAGTTTTATGCAAGGTGTCATAATTATACACTGGTGAGGTTTAGGTTAAGGCTTTTTTTTTTTTTTTTTAAACGGGGGTCCTTAGCCTATAGATGACTACTTGCTTTAGCACCATTTGTTGAAAGTCTGTCTTTTCTCTACTAAATTATTTTAGCAACTTTGTGAAATGTCAGTTGGGTCTATTTGTGTGGGTCTATTTGGGGATTCACTCTTCTGTTTCATTATCTATGTAACTGTTTCTGTGCCAATACCATGCTGTCTTGATTGCTTTAGCTATACAGTGTCTTGAAAACTAGCGGACTAATTTTCCTACTGTATACTTTTTCAAAATTGTTTTGTCTATTGGAGGGCCTGTGCCTTTCCAAATAAACTTGAGAATGTTTTTCTATGTCTGCATTACCTCTTGATGGATATTTGGTAACCGGAACTGCTTGAAATATACAGGTTAAGGTGAGGAGGGTAAACAACGTAATATGTTGAGTTTTCCAAGCCATGAACACAATGGGTCTCGCTTTATTTACTATTCCTTTGATTTCTTTTACCAGAGTTTTATAGTTTTCAGCATGCAGATTCTGTACGTTTTGTTAATATGTGTATATAAATGTTACATTTTCTTTGGAGCAGTCATAGATGGGATTGCTTTTAATTTAGGGTCCTGGTGACCCCAGGGATGAGGAGATAGTAGAGTGCTAATTAGTTTATACTCACATCATCTGTGTAGTCCACAGTAGGTTGGATAATGGTGGCTGCTTAGCTCCCCTTTAAAGCCTGTTGACAGGATAGGGTGGAGTGTGAGGGAGGGCAGGCAGAAATTGCACAATGCAGCTAATGCAACTAGAAATTGTACAATGCAATTAATGCAATCTAATTACAAATTAGAAACTGGCAGAAAGCACAATGCAATTAGCCCTACTTAATCTTGCCTCTTTATTAATAATTGTTGTTGGGCACAGATGGATGATCAGCTTGCTGCTGGGCTGTGCTGATACTACATTGACTAAGGAATTTGGAACACTGCTCTGGGAGAAAGTAGATGAGCTGTCATCTCTGTCATTTCAGGGAATCAGAGTTTCACTGATCTGGAAGGATATTTGGGTAATGATATGGATTGACTGAATTGTGTCCCCCAAATTTCATATATCAGAAGCTTAATCCCCATGGTAACTATCGAGGGTGGAACATCCTATTATGGTTATTGAAGTTGGGACCTTGAGGAGGTGATTAGATTGTAGGAACTTGCTGTAGTCAGTGGATTAAAAATGGTGGTCAGGTCTGTGGTTTGGAGGGCTTTAAAAAGAGAGTGAATGAGGGGGTTAGTCTCTGTTCTCTCCACTGCACCATTTTGCAATGTGATACTCTGCTGCCAATGTCACCACCCCCAAGGCTCTCACCAAATGTTTTCCCTGGACTTTGGACTTCCCAGCCTCAGAAACTGTAAGCAATAAATTTTGTTTTCTTTGTAAATGACCCAGTTCCACGTATTTTGTTATAAGCAACAGAAACGGACTTATAGAGTAAGAAGGAAAACGATTGTCTCCGCACATGGTTCCACAGAAACCGCAGGGGTGGTTTTATTGTTGGTGTTTGACTAGAATAAGGTGGTATTCCCTAGAAGGATTTTGTGTGGTTAAGCTTTCCTTTCCTGTTCCATTGGTTGGTAGAAAACAGGATTTTCTTACAGCTCTTTTTGTCCGTGGCTATTGGTGGTTCTAGAGGGGAGGCCTCTGCTGCTGTCCATCATCTGAGATATACGGGAGGCAACAGAAAAACCTAGAGGAATTAACCACAGTGTCACTCTTTAATTCCCAAGGTCCCTAGAACCTGGCTTCTTCTTTCTAACTTTCATAGTCCCTCTTTATTATTTTTTATGCCCCTCTATTTTTGTTGTAAGAGAAAAT
This sequence comes from Cynocephalus volans, assembly GCF_027409185.1. Classification (NCBI taxonomy): domain Eukaryota; kingdom Metazoa; phylum Chordata; class Mammalia; order Dermoptera; family Cynocephalidae; genus Cynocephalus; species Cynocephalus volans. The sequence goes on from NC_084479.1 coordinate 8,007,901, forward strand.
ATAAGCACAAATATTTCCTTCTGTTGTTACCAGTTTGTTCAATGGAAGAATGGAAAGAATAATAAAAATACCTTCTTCACAGGTTTAATTTGTTAAGGAGCAAATGATGTAAGAGAAGCTAACCCCTTATTTCTAATACTCTTGGGAAAGTAAACAAACGCAAAAGCACCTCTAAGTGCCATAGATTATAAATGTTTTTAACATAAGCTATCTCATAAACATTTTTTTTTTTTAACATAAGCTATCTCAAAAAAGTCAAAACCTCTAAGCTCAGACTCCAATATTGACTTGAGATTAATCCTGGTGGTCCATTGGAATAGTCAACTGGGGAGTGGAGTTGTACGTATCCCCAGAAAAGAAAACACATGTATGTCCAGGGGAGCTAGGCAACCTGCCTAGATATTTGATCAAAGAAAGAACTGCTCAAACATTTAGTGAAAATATTTGAACCTATATAGAAAACCATTGCCCTTGTGTACCAGGATTCAATACAAAATGAGGTTTTCACTCAAAACCACAAGGCAAAAGATTCATATCTCAATATGTAAGCTGTGTGATATTTAGGACAAAGGTCAGATTTTTTTATAATATCTCCAAGGTACAGAAACCTCAAAAGAAAAAACTAACATAGAATACTTGTTTCAAAAAATGTGAAAAAATTAACTATGAAACTGTTCCATGAGAAAGACTTCGCATTCCAGAACAGACTTGAGGTCGCTTTACCACCTCGCAGATGACATTGCTATTCATTTATGGAAATCTCAGCATTAAGAGATAGCCAGGAAAACCCAGTTACAGGTCATACACAGGGATACATAAGATGAATCAAAAGGGTCTTCAGAATTAGTAGGTTTACGTGTTCTCTGAGATGAAGCATATAAATGGCAAGAAAAGACATATAGGAAGAAAAGACTGGAGCTTTAAAAAGGACAATATGGATCATTGAAAAATGAAGCATATATTAAAGGAATTAAAATTCCATTGTATGTTTTTTTATACAGTAGATTAGTACAAATATACTAAAGTATTTTTGTGTAATAATGAGAATCCAACATAGAAACAGTTTGGTGTGGAAAACATGAAAGTAGGCTTGCCAGGTTTGGTGATAAATAGAGGGATTTAAATTTCAGATAAACAACAAGTAGTTTTCTAGTATGAGTCTGTCCATTCAATATTGGGTAAGTAACTATACTAAAAAGTTATTTATAAAAAAAATTATTTGCTGCTTATGTATAATTAAAATTTACCTGGAAATCTTATACATTATCTGGTAAACACACATGAAAGAGAAGTCAATAAAAACAATGCTTTAATAGGCATCTAATGGAATGCCAGAAGAAAAAATAAACAGAAAAAGTGGTAGACAAAATATTAAAGTAACGTTTACAAAGAATGTTATTCCCAGATAAACTGTCATTTAATGAAATAATGCTTCTCAACTAATAAAGATTAAGCAATATTAATGATTTGTAGGAGTGCTTCAAATAGCATTAAAAGATAATACACATCTTTCCATGAACCTTTTTAAATATCCTGGTATAAAAAAACCTCAGGAAAAGAAGTACGTAAGACATGTTTTTTTTTAGCAAGAAGTAAAATAAATCTCAAAATGAGATGGGTATGCAAGAAATTGTATCTTTTTTGAAGGGGGCTAGAAATAACTTTTCACTTTGTTAGAAGAATGTAAGCTAACACTACTTTGAATAACTGCCAAAAGTATAGAAATAGAATAATTAACATCAAAATCATAAAAAAATAATATTACATGGAAAACTAAATCAATAGAGTGGAAAAAAGACAAAAAAAAAAAAAAAGAAAGAAATACAAAGAAGCAAAGAAAAAACACGGTGAATAAAAAATCTTCCTCCTCTCTTCTGCTTTTCTTTATCCAGACCTGCACATTGGAAAAAACTTCCTAGTAAGGTATTAGAAACAAATCTACTTAATGAGTAAGCATATTAAATGTAAACTGTTTAAGCGCATGTATTAAAATATAGAATACACCCAGGTTAGATTTTGAAAATTTGCACTTCTGAAGGAATAGTTACATTGACATGGTGAAAATAAAAAGTTATAAAAATTAACAAGCAAATATTTACCAAAAATATAGGTTACCAGTATTAATATTAGACAAAAGAAAACCTAAAGGAAAATGCAAGGAATTTAGAGGGACAATAATAAAGAACAATCCAAAGAGAATATAATAATTACAAATTCAGATGCCTCAATAACGTCTCAATATACACAGGAAGCAAAATTGATAGACACACAAAGTGATGTTTACAATGGTAGTGAGAGATGTTTAATGTATCCCTCATCTAGACTGATAAACATATAGGATAAGTCCTCCCACTTGTGGTTGACTGATTTTCAACAAACGTACCAGAAGAGTTCAATGGGGAAAGAATTTTTTAGTTCCTGAAGAAACAAAACTCTTTCAAGAAACGGTGCTAACACAATAGGACATTCCGAAGAATAGAGTAGGACCCTCGTCACACAACATTTACAAAAATTGTCTCAAAATAGATCAAAGACCTACATCTAAGAGCTAAAACTGTGAAATTGTCAGAAAGACATGTTGACATAAATCTTTGTGACTTTGGATTAGCAATGGTTTTCTAGATATGCCACCAAAGCGTAAACTTAATAAAGGAAACGTTAAATTGGACATCGTCAAAATTAAACATTTGTGCCTCAAAGGAAACCATTCAGAAGGTTAAAAAACAATCCACACTGGGCCGCCCCGCGGCTCACTCGGGAGCGTGCGGTGCTGGTAGCGCCGAGGCCGCGGGTGGGGTCATACATAGGGACGGCTGCTGCGCTCACTGGCTGAGCGTGGTGCAGACCACACCGTGCCGAGGGTTGCGATCCCCTTACCGGTCAGAAAAAATAAAATAAATAAACAATGAAAATCCACACTATGGGAGAATAATATTTGCGCATTATGTATCTGTACAATAAGGGATTTATATCTAGAATATACTCTCACAATTCAATAATAAAACAATAAATATCAAGAGAAAATATGGGCCAAGGGTTGCGATCCCTTTACCGGTCAAAAAAAATAAGATAAAATAAAAAGAATTATCACTTTGTTCTTGCATTGTTCTTTGGGTTTGGTGAGCATCTTTATTAGTAATTTTGAAATATCTGTCAGGTAAATCATGTAGTTCCATTTCATTAGGGTCAATTTTTAAAAACGTATCTTATTTCTTATTTTAAAGCTTTTTTTTTTTTTTTTTGCCTATATCTTAATTTTCCTTGAGTCTGTGTGTGTGCGGTCATGCAGTAAACAAAGCAGACATTTTTTCCTATTTTAATGGCCTGGTTTCATATAGGAGTGATTCACCCAGTAGTTAACCTGGGCAGAGATCTTTAAGTTCTCTACATAGTCTTTCCAGAGAGAATAAGAAAGCTGCAGTTTTTGTCTGCTAACATTTTTACGATCCAGTGATGAAGGTATTGTATACATCACTTCACATTACTTTCTCTGTTCTGCCCCAGGAGGGTAGGCTGTGACAAGACTTTCTGGGCTCCAAGATGGAAAATCACACATCAGTAATCTGCAAAATTTTATTGAAGGTGGGATACTGAACATTGCATATTGACCCTTTCTCTCTCCCTTTAGGGTAAGTAAAAGTTGTTCGTTTTTTTAATCCACTCACTCTGAATAGCAAGGGAAAGATATGTGGCATTTACCAGCCAAGTTTATTATCTTTATTTTGCCTCATTAACCTGGATTGTGCTATTTCCATCAGGTCTTTAACACTGGCAAGAAATAAACCAGTCTCTTGTGGAACACTGTCACAGAAGTTGGGGCACTGGATGTGCAAACTAATTTTTTTTCTGCTTTTAAAGAAGCTGAAATCTAGGGACCTGATCATATTAACTCTTCGGGGAGTCGGGATTTTGATGACAGTCCTCAATTTTTCTACTTCCTTTGGTGAGTCTGGATTCACATTTGTCTGGGGTGCAGAATTCATTCCATTAATTTCTAGATGACTCATAAAAGATTTTTTAAAATATAAATTGTTGCTAAACTGGTGTGTTTGTAGGGGAGTAGTGTCCACGTTGCAACTCTATCCTCTGGCTGATGTGATTCTATAATTTTTACTCAAATATTATGTCTGTTTTTTTGCCTTTCTCCCTAATCTTTGTGATTCCATTATGTGCATGTTGATGGACTTAATAGTCTTCCAAAGATCTCTTAATCTCTGGTTTTTTTTAATAATTAATTTATCTTTCTGATCCTCAGATTGGATAACTTTATTTGGCTCATTTTTTAGTTTAATGATTCATCTTATTATTCAGTGGCTCACAGGGACATGCAGTTTGTAGTCTCCAAAGGACAAACGTGAGCTTACACTAACACAGCATTTTATGTTGTTGGTATTCTCAATGTTCAGCACATATTGTGGACATGGATACACAGGCCACACAAAGAGAGGCACATCAGAAAATCACAAAGAAGTGAACATTACACTTTCAATCACAGAGATATATATTGCTGAGGAGGTTTTTTGTGTGGTGTACATAGAGTCACAGAGTCACATTATATTTCTACTGTGAGGCAGTTAATCTCATAATCAATGGTGACAGCTCCTCATATTTCAGATTGTACTTTTTATTGTCATTATTGCTGTGATTATTATTTCTATTTACACATAAGAGGAAAGGAAAGTAAGTGTTTCTGGTTTGTAGTAGGCTTTTAATGCCGAAAGGAAAACTTAGGGGATAAAAAGGAAAAGCCAATGCTTTATGGCACCAGTGTGAGACTGCCTGGAAACAGAGCTTTTGGGCACCTCCCTATGGCTGCCAATTTTCTATGATCCTATTGAGAAAGTATATAAAGATTTCCAGCTTGGTTGAGTAAATTTAGCCTGGTGTTTAGTTTTTCCTGACTGAGGAAGATTCACCAAAGGAGGTGATGATGCAGAAAAGCAAAATTAGATTAGTGATAGTAAGTGCCTCTCATAGTCTGATCATAGCACTCTGACACCATAGCCAGTTACCAGGTACCAAATACCTTCCCTACATATTATGAGATGACCAAACACATGTTGATGACCAACACTAGACAGATAAAATTGTCAGCAATTTATTAAGCAAATTTATTCAAGTATATTAAAGCCCTGTAAAGAAGGGCACTATGGCTCTGTAGGCTGATAAAAAGTTGCACTTGAGAGCAGAGTAAGCCAGAAGGGTCTATGTGTGGGCTTTTCAGTAACAAAGTGTTAGGCTGCCCCACCTCCCTGGATTTTTCAGGAGTATGTGATTCACCACTTTGAATACTTCCATGAATTGGCAAGGAAGTGTGACCTATTAAATTGAGTATAGTGTTCGATGCACCTCCTTCAGCTCATGGAGGAAATACTAGATAGGAGAGTATATTAGTCAGGGTTCTCCAGAGAGAATCAATAGGATATATTATGAATATAAGAAAGGGAATTTATTAGGGGAATTAGCTCATGTGATTATGAAGAGATGTCCCATGATAGGCCACCTGAAAACTGGATGCTAGTAGCATGGTTCAGACCAAGTCCAAAAGGCCTCAAAATTAGGGAAGCTGATGGTGTCCTTGTGTAAGTCGTGGGACCTAAAAGCTGAAGAGTCTTGAGTTGTAATATCCACAGGCAGGAGAGAAAAGTATATTCCAGCACCAACAGAAAGATTCATCTTTTTTCTCTGTTTGTTGTTGTTCTCTCCAGGACCCCAGAAGATTAGATGTTTCCTGCTCATATTGAAGGTGGATCTTGTAACGTGAGGCTCTCCTTCTGGAAACACCTTCATGGACACTCAGAGAAAGACAGCTTTACCAGGTTTCTCAGCATTCCTTAATCTAATCAAGTTGACACCTGGAAATAACCTTTACAAGGAGTTTTTCCCACAAGGTATGTGACCTAACTGGCAATAACAGAGGTAGTCATGGAAAAATATGTAACTTGAATTTAGGGTGTTACCATATGCAGTAACTTCCAATCTTCCCAAAAAACAGTGCGAGCAATTTAAGTTCAGGGTACATGTATGGATTGTGAGAGAGAGACTGAAGAATGAGTAAAGTAATTGAATGTTTCTGTTTCTTTCTCTCTAGGGGAAACAATGGAAGTACAGAAGAGAATATGTCCTTATAACTTTATAATCTCATGGAAAGTCATTGCTTTCCTTTGGTCTCATTTTAAAAACCAAAATGCAATCACGCAAAGGTATAGGGTAGCATGTGGTAGGCAAAAAATAAAAGTTTTCTGCTATCCACTCTTCTATGACCCTTTCCGATGACAAATATATGTAAGCAATAGTGTCAAGAGCTGTGTTACCAACTCGCTTATTTGACCATGTCCCCAAATAAGCCAATAGACCAAACATAGAATAGGTAAAATCTAATCTGAGTACATTTTCTGCTAAAGAAAGAGTCCAAAGAGGATTTGTTACTTTTATTAAATACACCTTTACTCAGAAACCCAGGACCTTTCCATTTCATTGCTCACCCATTTTTTTAGAAAATCATCGAGAGTGTTCTACATTAGGCACTAAAGAGAATTTTTTAAATTTCTTTACCACGGACATCTCTGTCACATAAATTATTTTACTGAAATTTCTGAGTCCACCTTGACTCACCTTGACAGGTTTTTCAGAAGAATTCTTATGCTCTTCAACCCATCAGCTTTTTAAAAGAGTGCAAGCTTTGTAATAAAGTACACAAATCCTTTTTCCTCATTTATGATAAATAAAAATGTCACATATGTGTATATATATAATATGTATATATAATCTTCAGTAGAGAAATTGTTACATCATAGCATAATTCAATTTTTTTTTAAAAAAACCCATTTTGTTTTATAGTGGCTGTACTAATTTAAATTCATACCTACAGTGTGCAATGTTCCTTTTTTTCACATCCTCACCAACAATTATTATATTGTCATTTTGATGATAGCCTTTGAAACTGATGTGAGTTGACATCTCATTGCAGTTTTGGTTTGCATTTTCCCAATTAGTGATGTAGGGCCTTTTTTCATATACCTGTTGGCCATTTGTATGTCTTCTTTTGTGAAATGTCTATTTAGGTCCTTTGCCCCTTTTAAAATTGGATTTATCAAATGCTTTTAAGGTGTTATGATTTGTTCTATATGTTTTAAATATGATCTCCTTATCACATTTATAGTTTGCAAATATTTTCTTTCATTCTTTAGATTATCTTTTTACTCTTCTGTTTGTTTATTTTGCTATGCAGAAGGTTTTTAGTTTCATGTGATCTTTTTTTGTCTATTTTTGCTTGTGTTTCCTGTGCTTTTGAGGTCTCATTTTTAAAATTCTTTTTTTCAGACTAATGAGTACAGCATTTCTCTACATTTTTCTCTAAAAGATTTATAGTTGGGGGTTGTACATTTCGGCATTAACTTAAGTATATTTTTGTATATGATGAGAAATAAGTGTCTAATTTCTTTCTGCTGTACGTAGATATCCCTGTTTATAATAACATTTATTAAAGGAACTCCTTTCTCCAAAATGTTTTCTTCTTATCTTCGTCAAAAATAAGACAATTGTCAAGACATAGATTTATTTGTGGACTTGCTATTCTGTTCCACTTATCTAGGTGTCTGTTTTCATGCCATTACAATGCTATTTTATTACTATGCCTTTGCAGTATACTTTAAAGTCAGATCTGTGATGGCTCAGGCTTTGTTTTCTTTTGCTCAGGTTTGCTTTGGCTATTTGAGTTTTTCATGGTTCTATACAAATTTTAGGTTTCATTTGTATTCCTGTTAAATATGTCATTTTGGTAGAAATTGCATTGAATCTTAGATCACTTTGGGTAATACGGACATTTTAGCAATATTACCTTTTTCAATACAAAAGCATGGGTTTTTAAAAATTTTATAGTTCTGTTATTATTTGCATGTCATCTTTTAAGAAATGTTTATGCAGATTCCTTGACCATTTTTTAATTGGGCTATTTGTTTTGCTTCTATAGTTTTTTGAGTATCTTACATATTTTGATATTATTTTTTATCATAAGATCAATAACTTACAAACATTTTCTACCAATTTGTAAGTTATCTCTTCGCTCAGTTAATTGTTTCTTTCAATGTGCAGGGGCTTTTTAAATTTTGGTGTAACTTCATTTGCCTGTCTTTGCTTTTATGGCCTACACTTTTGGAGTCAAAGCTAACTAATCATTACTCAGCTCAATGTCATGTGGATTTTTTCCTGTTTATTTTTCTAGTAGGTTTATTCTTTAAGTCTATTCAAATGGTTAAACCTTTAATATATTTTAATTTGATTTTTGTGTATGATGTGTGATAAAAGTCACATTTTATTATTTTTGCATGTGAATGTATAGTTTTCCCAAAACCATTTATTGAAGAGAGTGTGTTTACTAGTGCCCAAATTGGGATAATGTCTGCTCAGAAACAAATGAATTTTAAGTCCCAAATGTTGGTGCAAAGTAGGAAGTTTTGATCAGGAAGCAGTAACCTGAGAATACTGCCAGGAGAAAACTGTCTCAGAGCCTTAGGGTTTGGAAGTGGAGGGTTACATAACACATATAAGAAAGGGAGAAGTGTCTTAAAAAGATTAAGGAAGAATAGAAGTCAGCAACTGTGTGCAGGTCAGCATGTTTTAATCTCTTTCCTTATCCTCAGTCCTTGGAGGCCTGGAGTCAGACGCCTTGGCTAGGACATTATTTCTTTTGCAGAACATCTGCAAACTCAATGAAAAACTGTTAAGACTTGCAAGTTACTAATTTACGGCCTCCTAAACCTGCAGTGATATTTATTGTTCAAGCAGAATTATTTTCCACGAATTAAGTTCTGACATGGCTGCTCTTGTGCTAAGCTATAATTTGTTATGCTTTATCAAATTACCTACTGTCAATATTTCCCCCATATCTGTGGATACCAGAGATGAATCTTCAAGCTACTTCCTGGTAGATTAGGACAAAGAGATAAATGAAACCTATAAATTACAGATGCTTAGAATTGTGGTTATAATCTGACCAGAAAATATGAGTATTTCTATTGTATACAGCACCTTAAGATGACAAAAATCGTGACTGCTGGCATCACATCAGGACCATCAGACTTCTAAATATTGTATAACATGCTGTTGATATTAATATTACCTTAAGGAAAATTTAATATAATAATCAAAATTATAACTGATAACATTAGATTTTCGTAAGTTTGTTTAAATTTATAATATTTATATCAACAACATACTAATTAATGCAACTGAAAGAAAATATAGTAACATTTATCATTGGACAATCCTTTCCACACAATTCACAAAATAAGCCTACTCATTTAATATCTCTACAAGATGAGGAATGTATTCTTTTAGGCCCTCTAGGGGCCCAGCTGGAAAATCTATGACTTAGTGTAGCATTTTGATATTGGGAAAGCTCATGAAGGCTGCTAATAGGTTTAAAACATTTGATCAGACCAGTATCACATGTCACATGTCACATGTCACTGCAAAATAATGGATATTCATTTAACCAAAATGATAACCAGAGACTTTACATGCATGCAAAACATTAACCCTTTTAAGGCTCATTTTAAAAAGTGATTGATCCCCCAATACCGACGACAATTCTTTATATATGTAACCAAAAGTCAAATTGCTGGTCATCTAATAGTTGTATTCTTAGTGTTTTGAGAAACCTTTATACTATTTTTCAAACTGGCTAGATTAATTTGTATTCCCTTTTCTCTTTTTTAACGTTATTACCAACACTGGTTATTATTTTCTTTTCTGATAATAGCCTCTCTAATAGCTGTGAATTTGTTTCTCTAATTTTCATTTCCCTGATGATTAGTCACGTTGAGCATTTTTCTTATACTTGTTGGTCTTTTGTATGTCTTTTATTGAGTAGTGTCTACTCAAGCGTCTTGCCCATTTTAAATTATATTACTTGGTATTGTTTTGTTTCACTGTCAAACTGGGTTATGTATATATTTTGGAAATTTTAATCCCATGTCAAATGCATAATTTGAGAATTTTTCTCACATTCTATAGGTTGTTTTTCTTTCTTTCTTTTTTTCTGTTGATCGTTTCCTTTGTTGTACAGAAACTTGTTAGCTGGATGTAATCCCATTTGTCTATTTATACATTTTAGTCCTTGCTTTGGTGGTTTTATAGAAAAACAATTTGCAAGATTAGCATTACGAAGTCTTTCTTTTACATTATCTTCCTGAGTTTTATAGTTTCACGTATTATATTTGTCTTAAATTTATTTTCAGTTGATTTTTGTAAGTGGTGAGAGACAGGGTTCTAGTTTTATTTTTCTGCATGTGAATATCTAGTTTTTTCAGCACCTTTTATTGAAGAAATTGTTCTTTCCCAAAAGTATGTACTTGGCACCTTTGTCAAACATCAGGTGGCTGTGAATGCATGGATTTATTTCAGGGTTATCTGTTCTATTCCAATAATTTGTCTCTTTTAGTTCCATTATGAAAAGGTTTTAGTTACTACTGCTTGTAGTATATTTTGAAATAAGTTGGTATAGTGCCCCTACTTTTTGCTTGTTTGTTTGCTTGATTTTTGATCAAGATTGCTTTGGCTATTTAGGGTCTTTGTGGTTCAATACAACGTTTAGAATTGTTATTTCTACTTCTGTGGTGAATGCCATTGATAGTAGATAACAAATTTATTGAATCTGTAGATCGTTTTGATTTCCATTCCTCTGGGGATATTCCCAGCAGTGGAATAGCTGGGTCATATGGTAGATCTATCTGTATTACCGTTTTCCATAAAGGCCACACCATTTTGCAGTCCTACCAACAGCATGTGAGAGTTCCTTTTTCTCCGCAACCTCGCCAGCACTCATCATTCACAGTCTTTTGGATGTTAGCCATCCTAACTGGGGTTAGATGGTATCTCAAAGTGGTTTGATTTGCATTTCCCGAAGGCTGAATGATGTTGAGCATTTTTTCATGTGTCTGTTGGCCATTCATATATCTTCCTTTGAGAAATGCCTATTCTGTTCCTTTGCCCATTTTTAAATTGGGTTATTTGGCGGTTTTTTGCTGTACGGTTATTTGAGTTCCTTGTACATTCTGGATATTAATCATTTGTCAGATGTATGTTTTGCAAATATTTTCTCCCACTCTGTTGGTTGTCTTTTAACTCTGTTAATTCTTTTGCTGTGCAGAAGCTTTTTAGTTTGATATAGTTCCATTTGTTTATTTTTCCTTTGATTGCCTGTGCTTTTGGGGTCATATTCATGAAGTCTGTACCGACTCCTACTTCCTGGAGTGTTTCCCTTATGTTTTGTTTAGGGAGTTTTATTGTTTCAGGATGTATATTTAATTCTTTAATCTATTTTCCATTGACTTTGTTATATGGTGAGAGGTACAGGTCTAGCTTCATTCTCCTACATATGAATATCCAGTTTTCCCAGCACCATTTGCTGAAGAGGCAGTCTCTTCCCCAGTGTGTAGACTTGGTGCCTTTGTCAAAGATCAGATGGCTGTAGGTGTGTGGGTTGATTTCTGGGTTCTCTATTCTATTCCATTCATCCGTGTGTCTGTTTTTATGCCACTACAATGCTGTTTTGGTTATTATAGCTTCGTAGTATAGTTTACAGTCATGTAGTGTTATGCCACCAGCTTTATTTATTTATTTATTTATTTTGCTCAAGATTGCTTTGCCTATGTATGGTCTTTTGTTATTCCATATAAATGCCTGGATAATTTTTTCAATTTCTGAGAAAAATATAACTGGAATTTTGATGGGGATGGCATTGAATCTGTAGATCACCTTGGGTAATATGGTGAAACAGTGGTTTGTAGTTCTCTTCATAGAGATTTTTCATGTCATTGGTTAACCTTGTTCCTACATATTTTATTTTTTTGGTGGCTACTGTAAATGGGCTAGCTTTTTTGATTTCTCTTTCTGCCTGTTCACTATGGGAGAAGAGAAATGCTATTGATTTTTGTGTGTTGATTTTTTTATCCTGCAACTTTGCTGAAATCATTTATCAACACTGAGTTTTTTTGTAGAGGCTTTAGGCTGTTCATTATATAGGATCATGTCATCTGCAAACAGGGGCAGTTTGACTTCATCTTTTCCAGTATTGATGCCCTTTATTTCCTTCTCTTCTCTGATTGTTCTGAATAGTACTTAAAACATTATGTTGAATAAGACTGGTGAGAGTGGGCATCCTTGTCTTGTTCCTGTTCTTAAGGGAAAGCTTTTCCCCATTCAGGATGATATGTGGCTTATCATATATGGTTTTAATTGTGTTGAAATACTTTCCATTATACCTAACTTGCACAGAGTCTTTATCATGAATGAATGTTGAATTTAATAATTTAAATTTAAATTTAATTTAATTAATTTTTAAAAATTCATTAAGAATATTCATGAGATACAAAGCTAATTGTCACCCCTCCAACTCCTGCCCATGATGTAAGGGCCAGATTCATACTGGGGGCATACCCATTACCAGAAATTACTTTTGTACTCCATGTCCACACCTACTTACTTCCCAACTTCTCTCCCCTCCCCCTCTCCCCCCCACTCTACTTTGTAGCCCTAGGAATGTTCCCTCTTCTGTAAGACCACCACACTACTGTGGTCTTTCTTTCCTGCCTTCCTTTCTCTCTTAGCTCCCACATATGAGTGAACACATGCATTATTTATCCCTCTGTACTTTGCTTATTTCACTCAACATAAGTTTCTCCAAGTTCATCCATGTTGTTGCAATTGGGAGCATTTCACTCTTTTTTTATGGCAGAGTAATATTCTATGGTGTACATATACCACAGTTTCCTTACCCAATAATCCACCAATGGACACTTAGGTTGGTTCCATATCTTGGCTATTGTAAACAGAGCTGCGGTGAACATGGGAGTGCAGGTATCCCTTCGACGTGATGATTTCCGTTCCTCTGGGTATATACCCGGAAGTGGGGTTGCTGGATCATATGGAAATCTATCCTTATGTCTTCTTTTGAGAAATGTCTGTTCAGGTCTTTGCACAGTTTTTAATTGGGTTATTTTAACTTTTGTTGTTGAGTTGAGTTTCTTATACTTTTGGATATTCATTCCTTATAAAATGTATAGAAAAAAATCTTTATTTTATTTTTTAGAAAAACTAGATATTCATACGGAGAAGAATACCAGATTCTTACCTCGTGTTATATAAAAGTCAACTCAAATAAATTAGAGAATTACATGCAAGTTTCAAAATTGAAAAAACTGGAAGAAAACACTGGTAACGTTTTATAACATTGGTCTGTACATTAATTTGGTGGGTGGGGGGCTATGACGTCAGAAGCGCAGACAGTAAAAACAAAAATACACAAATAAAATGCTTCCAAACAGCAAAAGAGATAATCAGCAGAATAAAATACAACCTGACAAATGGGAGAAAATATTTTCAAACTATACATCTGTTAAGAGATAATATTCAGAATATAAAAAGAAGTCAACTACCATATTTCAACATCATTTATCAAAGAAGATATACAAATAGCCAACAGGTATATGATCAAAATTACTAATCACCAGGGAAATAAAATCTCAGTTAGATAATACTTAGTCTAGTGGTTCTAAAAAAAACAAAAGAGGGCCGAGCCCGTGGCGCACTCGGGAGAGTGTGGCGCTGGGAGCGCAGTGACGCTCCCGCCCGCCGCGGGTTCGGATCCTACATAGGAATGGCCGGTGCGCTCACTGGCTGAGTGCCAGTCACGAAAAAGACAAAAAAAAAAAAAAAGAGAACAAGTGCTGGTGAGGATGTGGAGAAAAGGGTGTCCTTATGCACTTTTGGAGGGAATGTAAATTAGTATAGCCATTATAAAAATCAGAACGAAGGTTTCTCAAAAAACTACAGATAGAACTACCATTAAATCCAGCACTCCCACTACTGGGTATATATCCAAAGGAATGTAAATCAGTGTGTCAAAGAGATATTTACACTCCCATGTTTACTGTAGAACAATTGATAATAGCCACATATGCAATCAATCTAAATGCCCATAAATGGATTAACAGATAAAGAAAATGTGTTTATAAAAGACAGAGAATAACAAATGCTGGTGAGGATATGGTTAAAGAGGGACACTTCTGCACTGTTGGTGGGAAGGTAAATTAGTATATCCATTATGGAGAGCTGTATGGAGGTTCCTTAAACAACTAAGGATAGAACTTCCACCTGACCCAGCAATCCCACTTCTGGAGATATTTCCAGAGGACTGGAAAACATCAAGACAAAGGGATACTTGCACTCCCATGTTTATTGCAGCTCTCTTTACAATAGCCAGGTGATGGAATCGACCTATATGTCCATCAATAGATGACTGGATAAGGAAATTGTGGTATATATATGCAATGGTGTACTACTTAACCATTTAAAAGAATGAAATTCTGCCATTTGCAGCAACGTGGATAAGCCTGGAAAAAATTATTCTAAGTGAAACAACCCAGGTAGAGAAAGAGAAATACTGCATGTTCTCACTCATAACCGGGGACTGAATCCATAAATAAACAAGTGAACAACAGAGAGAGAGAGAGAAAGAAAGAGACAACAATCGCAGTAATACATTGAACTTTTAGGAAACTATAGGTGGAAAAGGGAAGGGAGAAGGGAAGGGTGGTGGGCTAATTAGAAATTCATCAATGGACATAAAGAATGATTGCATATTGTAATTTTGAGTAAGCTATCTGTACTGATCTAACCACCGCACATTTACACATTATTGAAAATCAACATTGTACCCCATATGTATGTGTAATAAATTATCTAAAGATATATAAAAGTAAAGATGAGTAAGATGTTGGGGGGAAAAAAGCAGAAGCAGAAGCAGAAGCAGAAAAGAAAGAAAGAAAAGAAAATATGGTATACATAGCCACAATGGAACACTATTCAGGAATAAAAAGGAACAAAATCCTGCCATTTGGGACAACATGCATAAAACATAAGGACATTATGTTAAGTAAAATAAACCAGACACTAACAGACAAATACTATGGGATCTCATGTGTACAATCTAAAAAAAGCTGAATTCATAGCTAAGTGGCAAACAGAACAGCTTTTACTAGAGACTGGGTAGGATGGGGGGAGGGAGGAATGGAGAGACATAAGCCTCATGTAGGTCCAGATACAAAGTTACAAAAAGAAACAATAAACCAGACACATAAAGACAAATACTGCATAATCTCACTTATATGTGGAATCTAAAAAAGTTCATCTGAATAGAGGTTACCAGTGACTGGGGAAGTTGTGGATGAGCTGTTGATGAGATGTTACTCAAAGAATACAAAATTAAGTTATATGAAATAAATAAGTTAAAGAGATCTATTGTACTGCATAGGGATTATAATTAATATTTATATATTTTATTCTTGAAAAATGTTTACAAGATAGAAGTTAAGTGCTCTCACCACAAAAATGATGAATTAGTGAGGTAATGCATATTTTATTTAGATAAATTGTTACTCTGCAATATTTATAATTATAAAAGTATGCTGTACACAATAAATACATAGTTTTATCTGCCAAAGGTGAAACAATAATAATTTTTTAAGGATTCGAAAGAAAAAACACCTGCCAACCTAAAATGCACACCCAACACAAAATCTTTTAGAAAGTGAGACTTTTAGTTCTGGCAAGATGGACTAACTAGGAGCAGTTTGGGTTGTGGACATGGATCCCTTATGAATGGATTAATGCTCGCCCTGGTGGTGGGTCATGAGTGAGTTCTCACTCCATTAGTCCCTGTGAGAGCTGGTCGTTTACAGGACTTGGCACCTTCCCAGCCCCCCTTGTTTCTTCTCATTATGTGATCTGCTTGTACCTGCCAGCTGCCTGGTGCTTTCTGCCATGAGTAGAAGCACCCTGAGGCCTGCAGCAGATGCAGCTGTCCCAGAATCATGAACCAAATAAACCTCTTTTCTTTATAAATTATACAGTTTCAGATATTCTGTTATAAGCAACACAGACATGGACTAATACAGTAGGTTTCCTGTTTGGCGTCTGGTAGTAGAAAATTATTGTATTCCTCTGGGAGGTGTCATATTCTAGTATTTTAAAAATACTTCTAGTATCCCTTATTTTGATGTCTGGGCATCTTATGGAGCAGTTTGTTCTTCTAACACTCTGAAGTAGCTTTTGAGAGAAGAGATTTTCTCCTATAGATGTGCCCTATAGTGACAGTTGGGTATTGTTTTAGGTTTGGTTCAGGTTAGATACAGTAGTGTAGTTTCTGAGTGATCACTTTTACTGTATTCAATTCAAAGTTTTCTCTGAGTTCCTCGCTGGCCTAGGCACTGGGGAACTTGCAGCTACTTGCTGAAGTGAGTAAGTCTGGACTGAGTCATTGGGGTCATGGGGAAATCTTGAGCTCTTGGAAGAAGCACTGGAGTGCCCTTTCACTCCTCAGCAGCATAAGTGAATCACTTTGGGCACAGTTGCTGGTACTGCAGCCAGAATTTCTTGACCCTGATAGATGCACTGAGGTGCTCTGATACTCCTTAGCTTAAATGGACAACACTGTGTGGAATTTCTGAGGGTCGACATTATGACCTTGGACTTTATGTTAGAGAGGGCAACTCAATGGGGCCACTGGGACATTAGGTTTAACTTTGTACCCCCAAAGGAGGCCTTGAGGCTCTATGCATTTCTGCACCTGAATAGACAGCATGCAGCAACCTCACTGGGGCCATAGGTAAGAACCTGAGCGCCCAAGGGAGATGCTAGAATGTTCTTCAGTTTCACCATTGAAGTGGGCTGCTCTGGGCAAGGTTGCCGGGTTCACGGGTGAGGTACTGCATCCTCCAGAACGGCATTAGTTTGCTCTGCAGCACCACTGTCAGAGTGGGCCATTCTGGGTGAGGTGGTAACAGTATTAGGCGGAAATTTTTACCTCCAAGAGGGATGATGGGGACCCCTTCTTTAGCTGAAGTGGTCATTCTGGGAAAAGCTCTGTTCCCCCAAGGGACATATGGGTTTCTCTGCTGCACATCAGCCAGATGGCTGAAGTGGTCATTCTGGGAAAAGCTCTGTTCCCCCAAGGGACATATGGGTTTCTCTGCTGCACATCAGCCAGATGGGCCACTCTGAGTAAGGTTTCCATGATAATGTGCTATATACCCCCACTTCCAAGAGAGATGCCACAGTCTTTTATAGCTGCTCAGGTGCAGTGGGTCACTCCAGGGGAGCCCTGCAGTGCTTGTGAACAAGCCCCAAGAAAGGCAATTGGTCACTCTGGAGCTCCTCAGCTGGAGTGTACTGCCCCACACTATGTCACTGTGACAGTGGATGTGCTACTATGCTCCCAAGGGAGATGCTTTGTCCCTCTGCAACCCCTTACTGTGGTGGATAGCCCTAAGAAATCATAAAAATTTTATAGGTGGCAGAATATGTCTGTGAGAGAGGCCTGCAGGGTCTCTACAGTTTGCTCATTGGGTTGGGCAGGACTGTGCAGATCCACTTAAGCCAAGTAGTAACTCATAATGACTGAGAGTTGCAAGGTTGCTTCACCAAAGAGGGCAGGGTAGCAGTAGACCTATCCTGCAGTTGATCCTGACCAATCATCTCTAAGTTTCTAGAGAACCTCCTTGCTGGGGCAGACAATCCTGGGAAGACTTGGTGATGTAGAAAGAGGGTGTCTGTGCCTCTTAAGGAGGCAAGAAGGTCCTCCACTGCCTCCCTCCTGAGGTGCATGGGTCTATGCATGACCTATGAAGACACAGAGTGACACTACATGGCTGTGAGAATTGCAAGGGTACTTCACCAAGAAAGAAGATGAAGGGCTGCTTGTAGTGACCAAAGGATGTGATTAATCTGACTTCAGAAAGTGCATGGATGGATCCCCACTCCTGAGGGTGGCCTCCTCACTGCACTAGACCATTTGTTCCCAGGGTGAAGGAGACCACGTGGATGCACATGCAGGTAACTTAGTGAGATGATGAGAGCTCACAGCTGTTATTGGATGTATAGGACCCCAAAGAGAAATGCATTTGGATGTTAAGTCTGATCCCACAGCAGCACTGTTTCAACATCCTGGGATGCAGGGGTTAAGGTAGTATGTAAAAACTCCCTTCTCAGATCAATGCAGGATCATGAGCTCCCAGAAACTCCCTTCACCAGGCGTGACCCACAAGGGCAGTGCAATTCTCCTGCAGTCTGGGCCACCAGGTCCATGGTGCTGCACTTACTTACCTTCCTCCTGCAGGTAAAAATTACTCCTGGGATTCTTGCTGACCCTAGCTGGGACTTGGAGCAGTGAAAGTCATAAATTTTCTTCTGTTCTCTATGTGGCCATTCCGAGTTTCTGCGTGCATCAGCATCCATCTCTGCTACTCCTGTGATGTGTTCCAACTCTCTTTAATTATTTTCATCCGAGTATAATTGTGTATTTGCTGTATTATTTGTCTTTGTGAGAGACAGTAGTGGTGGATCCTTCTGGTTGACCATCTTGCTCCATCCCCAGAAACATTATATTTAAACTTCCCTATAGATCAAACGGACCTGGTGCATATTTGCAGAACATTTCATCCAACACTTGCAGATTACACATGCTTTTTTTCAGTATATTAAACATCCTTCAGAACTGACAATACATTAGGCCACAAGACAATTCTCAACATGTTTTTACAAATCTATGTCATATCAAGTATCTTTTTCAAGTACAATGAAAAAAATTAAAAATCTATAACAAAATATTTCTGTAATCTGTAAAACTGTATAGTAATTAAATAATATGCTCCTGAATTACCAATAGGCCAGTAAAGAGATTACTTAAAAAGTTAAAGACTTTATTTTTTACTAAAAAAGATAGATAAATATACATCATATCAAAACTTATGTGATAAAGCCAAAGTAGCACTAGGAGAAATTTAGGGCAATAAAATTTTACATAAAAAAGTAGAAATGTTTCAAATGAACAACCTAAAAATTCATTTGAAGAAACTAGGAAAATCAGCAACAAACCAAACCCAAAATAAGTTGAAGAAAGTAAATAACAAAAATTAGAGCATTAAAAAATATAGAGACTAAAAAGTACAAGACTAGTAAAATAAAATGCTAGTTTTCTGAAAATATAAATAAAATTGACAAACCCTTAGTTAGAGTAACAGAAAAAAAAGGACCTAAATAAATAAATAAGAAACAAAGAAAAAGATATTGTAACTGATTCCACTGAAATAGAAAGAATCACTAGAGACTGTTATAAACAACTGCATGGGCTGAGGGTCCCCCCAGAACTTGAGCCCACTGTGACAGTGTTAAGAGGCTGGGGAATCCTATTATGGTAATCCAAAGGTTGATCCTTAAAGAAGTGATTAGATTATAGGACCATGCCAGAGTGAATGGTGGTCATGAGAATAGTTTGGAGAGCTTTAAAAGGAGCATGAATGAGGAGATTAGTTTTCTCTCTGTTCCAACATTTTCTGCAATGTGATATTCTGCTGTCACTCTCACCATCATCAAGATTCTCACCAGATGTGTTCCCTGAACTTTGGACTACCCAGCATCAGAAACTATATGCAATAAGTTTCATTTTCTTTATAAACACTCAGCTTCAAGTATTTTTTCAAATAAGCCTCAGAAATGGAGTAACACAAAAACTATGATAACAATTTTGAAAACCTATAGTAAATATAAAATTTTAGACACATATGACTTACTAAGTTTAAATCAAAAAGAAATAGATAACAAACAGAAAATAACAGACAGTAATAAGTAATAAGATTAAATCAATAATTAAGTCTTTCAAAAAAAGTTCAGGACCAGATGACTTTACTGCAGAATTCTACTAAATTTTAAAAGGAGAATACTAATACTAATATTATTTTTCTGAAACAATCTCAAAAAATTGGAGTGAGTTCTTCCAAACTTATTCTATCGGGATAGTTTTACGTTAATTTTAGAGCCAGACAAGAGACTAACAACTTAAACAAAAACTCCAGGACAATATTTCTGATGTACACAGGTGCAACCAACTAAACAAAATACTAGCAGACCACATTCAAGAAAATATTAAAACGACTACACTATGATAAAGTGAAATTTGTTGTAAGATGTAAGAATGTTTCAACATATACAAATCAAGAAACATGATGCATCACTTCACCAAATACAGGGCAAAAGCCGTGTGATCATCTTAGTAGATGCAGAAAAAGGATTTGATAAACCTTAACTTTTTATCAGAATAAAAAATCTTTGAAAATTATGTATAGAAGAAATGTACCTTAACCTATTAAAGGCCATCTATGACAAAGGCACAGATAACATCACACCAAACAAAGAAAACCTGAAAGCTTAAGGACTGGAATTAGACAAGGATGTCAACTTTCATCATTCTTATTCAACATAGTACTGGAGGTCCTAGCCAAAGAAATTAGGCAGAAGAAAAAACATAAAGGTCATCCAAACTGGAAAAGAGAAGTTAAATTGTCCCTGTTTTCAGATGGCATAATTTTGTATATAGAAAAACATAAAGATGCCCCCAAAACTTTTAGGTTTTGTAAATGATTTCAGTAAAGTTGAAGGACACAAAATATACACACAAAAATAAGTAGTGTTTCCTTACACACACACACACACACACACACACACACACACACACACACACACAACTAGCAAAAGAAATCAAAAAAGCAATTCTATTTGCAAAGGAAAAAAAAAAAGATTTCCACACTATGAAGTAGTGATGACATAAATTAAATGGAACATACAAACATAAACAGACATGTTATGTTTCTCTCATTATATGTTTAATCTCCAAATTCAATCTAATCCCCATCAACTTACAAAAGATTTTGTTTTTTACGTAAGTAGAAAAAGAAATTCTAAAATTTTAACGGAAGCACACACACACATAAAAATCCCAAATAGACCCAGTATATCTGAGTACAAAGGAAAATGCTGAAGACATCACATTATCTGTCTTTATAATACACTAAAAATATAATGTAATCAAGACAACATGGTACTGGCACAAAAACAGATTCATAGCCCAATGAAACAGAGTAAAGAAACTACAAGTAAATGCACAAATCTAAAGCCAACTGATCTTCATCAAAGATGCCAAGAATGTATATTGAAGAAAGGAGAGTTTTTTTCAATTAATGTTGCTAAACAAACTAAATATCCATATACAGAAGAAATAAACTAGATCCCTCTCTCAACATATTCAAAAATCAGCTCAAAATTAAAGACTTAAATATAATCCCCCAAACTATAAAACTGCTAGGAAAAAAAAAAAAAACATTTAAAAAAGCATCACAGCATTGGTCTGGGCAAATGACTTTTCATATATAACCTCCAAAACAGAGGTGCCAAAAGCAAAAATACACAAATGAAAATTATCAGAGTAAATCTAGACTGAAACTAGCTAAAACTGTCAAAAACTCTTCTACAAAATAAAAGGAACAATTAACAGAATAAAAAAGACAACCTATATAGTGAGAGAAAGTACTTGGAAACTATCCATCTAACAAGAGGTTAATATTTAGAATATACAAAAAATGTAATCAACTTAGCCCCCCCAAAAAACTTGATTAGAAAATGGGACAATAAGCCATACAGACACTTTCAGAAATATATAAATGTCCATCAGGTATATTAAAAATGCTCCATGTCATTGTATCCATCCGTTTCTGTTGCTTGGAGCTAAATACCTGAAACTGGCTGTAGACCTAGAGTTAGGGTCTGGTGCTCACAGACCCCTCCAGCTGGTTCACAAACCCTGCACACAAAGGTCTATGAGCTACGTAGCCTGCCAAAAGGTCCTTGGAGCTTTGATTGAAGTGGGAATAGTCTTTATCCAGCACACACAACACTAGGAGCTAAGCAGTACAAAGGAGAAACTCAGAAACAACTGCAATGGGCAAAGCCCAGAGAAAAAATGAAACTGAGCAGCTGCCCGCAGAGTAAACATGGTCTATTTTTATACGTGAGCTCTGCCTAGCCAGCTCTGCTTCACAAACTGAAGAACACACAATGGCAATTAACTAGAAAGATACACGGGTGTACATGCACACCAACCCCACCCCCACACAACTTGTTTACAGGAATTGTGGAGGGAACCTGACTAAATTATCCTATTCTCCCCACACTGGGTAATTTACAAAGAAATTGAATTTATTTCTTACAGTTTTGGAGGCTAGGTAGTCCACAGTTCAGGGAACACATCTGGTCAGGGCCTTCTTGGTGGTGACTCTACACAGCAACACAGTATATCACATAGCAAATGGCTGACCAAAAGAGAGGCAAGCTTTTCAGTTGCTCTCCTTTTAAAGTCACCAGACCATTCCCATTATTCTGATCAATCCTTTAAGGAGGACAGAGTGCTCACATCTAATCGCCTCTAATCACCTCAGTTACCATAATAGTATTTTTCACCCTGTTAATCGGGCCACAGTGGAAATTAAGTTTCTGATACATGAAAATTTGGGGGACACATTCAGCCCATAGCAATCACTAATGTGTTAGAAAAATGTAAATGAAAATCACAATGAGATATGATCTTGTTTCCCTTAGAATGGTTATTATGAAAGATGAAGAACAAATGCTGGCAAGAATGCAGAGAAAAGTTAACTCAAACTGCAGATGAAAATGTAATAATCAGATAACTATAAATAGAACTACACTGTGATTTAACAATCCCACTACTGGGTATAAATCTAAAGAAAACATAATCAATATATTGAAAGATTACTCCTGTATGTGTTGCTGAGATATTCACAGTAGCAAATATATTGAATCATCTAAATGTTCATCAGGAAATAATCAAATAAAGAATATGTGCTTTTTGTACATGATGAAATATTATTCAGCCATAAAAAGTAAAATAAAATTCTGTCCTTCACAGCAACAGGAAAAAGCCTGGAGAGCATTGCTCACTCTTATGTGGAAGTTAAACTTTCATGTCATAAATGAAGAGTATAGTAGTGGTTACTAAAAGTTGAAAACTGTATGGGGAATGAAGAGAAAAGGAGAGGCTAATCAGAGGATACAAAACTATAGCTAAATTAAAAAAAATGTGTTTTCTACAGCACTGGAGGGTGGCTACAGTTAATGTCAAAATAAAGTAATTAATTAATTTTATTGAAATATAAATGATTATATATATCAGTAGGGAACAGTGTTGGTTAGCCATACGTGTCTGAAATACGTGATGCTCAAATCAGGATAATTAGCATATGCAACATTACACCATGTAATAATTTTTTGTGGCCCTTTACCAATTTCTCACTAAACCCTTCTTTCCCTCCTCTTTCCCCACATCAATTACTCTTAATTGTGTTCTCCGCTTCTCAGAGTTCATAAATTATTGTAGTTATTTTATCTTTCTTCTTAAATTTTTTATTTGTTTATTTTTTAGTTATCACTAATGAGTGAGGACGTGGTATTTCTCTTTTTGTGCCTGGCTTGTTTCACTTAATGTAATTTTCTCTAAGTTCATCCATGTTGCTACAAACGGCAGAAATTCATTCTTTTTTTTATGGCAGCATAGTATTATTGTGTATATGTACCACATTTTCCTTATCCAGTCATCTGTTCATGAACATTAGGATTGTTCCAACTTTTAGCTATTGTAAATTGTGCTGCAATAAACAAGGGAGTGCAGGTGTACCTTCCACATGATCATTTCAACAATACACCCAGCAGTGTGATTGCTGGATCATATGGCAGTTCTATCTGTAGTTGTTTGAAAAACATTTACACTGTTTTCCACAATGGCTGCACCAATTTTCAGTCTCACCAGCAGTGTATGAAGATTCTCGTTTTTTCACATCCTTACCAGCATTTGTTATTCTCTGTCTTTACCAGTCTAACTGAGATGATATGGTATCTAAATGTGGTTTTGATTTGAATTTCCCTGATGCTTAGTGATAGTGAGCACTTTACATGTGTCTGTCGATCACTTGTGTATCTCCCCTTGAAAAATATCTATTCAGCTCCTTCACACATTTTATAAGCAGTTTACTTGTTTGTTTACTTTTAAGTTATCTGAGTTCTTTGCATATTCTGGATACTATTTTATAATATTTTCTTGCATTAGGTAGATTGTCTTTCAGCTCTGTTAATTGTTTATTTGTGGTGCCAAAGTTTTAGTTTGATAAAATTACATTTATTTATTGTTCCTTTTGTTGCTCATGCATTTGGGGTCACATTCATAAAGTCTTTGCTCAGTCCTACTTCCTGCAGTGTTTCTACGTTCTTTTATTTTTGGAATTTTATAGTTTTAGATCTTAAACTTAAATATTTGATGGATTTTGAGTTGATTTTAGTACATGGTGTGAAGTACAAGTCTAATTTCATTCTTCAACAAATGGATGTCCAATTTTCCCAGCACCATTTATTGAAGAGGTGGTCTTTTCCCCAGTGTACGTTCTGGGTGGCTTTGGCTGAAGCTCACTTGACTGTGAGTATATGGATTGATTTCTGGGTTCTTTGTTCTATTCCACTGGTCTCTTTTTATGCTGGTACCATGCTGTTTGGGTTACTATAGCTTTAAGCTGTAATTTAAAATCAGGTACTGCTATGCCTCATGCTTTATTTATTTATTTATTTATTTATTTATTTATTTATTTTTGCTCAGGATTGCCTTGGCAATTTGGGGTCTTTTGTACTTCAATATGAATATTAGAATTATTTTTATATCTTTGAACATTGTCATTTGTATGTTGATGGGGTTTGCATTCAATCAGCAGATCACTCTATGTAGTATGAAAATGGTCATGTTAAGTCTTTGAATCCAAAAGCACAGAATGTATTTTCATCTTTTTCTGTTCTTTTTGATTTCTTACAGCACTGACTTGTAGGGATTTTTCATCTCCTTGGTTAAATTGTTAAATTGATTCTGAGGTTTTTTGTTTGTTTTGTTTTTTTGATAGCTATTGTAAATAGGCTTACTTTCGTGATTTCTTTTTCTGCTAGTTCATTTTTGAAGTGTAAAAAACTCTATAGATTTTTAAAGCTGATTTCGTATACTGCAGCTTTACTGACTTTATCAACTGAGTTTTCTGGTACAGTCTTTAGTTTCTTCCCTATACAGAATAATGTCACCTGCAAACAAGGAAACTTTGACTTTATCTTTCCAATCTTTACCCTTTATTTCATTCTCTAGCCTGATTGATTTGGCTAGTACTTTCAATTCTAAAGTGATGAGAGTAGGCATCCTTGTATTGTTCCTGTTCAGGATTTTATTGGCCCTGGGTTTGTTGTATACGGCTTTTATTGTGTTTAGATATTTTCTTTCTATACCTAATTTGCTAAGAGTTTTTATCAAGAAGGGATGATGAATTTTGTAGAAAGTTTCTTCTGCATCTATTGAGAGAATCATATGATTCTGTCCTTGGTTTTGCTGATGTAATGTATTGCATTTATCACTTTTATTGGTCTATGTCTTGTATGTTTCGTCTTGATAGCTTGTATGTGTATGTTGAACCATCTATGCATCCCTGCGATGAATTCCACGTGATTATGTGGTGTAATTTTTTTGTGTTGGCTGTGTCCTGTCTACTTTTATTTTGTTGAGGATTTTTGTGTGAATCATATCAGAGATATCAGCCTGTACTTTTTGTTCTTGCTTTTGTATCTGCGTTTGGTTTTTCTATCAGAGTGATGTTAGCCTCACAAAACAACTGGGGGAGAATAGACTCTGTTTCAATTTTTTGAAATAATTTGAAGAGAATTGACATTAATTCCTTAAAGAGCTTCAAAGAATTTAGCAGTAAAGTCATCTGGTCCTGAAATTTTCTTTGTTGGGAGACTGTTCATCTGTATCTCAACCTCCTCACTTATTATCCGTCTGTTCAAGTTTTCTATTTTTTCTTTGTTCAGTCTTGATATTTGTATGTGTCTGGAAATTTATTCATTTCTTCCAGGTTTTCAAAATTGTTGGCATACAGTGTTTGTAATATTCTTTAATGATTCTTAGTATTTCTGTGGTATTGTTTGTAATTTCTCCTTTTTCAATTCTGATTTTTGTTATTTGGGCCTTCTTTCTTCTTCCTTTTGTTTTCTTGGTCTCGTATCATTTTGGGGGTCTCAATTTCATTTAGTTCTGCTGGGATCTTACTTATTTCTTTCCCTCTAGTAATTCTGGGGTGGGATTGTTCCTGTTTTTCTACTTATTTGTGGTATAGCATTAGGTATAACTTGAAATTTTTCTATTCTGTTGATGACAGCATTTATTGCAATAAAATTCCCTCCTAGCATTGCTTTTGCAGTACCTCACATATTTTGGTATGACGTGTCTTTATTTTCCTTAGTTTCAATAATTTTCCTTATTTCCTGTTTAATTCCTTCTTGAGGCCATAGGTTATTCAGGAGCGTGTTTTTAAAATTCCTTGTGTGTCTTAGTCTGTTTCTGTTGCTTAAAACAAAATGCATGCATCTGGGTATTTTTTGCTAACAGTTTCTGAGGCTGGGAAGTCCAAAGTCTATCTGGTGGTGGTAACAGTGACCTACGGGTCTCACAGTATAAGATGGTGGAAGCAGAGGGATGAGACAAAGACTCTCCTCTCTCTTCTTTTAAAGCCCTCAGACCACACCTCTGACCACCATGATTAATCCATTCACAAAAGCATAATCCTGCAATCTAATCACCTCTTCCAGGCTCCATCTTTCAGTTACCAAATGGGATTTCCCACCCTTTTAACAGTCATACTGGGTGCCAAATTTCTGATACATAAAACTTAAGTGACACAATTTAAGCTTCAATGAGTTTGTGGGGGGACATAAATCAATCCACTACAATGGGTGTTTATAGTTCCCAAAGTTTTTCTTATCATGGATGTCTAGCTTTAATTCATTGTCATTGGAAAAGATATTTGAAATGATTTTTTTCTTTTTCTTTTTTAAAAATTTTGATGAGATTTGACTTATGACCCAACATCTCTATCTTGTGGAATGTTCCAACTGCAGATGAGAACGTATATTCTATAATTGTTGGATGAAGTATTCTTCAGATATCTGCTGGGACCAATTGGTCTAAAATGTAGTATGAGTCCTGTGTTTGTCTGTTGATTATTACCCAGACAATGCTTAGAGATGGGTGGTTGGGTCCACATCTGTTATCATATTGGAGTCTATTTCTTGATGTCTAATAGCATTTGTTTTATTTATCCGGCTGCTCTGTTTTTGGGTGCATATATGTTTATGATATGTCTTCTTGCTGGATAGATTTATTTTCATTATATAACTGTCTTTGTCTCTATTATGGCTTTTGGTTTAAAGTCTATTTTGTCTGATATAAGAATAGCTACTCTTTCTCATTTTTGGTTTCCATTTCCATAGCATGTCTTTTCTGATCCCTTAATATTAGTCTTGTGTGCCTTTATGGGTAAGGTGAGTCTCTTGAAGACAGTATATAGTTGGATTTAGCTTTTTAATCCAGTCAGTCAGCCTGTGTCTTTGAATGGGAAATTTAATCCTTTGCATTTGGTGCACTTAGGGTTGTTCCTGGCTTTTTATCAATTGTCATTTGGTTGTTAGATTTCATAGTGTTGAATATACTAATTATCCTGATTTGAGCATCACATATTGCACACAGGTATTGATATTCAACTCCGTACCCCACAGCTATGTATAATCAACTATATTACTACAAAAAATTAAAAATTAAAAAACCCCAGAAAATTAAATAAATACATTTTGTTTCTTTCTTCTTTATTGCTTGAGTATGGTGTTTGTTAGTTTTTTGAAATTGGTAATATATAGTTTGTTTCTCTTTCTCTTTTGCATTTTTGTTCAACTGGCAGGTTTTGTCCTTTTATTTTTTGGAATTTAGATCCCGTATTCCCTTGAGGATTACTTGCAGGGGTGATCATGTGCTGGTGAACTCCCACAGTTTTGGCTTGTCTTGGAAGTACACTATTTCTCCTTCATTTCTGAAGGATAGATTTGCTGGGTATATATTTTTTCTTTTAGTACTTTGAATAAATCACCCCCATTGTCTTCCAGGCTGTAGAGTTTCTGTTGAGAGGTGTGATAGTAGTCTTAAGAGAACTTCCTTATAGGTGACTTGATACTTTACTCTTGCTGTTTTTTGTTTGTTTGTTGTTGTTTTTTGTTTAGTTTAGTTTAGTTTTTGAAGATTTTCTCTGTGCCTTTGAGCTTTGCCAGTTTGACTATAATGTGTCATTTTGGAATTGAATCTGTTTGGAGATCTTTGAGCCTCATGGATCTGAAGGTCTCTGTTTCTCCCTGTACCTGGGAAGTTTTTTGTTATCATTTCATTGATTAGGTTTTCAATGACTTTTCCTTTATTCTCTTCTTCTGGAACACCCGTGATTTGGATGTTTGTGCGTTTAGGTTGTCTGCTAGCTCTCTCAGATTTTCATCATCTTTTTTATTTTGTTTGTGTGTCTGCCTGAATTATTTTTAAAAGGCCCTCTTCAAGATCAGAAATGCTTTTTTCTACTAGCTCTATCCTGTTGCTCAAGCTCTTGGTTGTGTTTTTTCTTTAACTGAATGAATTCTTCAGTTCCAGGTTCTGCTATATTCTTTTTTTAAAGTATTTGTCTGTTTTTAAATTTCATCCTTCATATGATGGATTATTTTTCTCATTTTGTTTTGTTGCCTAGCTGAGTCTTCTTATATCTCAGTGAGTTACTTTTAGATTGTTGCTCAAAATTCCTTTACAATCATTTCATGGTTTTTGTGCTCTATGTTGTCGGTACTTGAGAATTACTGTATTGCTTTATTTTCTTGTTTTTTTCATATTTCTAGTATCTCTACATTAATGTCTGGTCATCCAGTAGAGTAGCTACTTCTTCTTTTACTCTGCAGTGGGCACTGAAGAAAGCATTTCTACTGTAGATGTGTTTTATATTCATAATTGAGTAGAATGTTGTAGCACTGGTTCTGTGTTGGTGTAGTAATCTATTCTTTGTATGAGTACTTTGGTAATATTCAGTGTTAGAGTTGCATGTGAGTGCCTCCATGGCGTAGGCACTGGTGTTAGTGACATTGTGTCGATTCATCAAGTATGTGGTTGAGTTCTTGAGTTCTTGGGAGAAGTGTCTGAGTGTTCTGTTGCTCTTGGCTGGTATTTTACCATCACTATTTTTTTTTTTGGTTTTTGGTGGTTAGCTAGTATGCAATACCAAACCTTTGATCTTGTTGTTTCAAGGCCATCCTCTAACTGACTGAGCTACTGGGCAGCACTCCAGCAAACATCCAATGATGCTGATGGTTGGCCTAGGGTATACTGGAATTCCTCAGTTCAAATGGGTGACCCTGGGCATGTTTTCTCTTTCCTCCTGGCAGATGCTCCTCATGGATCTTTGCTTCTCTTTGTTGGAGATGGGTTGGTGATAATTGGAAATTTTCTTTCTTACATTATTTGTGTATCCTAGTATTCTGCACTCTTGGGGGGTTCTGCATATGTCTCTCCCCAGATCAAAGCAGACACATGGGCTGCAGAGATACTTCCCAAACCCAGGTGTGCTCTTGCTTGTGGCAGTATAATTTCCCCTGAAATTTGGGATTGTGATTCAAGGGTCTATGCTCACTCCCCCCTTTCCCTGGGCTCTGCTGATGATTCTTCTTTT
Organism: Cynocephalus volans; assembly: GCF_027409185.1. Classification (NCBI taxonomy): domain Eukaryota; kingdom Metazoa; phylum Chordata; class Mammalia; order Dermoptera; family Cynocephalidae; genus Cynocephalus; species Cynocephalus volans. The sequence continues at coordinate 8,037,414 of NC_084479.1, forward strand.
GTCAATGCAGTCAGGTGGTTGGTGGACCACCTGCATGATGGCCTTGGCTGCTACTGTGGTTGTGAGGAAATCACGCAGCAATAGTGGCTATGGTGAAACATGGTTGTGTTCCTGCTGCCTGCTGGGTGGCGGGCTACCTGTAGCAGCTCTTGTCATCCTTGGGTGTACTAATGCTGTCTACTAGATGGGGTGTTGCCTATGGTAGTTCTAAGTTCGTCAGACATGCTTCTGCCATCTGCTCGGTGGGGAGTTGCCCATGGCAACCCCTGAGGTCCCAGGCATGGCCTTGTCCTCTGTATTTATAATCTTAAATACTAGAAGATAGTATTTGAATGTCTCCACACAAAAATATTTCCAAGGTGCTGGATATGCTAATTTCCCTAATTTTATTATTGCACATTGTATCATGTATCCAGATATCACATTGAACTCATACATATCACAATTAATATGTGCCAATAAAAAGGAATAAAAATAGACATAAACTCAAAACAGTAAGATACTAAGAACGTCATCATATAATAATAAAAGAATCAATTCATGTAGTAAATATAACAATTGTAGATATATATGCAGGCAACATCAAAATACCTAAATATGTAATATAGATATTAATAGATGTCAAGGGAGAGACAGACTGTAATACAATAATAATGTGGGGGGGGAAAGAAAATACCTTTTAAAATAAGTAAAAAATACTTAGAAATAAATTCAAATGAGGATGGAAAGAGTTGTTTACCAATAACCATAAGACACGGATAAAAAATTTAAAAACAAGTAAATGGCCAAATTAATTGCATTCATATATTGGAAGAATAGTGTTGTAATGTCCACACTACTCAGAGTGATCTATAGTTTCAACACAATTCCTATCAAAATATCAGCTGACATTCTTCACAGAAATTAAAGAAACAATCCTAAAAGTTGCAGGAATATTAGATTCAGAATCTGCAAAGCAATCTTAAAAAACAAAGTTGGAAGCGTTACACTACATGACTTCATAGCATACTTCATAGTATAGCTTTCTATAGTAACCAAAACAGCATAGTACCGGCATAAAAGCAGACACAGACCAATGGGGCACAGCAAAGAGCTTAGAAAGAAGTTTACCCATTTAAAGCCAACTGATTTTTAATAAAGTTTCTTAAACACACATTGAAAAACAAAACTAAACAAAAAACAATCTCTTCAAAATGATGTTGAGAAAATTTGATATCCACATGCAGGAGAATAAGAAGACCCTTATCTTACAGAGTATACGAGATTTAACTCAAAATTTATTAAAGTCTTAAGTGCAAAATCCCAAACGTAAAACTACTAGAAGAAAATATACTAAAAAATGTTCATGGCATTGGTCTGGGCAATGAAACTTTTGGATATAACTCCCAAAGCACAGGAAACAAAAGCAAAAAATAAAAACAGAAACAAAAACCAAAGAAAACTAATAAAAAATGTATGAAACTAAAAACATTTTGCATAGGAAAGTGAACAATCAACAGAGTAAAAAGACAAGCTGCAGAATGGCAGAAAATATTTGTATTTATCAACAAGGGATTAATATCCAGAATATAAAAGGAATTTAACTCAAAAAAATCCAATTCATAAATGGGCAAATGACCTGAATAGACACTTCTTTATTCAGAAATAGAAGACAGACAAATTGCTAACAGATATATGAACAAATTATCAACATTCCTCTCATCAGAGAAATGCAAATTAAAACCATAGTGAGATCTCACTTCACCCCATTTATAGTGGCTATCATCAAAAAGACAAAAAAATTAAAAAGGGTTGATGAGGATTGGAAGAAAAATAAAGTCACACACTGTTGATAAGAATGCAAATGATTACAGTATTGTTAGAAAGAATGGTGTTTCTTCATAAATCTTTACATAGAACTACCATGTATCCAGCAACATCACTGATGAGTATATTCTCAAAGAAAATCAAATCAGGATGTCAAAGACATATCTGCAGTTCCATGTTTATTGCAGCATTATTTATAATATCCAACATATGGGATCAACCTAAGTGTTCATCAAAGTTGAATGCATAAAGAAAATGTGATATAGACACACAAAGAAATACTAGTTGGCCGTAAAATATGATGAAATTCTGTCATTTGAAAGAATGTGGACATAACTGGAGGACATTATGGTGTGGGAACAGAAGGGTCTGATTAGAATAGGGAGTGAACTAAGGGCAAAAGCCTTGAGTGCACAGGATCAGAACTATATGTGCTGAAAACAGCCCATGCTGAAAACAGTGAAAATGTTCTGGTTTTTTAGTAGGGAGCATTGAGATCATTTTCTGTCCTGTTCACACACTCCTTTCTGTACATCTTTTGATACTATACTTAGTTTGTTACATAGCCAAGGTCTTGACTTTACAGTAAAAGATGAGACAAGCCCGAGCCTGGGGCTGCATCTACTCTCTCCTTTCTTGTGGGAATTAGTTTGGTTTAGTCCCTCTGGGCCTCTCATTGCTTTCAGATAGTTGGGCTCTGAGTAATCCTTTCAGCTCTGTCACTGAGAGGATAGTGACTTTATGGTAAATAAATTAGCCAAGCTCAGAATGCCAACTTCTACACAGCTTATTAGTATTTGGAATCTAAATAAGTTGATTTAATAGAAATAGAGAGAAAAACAGGGGTTACCAGGGTTTGAAGAGATTGGGGAAAGTTAGGTTGGACAGGGACGGTCAAAGGATATAAAATTTCGGTTTGATAGAATAAGTTTAAGAAATGTATCGTACAGGTTTGTGATTATAGCCAATAATACACTGTATCAAAAGAGTTGATATATAAGTGTTATCACCATGAAAACGGTATCTGTGGGAGGTAATGCATATCTTACTTAGATTTAGTCATTTCAAACTGTATATATGGTTTAAAACATCATTTTGCGCATGGTAATATGCAATTTAGTCTGTCACTTTAAACAATAGGTTTAAAAATAAGTAGAAATAAAATATTTAGAAATAAATTTTACTAAGTAATAAAAATTTATATATTGTTAGCCATGAAATATTGATTTAAAAAATGAGAGATGACACAGTCAGTATAAATATCATGTTATCATGGATAGATAGAATTGATATTGTTTAAATGTTTATACTACCCAAAGTAATATATAGAAGTCAAAAAAATTTATAATCAATTTTCAATGTCACTTTTCAGAGATATAGAAGAAACAGTCCTAAAAATTTATATGAAGGCACATATGGACACACACATATATATACGCACACACACATAAAATAACCAAAACCAATCTTTAGTAAAGTAAGCTGGAGCCTTCGCAATATTATATTTCAAAATACTTTACAAAGTTATAGTATTCAAATCTGTAAGATACTGACCTAAAAACACACATATAAACCAATTCAAGAGGATAGAGAGTTCTGATATAAGTCACACATCTATTGCTGATTGATTTTCTATAAAGCTGTCAAGAACAAATATTAGGGAAAAACTGTGTTTTTAATATATGGTGTTAGAAAAATTGAATATCCACATGCAAAAGGATAAAATTAGAACTTTATTTTATACCATGTTAAAAACTACCTCAAAACTAAAGACTTAAGTGTAAAACCTCAAACTATAAAGCTACTAGAAAAAAAAAAAAAAAGAAAGGTAGGAGAGATGTAAATAGGAAAATGAGATTGCATCAAACTAAAAATGACAACCTACAGAATGAAAAAGAGAGCTTTGGAAACCGTATGTCTGATAAGAAGTTAATATCCAAAGTTTGTTAGGAAATCAGAAAACTCAATAGCAAGAAAACAAAGCTATTAAAAAATTTTCAAAGGTCCTGAATAGACTTTTCTCAAAAGGCGACATACAAAAGGCAGAAATCGTATATATAAAAATAATGCTCCACAACTGTTATCACAGAAATGCAAATTTTAACAACAATGGGGTATAATTTTTCCTGTTAGTTTGACTATTACTAAAAAGATAAAAGAAGCCAAGTTTGGTCAGCATGTGGAGAGAGGTAGCCTGTGTACGGTACTGGTGGTGGTGTAAATTAGTACAGTCATTATGAGAAACACTATGATGGTTTCTCAAAAAACTGTAAATGGACTTACCATGTGCTGCAGTAATCTCACTTCTGGGTGTATATTGAAAAAAATGGAAATAGTATGTCAGTAAAACTTCTGCACTGCCATATTCACTGCAGCATTATTTACAAAAGCCAAGATATGAAAACAGTTTAAGTTTCCGTTATTTACAAAAGCCAAGATGTGAAAACAGTTTAAGTGAACCATAAATAAATAATTAAATAAAATAAACAGGTGCATATACATATACATATACATATACAGCAATGGGTTGCTAATTAGCCTTTAAATAAAGGAAATTCTGTAACATTTGGCTACGTGAATAAACCTGTAATATTATGGTAACTGAAATAATCCAGGTAAAGATTTTTTTAAAAAGTCACATGATCTCACTAATATGTGAAATTTACAAAAAGATAAATTCCTATAAGTAGAGAGTAGAATGATGGTTGCTAGAAGCTGGGTCATGGGGAGGGCTTTGGTGGGGAAAGAAGAGGCATTGATCAAAGGGTACAAGGTTTCAGTCAAAGGAGAAATAAGTTCTGATGACCTGTTATACAGTAAATTGGCTGTAATCAATACTAATGTATATTTCAAAATTGTTAAATAGTGGATTTTAAAGATTTATGACAAAAAATGATAAGAACGTAAGGGAATATGATTTGATAATTTGTCTCATTTGATTATTCCACAATGTCTGCTATATTAAAACATCACCTTGTACCCCATAAATTTGCCCAATTGCTATTTGTCAATCAAAAATTAAATATAATAAAATGTTACAAAATAAGCAAAGAATAACAGAAAACTTTCTATATGTGATGAGAAAATGAACATCCATTTTGTAAAGGCTCATCTATGTTGCTGCAAATGACAAGATTTTATTCTTTTTTTGTGACTGAATTGCATTTCATTGTATTTCATTGAAATACAATTAAAAATTGTTAATTGTTTAGTCTGATGCAATCTCATTTTCCTACTTGTATGTCTCTTGCTTGAGTTTTGGGGATAGTATCAAAGAAGTCATTGCCCAGAGCAACGCTATAGAGATTTTTTCCTTTTTCTTTTTTTCTGGTAGCTTTATAGTTTGAGGTTTTAAACTTAACTCTTTAATTTTGAGGTAGATTTTAACATGATATTTTGGGTATTTTTTCCTATTGGACACAGGTTATTTTCATATCTTGGCAATTGTAAATTGTGCTGCAATAAACATGGAAGTGCAGGTATTGCTTTGATATACTGATTTAATTTCCTTTGGATATATACTCAGTAATGAAATTGCTGGGTCATATGGTAGTTTTATTTTCATTATTTTTGAGGAAGATTTATAATGTTTTCCTTTGTGGTTGTATTGGTCAAATTCTGTTGCTCATAATAAAATAGTTTAAACTGGGTGATTTATAAAGAAAAATGAAATTTATATCTTACAATTTCTGAGGCTGGGAGGTCCAAAGTCCACCAGTGATGGTGACCATGAACCAGAGTTCTCACATTGCAAGATAATGGAAGCAGAGAGAGCAGAGAGTTACCTTCTCATTCACTCTCTTTTGAAAGCCCCCCAGAACCACCCACCTGACAACCATTATTAACCCATTCTGCAAAGTCCTACAATACAATCACCTCTTCAAGGCTCTGTCTTTCAGTTATTATAATAGGATTTTCCACCCTCTTAACAGTCACAGTGGAGGGCTAAGTTTCTAATACATAAAACTTGAGGAGCACAACTTAAGCTTCAGGGAGTTTAGGGGACATAATCCAATACACTACAGTGGCTGTACTGATTTATGTTTCCATGAATGGTATATGAGTTCTTTTTCCTTCACATCCTCATCAGCATCAGTAGGTTTTGGGGCCTTTTTTGTTCCCCCCTTGACTTTTGTATCTCACTATGGTTTTGGTTTGCATTTCTCTGATGATTAGTAGGGTTGATCATATTTTTATGTATTTTTGAGCACTTGTATAAAGTTTTGCATAAAGTTTTTAGATCTCTTGCAATTTAAATCATTATTATCATTATTATTTATTTGCCATTGTTATTTGAGATCCTTACACATTGTGAATATTAACCCATTCTCAAATTGCAATTTGCAAATATTTTCCTTCATTCTGTATTCTGTCTCTTTATGGTGTTTATTGTCTCCTTTGATTGTAGACAGTTTTTAATTTTATGTAATACCATTTTTTTTTTGCTTTTGTTGCCTATTTTTGAGATCCTATTCAAAAAAATTTTACTAAGACTAATGCCATAAAGAGTTTTCTTCTTCTTATATTTTCTGCTAGTTTTATACTTTCAGATTTTACACTTATATCTAATTTTTTAAATTGATTTTCATAAATGGTAAGAGATGAGTTTGTAGTAGTTTTACTTGTCTGCATCTGAGTGTACAGCATTCCAAGCATCATTTTTGAATAGAGTGTTTTTTCCCCAACAATTGTCCTCGGCATCTTTGTGGAATATTAGTTGTCTATTAATGCATTAAATCTGTAGATTGTCCTCTGTAGTACAGACATTTTAACAATACTAATTTTTCCAATTAATATAAGTAGCATATGTTTTCATTTATTTTTGTTCTCTTCAACTCTTTTGCTCAATGTCTTGTCATTTTTGTGATAAGTATATTTTATGTCATTGATTAAATTATTTTTCAGTATATGTTTTAAATAAAAAATTTTGTTTTGATTTTTAGTTTAGATATTTTGCCATTAGCATATAGAAACACTACTACTATTTCTGTGTCAATTTTGCATCCTGCAATATTACTAAATTTGTTTTAGTTCTAACAGATTGTAGGGTTTCTGTATATAAAATTAGGTCATCTGCCAACAGGGACAATTGATTGTGTCTTTTCCTGTTTAGATGTCCTTCACTCCTTCATCTTGTCTAATTGCACTGGCAAGTACTTACAATACCATGTTAAAAAGAACTGGTGAGAGTGGGCATCCTTTTCTTCTCCCTGTTTTTAAGGGGAAAGCTTTCAGCTCTTCCCAATTCAGGATTTTGTTGGCACTGGGATTATCATATGTGGCTTTCACTGTGTTGAAATACCTTCTTTCTATACCTAATTTGTTGAGAGTCTTCACTATGACAGAATGCTGAATTCTGTCAAATGTTTTTTCCTGCATGTATTGACATGATCATCTGGTTTTTGTTCTCAATTTTGTTGATGTGCTGTATCACATTTATTGACTTGCTTGTACTGAACCATCCTCGAATCCCTGAGATGAAAAGCACTTGATCATGGTGTGTAATCTTTTTGTTGTATTGCTGTATCCTGTTTGCTAGTATTTTGTTGAAGATTTTTGTGTTTGAGTTCATTGGTGATTTTGGCCTGTAGTTTTCTTTTCTGTTGTTATTGTATCTTTGTCTGGCTTTGGCATCAGGGTGATGATGCTGCCCTCATAGAATAAGTTTGGGAGAATGGCTTCTGTTTCTTTCTTTCTTTTTTTTTTTTTCTGGTATAACTTGAAAATAATTGGTAGTAATTCCCCTTTGAAGGTTTGGTAGAATTCAGCAGTGAAGCCATTCAGTCCTAGGCTTTCCTTTGTTGGAAGATTTCTGATTACTGCTTCATTCTCATTGCTTATTATTGATCTGTTCAGTTTTTTTGTGTCTTCTTAGTTCAGTCTTGGTAGTTTGTATGTGTGCAGAAATATATCTGTTTCCTCCAGGTTTTCAAATTTACTGCCATACAGTTGTTCGTAGTAATCTCTAATGGTTCGTTGGATTTCTGTGGGATCACTTGTGAACTAATGGAACAGAATAGAGAGCCCCCAAAATCAATCCAATACTTACAGCTAACTGATCTTGCACAAGGGCACCAAGAACATGCAATGGGGAATGGAAAACTTAATAAATGGTGCTGGGAAAACTGGATATACAAATGTAGAGGAATGAAACATGATCTATACCTCTCCCCATATAATAAAATCAATTCAAAATGGATTAAAGACTTAAATATCACACCTAAAACATTAAAACTCCAAGAAGAAAACATAGGAACAATATTCAAGGATGTATAAATTGGCAAAGATTTTATGAATAAGACCCCAAAAGCACAGACAGAAAAAGAAAAATAAACAAATGGCATTATATCAAACTAAAAAGCTTCTGCACAGCAAAGGAAACAATCAACAGAGTGAAAAGTCAACCTACAGAATGGGAGAAAATATTTACAGACTAGTCATCTGACAAGGGATTAATATCCAAAATATATAAAGAACCCAAACAACTTTACAGTAAACAAACAAAGGACAAACAAAGAAACAAAAACTCCCCCAAACAATCCAATTAAGAAATGGACAAAGGAGCTGAATAGACATTTCTCAAAGGAAGACATACAAATGGCCAATGGCCAACAGTTATATGAAAAAATGCTCAACATCACTAACCATCAGTAAAATGCAAATCAAAACCACTTTGAGATATCATCTCACTCTGGTCAGACTGGACATTATAAAAAACACAGTAAATAATAAATCTTGGCAAGGATATGGAGAAAAGGAAACCAATTGCACTATTGGTGGGGCTTTGAATTAGTACAGCTATTATGGAGAACAGCATGGAGGTATCTCAAACAATTACAGATAGAACTACCATAGGATCCAGCAATCCCACTTCTGGGGATCTATCAAGAGGATTGGAATTGTGTCAAAGAGATACCTGCACTCCCATTTTTATTGCAGCTTTATTTACAATAGACAGATGATGAAACTAACCTAAATTTCTATCAATGGATGACTGGATAAAGAAAATGTGGCATATAGACACAATGGAATACTACAAATCCATGAAAAAGAATGAGATTTTGCCACTTGCAGCAACATGGGAAAAGTGATTCTAAGAGAAACAACCCAGGTGCAGAAAGAGAAATGCATGTGTTTTCCCTCATAAGTAGGAGCTGAATGCATAAATAAACAAACAAACAATTAAGAGAGGCAAAAAGGGAGAAAGAAAGTACTACAATAATATGTTGAATTTTAGAAGGAGAGAAAACTGTGGTTACTAGAGGTAGAAAAGGGGAGGGGATGGGGAAAGAGAGGAAGGTTAATGAGAAATCGGATAATGGACACAAAGAATGATTACATATTGTAATGATGATTAAGCTAATGCACTACACATAAGTACAAATTATATTTTTTAAAAAACTTTTTGTTTATGGTCAGCAAGAGGCTTCCAAAAAACATTTTATAACAGGTTATTCTAAATTAATAACAACTTACTTTAATCAAACACAGCAAACCATATAAACAATAATTTGACTTCATTTTCTTTCATTTTAAATTTTAATGTCACATTTTATATCTTTTTTATGTTGGTTTTGACAAATTAATAGTTATTGTTTTAATGGTTTTGTCTTTTAGTTTTCAAAGTAAGATATACATGAGAAAATAAAATAAAATATATTTACATACCAAAACTTCAAAATTAGAGTGTTAAAGTATAAATTTCTGTATACTTAATGTTTTCTTATGACATGTTAGCACCTCTTCTTATCAGTTTGAAAAACTCCCTTTAGCGTTTCTTGTAGAAATGATCTGGTAGCAATATATTTCTTCAGCTTTCGTCTTGGAAAGACTTTATCTATGCTTCATTTCTGAAAAATGTTTGCTGGTACAGTATTTTTGGTTGGCAGTAGTTTTCCTTCAGCACTCTGAATATCTCATTCAACTCTCCTGGACAGAAATGTATCTACTGAGAAATCTGCTGTTAGGAATATTGAAATCCCTTATGTGATGTTAGTTTCTATTCTCGTATCAGAATTTATCTAGCCTTTGATATTTTGATTGTAATATTTGTGGTACTCTTATTTGGGTTAAGTCTGATTAGTGACCTTTCTGTACCTGGATTTTTTTTTTTTTTTCCTAGACTTGGAGAGTGTTCTGCTATTATTTCCTTAAATAAGCCTTCTATTTCTTTGTTTTTTCAACACCTTTTTGAAACCCAAAGTTTCTTTTTAATTTTGTTCTGTAGATCTCATAAGATTTTTAATTCTTTTTATTGATTTTATGTGTTTGAGCATTGTCTTATATTGCTTAGTCTATTTGAAGCTTTGCCATTTAATTTTTATACGAACTCTTTGTGCGTTTTTTTTCCCTACTGTTTAACTAGTGTCTATTTCTTTTGTTTCTTCTGTAATTGTTATTTTCTTCTTTTTACTAACTTAGTGTTATTTAACTGTTTTTCTAATATCTTGATGTGTAATGTTAGCTCTTTATTTGTGATTTTTCTTTTCATTTATTGTTTTTTTTTTTTTCTTTTTCTTTTTTCTTTTTGTCCTTTTTTGTGACCGCGCTCAACCAGTGAGCGAACCGGCCATCCCTACACAAGATCCGAACCCGGGGCGGGAGCGCTGCTGTGCTCCCAGCGCCGCACTCTCCTGAGTGAGCCATGGGGTCGGCCCTTCATTTATTATTTTTGTAATTGACCAAGTATAATGGTGGAGTACATTTATGTAGTATAATGTAATATTTGGGTACATTTGTAGAGTGTGCCATAATCATATTAGGGTAATTAGTATATTCATTAACTCAGACACTTGTCAAGTCTTTGTGCTGGAAATATTCAAATCCTCTCTACTCTCTAGCTGAAAGTTATATAATACTTTGTTGATGAATGTAATCTCCTGTCAAGTTGCATGTGGAATATACTATAAAGCATAGGTACTTCACAGGGCCTGGTTTTCCAAAGCCTAGCAGTTTCAAATATTGACCTTGCAGAGGACTGGAAATTTTCCTCAGTCTATAAAGTCTCTGGTGTAAGATAAAGATTTGTGGCACAGCAAGGTTGCTGGCTCAGGGGCAGACTAGTTACTGACCGTTACGTAGAGATACTGAGAAATTGCTGTAAGAAGGAATGTTTGCTAAGATTAAGCTTTTGTTGATAGCCTTACTGGAATGTCATCTGGCTTGTTTCACTGAAAGTTACCAGCCTATATTGTTATGCTATAATCCCACCTATGTTCTCTTCCTATAACTTGCTGGTCTGGAAAATAAGTGCAGGAAGAGAACCCCAATTTGGTGTTAATTTCCTGAGGAAGGGTTGCCTCTTGCTGGAGCATTCCCAGAGAAGTTAACCACCTTGGGGCTTCTCACTGCTCAGAAGAGATGGGATTTGAGTAATCCTTTGCTTCTCCGTCACCCAGGGGAAGCGGGGTGACAAATCTGTGGGGGGCAAAGCACCACAAAGCAACAGTTGCAGTCTTCAAGGACAATGCCACAAACTGCTAGATCTCATATTACTATCTAGGCACAATTTTTGTATACATTAACAATCCTCTCTTTATTCCTCCTCCTTCCTACTTTATCTGTCTCTAATAATCAATATTCTACTCTCTACTGCTATGAAATAAACTTTTTTTAGCTTCCACATATGAGTTTGTCTTTATGTGCCTGGCTTATTTCACTTCATTTCCTCCAAGCTCATCCATGTTTCTGTAAATGGCAGAATTTTATTTTTTTTTTATGGCTGACTAGTATTATATTGCGCATATGTACAACATTTTTTTTATCCAATTATCCATTGATGGACATTTAGGTTGGTTCCAAATCCTAGCTACTGTGAATAGAGCCATATATACAGGTGAGCACAGGTATCGCCTCATAATTTTGATTTTCATTCCACGTACTGAAACTACTGATTTATGAGGTTTTTTTTCTTGAATTTATTTGAGAAACATCAAATATTTTCTATTTAAGTAAATAAATACTGTTTTCTACAATAGCTGTATGAATTTACATTTTCTCCAACAGAGCATGGAAGTTCCTCTTTCTTTGTATCCTTTCCAGCATTTGATAATGTCTGATCTTCTGGGGTAAGATGATATCTCATTGTGGTTTTAATTTGCATTTATCTGATTATTAGGAATGTTATGCATTTATAAATATACCTGCTAGCTATTTGTGACCTTGTTTTGAGATATGTCTATTCAGCTCATTTGCCCATTTCTTAATTGGATTATTCGGGTTTTTTTTTTTTTTACAGTGAAGCTGTTTGAGTTCCTTTTATATTCTAGATATTAATCCCTTGTCAGATGTATAGTTTGCAGATACACAAACTTCCATTTGGTATGTTGTCCATTCTCTCTGTTCATCATTTCCTTTGCTGTACAGATGCTTTTCAGATTGATACAACCCATACATTTATTTTTTCTTTTGTTGCCTGTGCTTTTGGGGTCTTATTCATAAAGTCTTTGCCAACTCCTATGTCCTGAAGCATTTACCCGGTACTTTCTTCTAGAAGTTTTATAGTTTCCGGTCTTACATTTCACCTTTTAATCCATTTTGAGTTTATTTTACTCTATAGTGAGAGATAGAAGTCTAGTTTTATTCTTGTGTATATGGATCTCCAGTTTTTCCAACATAATTTATTAATAAGAATATTCTTTTCCCAGTGTATGTTCTTTGCTCCTCTCTTGTAAATCAGTGGGCTATAGGTATGTGGATTTATGTCTGAATTCTCTGTTTAAGTCCATTAATTTATGTCTGTTTTGTGACAGTACCATGCTGTTTTGATTTCTGTAGCTATGTACAATATTTTGAAGTTGGTAAGAGTGAGGCCCCCCACTTTGTTTTTGCTCAGGATTGCTTTGGCTACTTGGGTTCTTTTGTTCTCTCATATAAAATTTTGAATTTTTTTTTCTGTTATGTGAAATATGTCGTTGGTAGTTTGACAGGGTTTGCATTAAATCCGTAAATGGCTTTGGGAGGGTTGTCATTTTGAAAACATTAATTCTTTCACACCATGAATGTGTATGTAATGTCTTTCCTTTTTTTTTTTTTTTTTTGGCACGTTTTTAATTGCTCTAATCAGTATTTAATAGTTTTGCTTATATGCTTACAGAGATCTTTCCCCTCCTTTGTTAAATTTATTCTTGTCCCATATCTTTTTTCTTGCTGTTGCAAATTAGATTGCTTTCTTGATTTCTTTTTTCTTTTTCTTTCTTTCATTTTCTTTTTCATTTTTTGCTAGTTTATTGTCAGTGTATAGAAACACTCTCACTTTTTGTATGTTGATTTTTTTATATTGTGATTTTACTGAATTTGTTTACCATGTCAAAAGGTTTTTTGGTAAAGTCTTTAGGTCTTTCTGTATATTAAACCATGTTATCTGCACACAGGGACAAATTGACTTTCTCCTTTCCAACTTGGATGCCCTTTATCTCTTTCTCTGGCTCTATTCACAATTGCTAAGATTTGGAACCAACCTAAATGTCCATCAGTAGATAATTGGATAAACAAAATGTACATTGCCCAATATTGCTCTGGTCAGAACTTCCAGTACTACGTTAAATAAGAGTGGAGAGAGTGGGCATCCTTGTCTTGTTCCAGTTCCCTGTTCAGTATGCTGTTATGTGTGGGCTTATATATGGCTTTTATTGTATAAGATTATTTCTATACCAAATTTGTTGAAAGTCTTTATAATGAAGTGATGTTGAATATTATCAAATTTTTTTCTGCATCAAGATCTATATATTATTTTGATGATTTGGTGTGTTACATTTCTTGATTTTCATGTATTGAACCATCCTTGTTTCCCTGGGATAAATCCCAGTTCATTATGGTACATAATGTTTTTGATGTGTTTTTGAATTCAGTGTTCTAGTATTTTATTGAAAATTTTTGTATCTATGATTATGAAAAATATTGGACCACAGTTTTCTATTTTTTTTGTGTCCTTGCCTGGTTTTGGTGTCAGGCTAATGTTGGCCTAGTTGTATGAGTTTGGAAGAATTCAGTTCACTCTGATTTTTTGAAATATTTGAAAGTTGTATTATTATTAGTTCTTCTTTAAATGATTGGTAGAATTCAGCAGTAAAGCCATCTGGCCTTGCACTTTTCTTTGTTGAGAGACTTAGTAAAAACATAAAAATATAATTCAATCTTGTTCTCTGTTATTGGTGTATTTAGGTTTTCTATCTCTTCTTGGTTCAGACTTGGCAGGTCATATATGTTTAGGAATTCCTCTATTTTGCCTAGGATAGAGAAATAAAAATTTTGAATTTACTGGCATATAGTTATTCATAATGGTCTCTGTTGATCTTTTATTTTTTAGTGGTATCAGTTGTAATGACTCTATTTGCATATATCATTTTGTTTACTTGGGTCTTTTCTCTTTATTTCTTTGTTAGTCTGGCTAATGGTTTGTCAATTTTGCTTATGTTCTTAAAGACCTACTCTTCATTTATTGGTCTTTTATATTGCATTTTTAATTTCAATTTTATTTGTGTCTACTCTGATTATTATTATTTCTATTCTTCTCCTTGTTTGGGGGTTAGTTTGTTCTTTCTTTTCTAGTGCCTTGAGGTGCATTGCTAGGTTTTTTATTTGATAGCTTTAGATTTTTTTGATGTAGGCATTTATTTCAATAGACTTTTTTCTTGCTTTGGCTGTGTCACCTAAGTATCGTTATGCTGCATATCTGTATTCACTTGATCCAAGTTTTTAAAAATTATTTCCTTCTTAATCTATTTGTTCCATTGTTTGTTTAAGAACATGTTGTTTAATTTTAAAGTATTTGTGTCACTTTGAAAGTTTCTCTTATTATTAATATCTAGTTTATTCCATTATGGTCAGAAAAATACTTGGCATGATTTTTATTTTTTTGACTTTGTTGAAATTTATTTTGTTGTCTAACATGTAGTCAATCCTGGACTATGTCCTATGTGTTGAAAAAAAAAATGTGTACTGTACAACTGTTGTATAAAATGTTATGTAAATATATCAGGTCTGTCTTGTCCATGAAACCATTTAAACAGCATGTTCTTTTTAAAAAATTTTTTCATTATGTTTTTGTTCTAATGATCTGTCCAATGATGTGAGTGGTCTTTGAAGTCCCTATTATTCTGTTGACAACTATCTCTCTGTTCAGATCTAATAATATCAACTTTATATACCTGGGTGCTCTGATGTTGGGTGCATATATATTTATAACTTATATTCTCTTATTTTATGGATTCCTTTATCATTATATAATGTCCATCTTCATCTTTTAGAATAGATTTTGATTTAAAGTGTGTTTTATCTGATGTAAGTATAGCTACTTTTCACTTTTGATTTCCATTTGCATAAAATATCTTTTTCCTTCCCTTCACTTTCAGTCTGTGTGTGTCTTTGCAATCTTCACCTCTTTGGGCCTAAGACGTTCCCTAGTGGAACCTTAACATGCATTAACTTCTGGGAGTTTAAATGAGGTGAATGATATTACTTTTGTTTGTTTATGTGCAGATGGGATGGTAGTTTGCTTATTTCCTGCATCAATACTGTGGCCAAGTTTTCTTCTAACATACCTCAAAAATATTTATAACTTCCCACCAAAGGAGGAAGCTATAAAAACAAACAAAAAAAGAATGCCAAGTTGATTGGACAAACAAAATTCTGCTTATTACCATCATTTTGTATCTGCTGCTTTTGTAATAGTAAAAAAAAAAAAAAAAAAAAAGACATTATTATGAAAAAACTTTGCTTATCTCTTTTCTGGTCTGGCTTCTCTCCAAAATTATTTATAAACTTGCTTTTCTGCCTGAATCATTCAATACCAGACTCATTTAGTTTATCTCTGGGAGCCACATGATTTTTCTCTAAGAATAGTGGTAAATTTTTCAGATTATTTAACTTTAAATTCATCATCTCCAATCTCAACTGTGCCCGTCATTCTAGACCAGGTTGTACTTTGAAGGTATTTAAACTGTGCCTTCATAGGGGCAACAGATTCTGATACCAAATTTTTTGGTTTTGAATTTTGACTCTATTGCTGACTACATGTGTAACTTTGTGAACAGTATTTAAAAATATCTGTGCCTATGTTTTCTCGTTTATTAAATAAGGATAATAATTTACACTAGTATTTTTTTTTTAACTATAAGTACATTACTTAAAAGAGAGCTGTGTATAAGTAAACATGATATAAATGTTCTCTTACTGTTAGCAATCTTTAATTTTTATTCTTCTCCAGATTCTTTCCATTCAAATTTAAACATGCATGTGTTTTTCACATCTTAAGAATATTTATTTGTCCCATATCTGCCCCCAGGGAACATTCAGTTTCTTATGCCCAACGCCTCATTTCTGCACTTGAAATCTTTACATTCTTGTCTTCTTCCATTAATATCACTCATGCAAGCATCTTTTGCACTCTGACTTTGGAGTCCCCAACTATTAAAAAATCTTCAGCTAAGATCATCTTTTGTTTACTAAAATTTTGGTTACTAAAATTCTTGCTTCTTTGACTTCTCGGCATCATTTTACATTGTTGAAATATTTTTTATGGTGTTCCATGCTAGTTTTCTTTTCTTTCTAAAAAAATTTTCTTTATAATTGGCACATAATAACAACACGTTTATGGAGATACAGCATAATATTTAAATGCATGTGTACATTTTTATAATGATCAAATGAGAACAGTTAGCATATTTATCACTTAAACAATTTATTTGTAGTGATAACATTCAAGACTCTGTTTTCTAGGTAGTGTAAAATGAACAATGCAGTATATTTAGCTGAAGTCACCCTACCACGTAATAGAAAACCAGAACTTAACTTTTCTATCTTTTACTTTGTATCAGTTGACTAACCCATATGCAATTTATTATTGCTATTTGCATTTACCCTACAATGAATGAAAATACTACAACTTATGTCTTCTATCTAATTGTAACTTTGTACCTATTGACCACTTTCTCTTTATTTTCCCTCACCCTGCTCTTCCCAGCCTCTCATAACCACTATTTTACTTTCTACTTATATAGAAATAATGTGCTAAGATTCCAATATGAGTGAGATTATGCATCATTTGTCTTTCTGTACTTGGTTTATCTCACTTAACATAATATTCTCCAGATTTATTTATGTTGTCACAACTGAGAGTATACTATATGTAAATTTATTTATGTTCTCTCTATTCTCTTTCATTGTTCTCTGTCCGTTTTTATGCCAGTATTATGCTACTTTGGTTACTATATTTTTGTAGAAATTTTGATGTCAGGTGCTGCGATGCCTACAGATTTATACTTTTTGTTCAGGATTGCTTTGGCTATTTGGAGTCTTTCATGGTTTTCCACAAATTATTTATTTTTTTCTATTTGTGTAAGATTATCGTTGGTATTTTTGTAGGGAGTGTGCTAAATATATAGAGTACTTTGGGTAGTGTAAATATTTTAATGTAAATAATTTTTTAGTTTATGAACACAAGATATCATTCTAATTACTTGCCTATTTCAATTTCTTTTGTAAATGTTTTATAGTTTTTATCACAGAAACTTTTAACCTCGTTTAAATTTATTACTAGGTATTTATTTTATTGTAGTTGTTGTAAATGCAATTACTTTCTCAGTATTTTTAGATAGTTTGCTGAAGGTGTTTAGAAACATTAAAATTTTTGTGGTTTTTTTAATCCTGAAAGTATACTACATTCATTAGTTACAACAGTTTTTGTAAAGTCTTTAAAGTTTATATATGTAATAAAGTTTATGTATGTAATCACATTGTTTGCAAACAGATAATCTGACTTCCTACTTTACAAATTGTATGTCTTTATTCTGTTGTCTGATATTTTTGGCTATTACTTTCAGGACTTTGTTAAAAAAAAAAAGCAGCATAAGTTGGCAACTTTTCCTTCTTCCAGTTCTTAGAGAAAAAAATCTTTTAACTTCCCTCTTTCAGTATAATGTGGTTTTGTCATATATCACTCTTATTGTGTTTGACAATGTTTTTCTCTGCTTACTTTTACAAGAAATTTTATTATAAAATGATGTAGAATCTTGTAAAGTGCTTTTGTGCATATTTCTTGGTTCTGTTAATATGATTTATCACTTTTATTAATTTGCATATGTTGAATCATCCTTATATTACTGGAACAAATCTTACTTAATCATGGTGAATAATCTTTTAAATGTGATATTGGATTTTGTTTCCTAGTATTTGCTGAGAATTTTTGCATTTAGGTTTATCAGCAATTGGTCTTTATATTTATT
The DNA here is from genome assembly GCF_027409185.1 of Cynocephalus volans. Classification (NCBI taxonomy): domain Eukaryota; kingdom Metazoa; phylum Chordata; class Mammalia; order Dermoptera; family Cynocephalidae; genus Cynocephalus; species Cynocephalus volans. Next base: position 8,055,443 of record NC_084479.1, read on the forward strand.
TATTTATTTTTATGTCTTTGCTTTTTGATGCCAGTATAATGCTAGACTCATAATAAGTTTAGAAGTATTCTCTTCCTTTCAATTTTTTGATGGCATTAAAGAAAAAAATTTTTTGTTTGTTGCTTTTGTTTTGTTTTTAGTGTTTGGTAGAATTTAACAGTGAAGTCACCAGGCCCTGAACTTCCATTTGACAGATGGCCTTTTATTACTGATTCAACCTTATTGCTCATTATTGGTCTCCTCGTGTTTTCCATTTCCTCATGACTTGGTCTTCATACATTGTAATTGTACAGAAATTTAGGTATTTTTTCTAGTTTTTCCTGTTTGTTGAAATGTAGTTGTACAAAATGCTATTTTATTATCCTTTTTATTTCTGTGATTTCAATTGTAATGTCTTCTTTTTATTCATGTGAGTTTTCTCTTTATTTTTAAAGGTAGTCTAAAGTTTTGTCAACTTTGTTTATCTTTTCAAAAAACACTGCTTGTTTTATCAACTTTTAAAATTTTTAAATCTATATCTTTTCTAATCTTTGTTGCTTTTTCTTCTACTAATTCTGGGTTTATCAATTTTTTTTTTTTTAGTTTCTTAAATTGTAAAATTAGGTTGTTAATTTTACACCTTTCTTCTTACTGTAGACACTCTTTGCTATAAATTCTCTTCTTGAACTGTGAATGTTGTATTGTATAGACATGTTGTGTTGAGTTTTCATTTTAATTTGTCTCAGAAATTTTTCAGTTTTCTAATTTTGTTATAAACCCATTGATTCAGAAGCAAATTGTTCAATTTCTATGTATGTGAAGAGTTTTTAATGTTCCTTTTACTACTGATTTCTAGTTTAATTTCATTGTGGTAAGCAAAGATACGTTCTATGATTTCAATATTTTTCTTAAATTTTAAGGCTTATTTTGTCACCCTACATAGGGCCTACTTTAGAGAATGTTTTGTGTGCTGTTTATAAGAATGTGTATTGTTTAGATGTTAGATAAAAAGTTTTCTACATGTTTTGTGTATTTGGCCCTTTTAATCTAGAACTTTGATGTTTCTTTGCTGATCATTTGTGCATATAATCTCTTTATTGCTAAAAGTGGGGTGTTTAACTCTCCTTTATTGTATTGAGTCAATATCATTCTTTAGGTTTATAAATATTTGCCTTTTATGTTTGCATGCTCTGGTGTTTGGTGCATTTATATTTAAAATTATTATATGCTTCTGGTGTTTTGGCTTCTTTATCACTATGTAATGCCATTATTTCTGTTTTTTCTTTTGATACATTATTAGTAAATTTTACTTATCTGATATAAATATAGCTACTTTTATTGGTCTTTTTTTCTATTCATAGTGACTCCATTTTGTTCAACTTCTAAATTAAAAGGTATTTTTCTTACTCTTGCAACCTGAACGGCATAGCTTGGAGCTCGACATTAGAATACAATGATTTTGGTTCACATGATTCTCTCAATTATTGTCTGTGGAGTAGTGAGCAAACAGACATTTGGGGTTTTGGTAACAAATGGATTATTTTTTCCCCATTTCTTCACTTTCAGCCTGTGTGTGTCTTTTTAGATGAAGTTTGTTTTGCAGAGGCAGCATGTGGTTAGGTTTATTTGTTAAAATTTATTAACCTACTCTAATCCTTTAATTAAAAACTGTACTGTATTTACATTTAGAATTATTGTTACATTAGTAATCACTACAGCTATTTCATCACTTGTTTTTTTGTTCATATTTTTTGCTTTTGTAGTCTCTTTTAACTTTTTTTTCTTCTCTTACTGTCCTTCTTGGTATTTAAGTGATTATCTCTGGTGGCATATTTTAATTCTATGCTATTTATTTTCAGTATATATATTATAAGGTTATTTTATGTTTACCATGTGTTGGGAAAATAGAATAGTTTGGTCAGGGCCCTCACCTCAGGCCCAGTTGGGTGTGGTTTTAGCACATCCTTTGTAAGCAAATTGTGTGTGTGTGTGTGTGTGTGTGTGTAGTTAATACAAATGCACACCAATGTATCTTTTTAGTGTTGTTGCTATTCTTGTGTTCTTCAGACAGATAGAGAGAGAGAGAGAGAGAGAGAGAGAGAGAGCAGTTTTAGTGAATGAGACAGGTGGACATCTGCCTCAGGCATCTGCCCTGTGCAGCCATGTTTTCCCACCTTTTGCTCCATGACCTTTTGGCTGGTTACCCAGCTTATAGACTTATGTGAAGGAGTCTGGTGACCCAGCCTGGCATGTGTGGGGTCTGGTGACCCAGACTGGCATCTGAAGAGTTTGTGAGCCAGTCTGTGAATGGGCTTGAGGGGCCTGGGAGCTCCAGACCCAGCCCTAGTGCAACAGTTGGCCCAGTCAGCAGGATTACCGGCAGGTAAAAGAGCCCGACAACTGGTATGGTTGCCTACCTTTACAATTGGTGATGTTGACAGGATTCCAGACCTTAGCTGTGGTTCCACAATTGGTGTAGTTGGCAGGATTAAGAGTGCCACACCATGATACTAACGATAAACGTCTTACAGTTATAATAGGTTATTTAAAACTGATAACAACATAACTTTTATTAGAAACAAAAGGACGAAGCAAAAGCATACTCTAAACTTTAACTTTATTACTTTTTACCTTCTGAATTTTTAATGTCTCTGTTTACATATTTCATTCTGTCTCTTAACCAGTCCTCATAGTTATTACTTTCAACATTTTCTTTTTAGTCTCTATTAAAGATATGTTATTTACTCTCCACATTTACAATATTAGAATATTTTAAACTTCTCTGTATATTTATATTACCAAACAGTTGTAGACTGTCTATATTTTGTTGTTACAAATTAATATCTTCTTTTTTCAGACTGAAGAATTTTCTGTAGCATTTCTTTTAGGATGGGTCTGGTGTTGATAAATTTCTTCAGGTTTTTCTTGTCAAAACTCTCTTCTTGCTAAAATGGTAGCTTTGCTGAACAATAGTTTTGATTGGCAGTGTCTTTCTTTCCTTTCATTTATCAGCACTCTAAACATATTATCTCAATCTCTCCTAGCTTGTGAGATTTCTTCTGATAAATCCACTGAAAATCGTATTGAGGATCCTTGAAATGTGACGTATTTCTTTTTGCTGCTTTTAGCATGCTTCTTTATCACTGATTTTGATAATTTGATTATTTTGTGCCTAAGAAATATGGTAATCCTATTTGGGTTGAATATGACTAGTAAATTCTGAGATCCATGTACCTGAGTGCTGTTGTCTTTCTTCAAGTGTAGAGAACTTTCAGCCATTATTCTAAAATATGTTTCTAGGCCATATTTGGTTTGTTTCCTTTGTAATTTATTTGCTTGGTTATAGTTTTCCATAATGTTTACAGGCCTTTCTCATTCTTTGTCTGTCTATCTGTTATCTATCCTCTACATAATCTATTTATTTTTGTTTCTCAGATTCGGTGGCTCCAGGCGTCCCTGGGCTTGTGGCCACATCACTCCAGTCTCTGCCTCTGTCTTCGCATGGCTTCTTCTCTGTGTCTGTGTCTCTTCTGCCCCTTATAAGGACAGCTGTCATTGGATTTAGGACCACCCTGATCCAGAATGACCTCATCTCAAGGTCCCTAACTAATCACATCTGCAAAGACCCTGTGTCCACATAAAATCCTCTTCAAGGTTCTGGGTGGACATTAATTTGGGGGTGTCCCGCTCCCCCCACTGCAGGTTTTATTATGAGGTCCATCTCTGGTCTCCACATTTTTTCTTCAACAAATAAGACTAGCCGAGACCCAGGAAGACTAATAAATCCAGTTTTATAAAGCATCTTTCACACGACCAGATGTGTAGCTCTGTTTGTGGCAACATAAGAAGAGAGCCACAGAAGCAGTAAAGTCACAGGTGTGAAACTGCCAACAGCAGCAGGGCAGATCAGCAGACACTGGTCTCGGACGCTGAGAAGATACTGTGTCAAGTGCATGGCAGCCCCAGCACTGTCCTCTGAGAACACTCAACACCCAGGATGGAGCAGGCTCTGGATGGGCAGGCAGCTGACCTCACGGTGTCTGCGTATGACCGGCAGGCCCCGGACCCAGCCCCTGAGCGGAAGCCCGGTCTCCCCCCACATCGAGTCTTCCCCATGGAGATAGCAAACTCCAAAAAGGTGGACAGAGATCATCATCGGTGACAGCAATAACCACCTGCACAGAGACAGAGCCAACGGGTCCCAGGGCTGGGAGAGGAGGGCATCCCTGAGACCTAATTCTAACCCTCCCCACCAGGAGAAGAGCCAGGACTGGAGAAACCACAAACTGATGTTCTCAACCTGTAGAGGGTCCAGCGAAGCCAGCAGATGCACATGTTCTGTCTCCTAAATGCTCTGTCCTCTGGACACTCTGTCCTCGATGGTCTATCCCCTGGATGCTCTGTTCCCTGGACAGTCTCTCTCCTGCAACTCTCTTACCTGGATGCTCTGACCCCTGGAAGCTCTGTCCACTGAACACTTGGTTCCCTGGACACTTTGTCCCCTATTTGCTCTGCCTCTGTGTACATTGTTCTCTGGACACTCTGTCCTAAATGCGCTCTCCTCTGTGTACTTGGTCTTCTGTCTCATCTCCTGATTATTCCGTCCACTGCATGCTTGACCCCAGGTCCCCATCCCCCAGGAGGAACCCCTCTTTTGGCTCTGCCTGAAACCCTGCTCTGCTCTGTCACCCAGGGATTTGGGGAGCACAGAGGTCTGTCCTGGATGTGGACACTGCTGTCCTCTGAAGGGCAGAGATGGCCGTGTGGTCATCGTGGGCTTTGCAGCCAGCAAAGGACCAGGACCTGGTCAGCTGAAGGAAAGAGGAAGATCTCTACTAACTCAGGCAGCGACCTCAGTGAGTGACTGCCCCATGGGCGGGCAAGAGGCCCCCTTGTGGGGAGGCTGGTGGGAGGGGATGCTGATATCCATGCAACTACCTCCTGGATCCAAGGTGCAAAAGGTATCAGAGTCCCAGGAGCAGCAGGCCTGACACAGTAGGTGATAGGAGACACCCCTGGGGGAGATGGTGAAAAGGTGGAACCCCAATATGGCCCCAAACCCTGAGCCTCTGCAGTGGGGAAAACCCTCCCATTCCTCCAACAGGGACCAAACTCGAAGGGAAAATCCAGGAGAGTGGCTTGGACCCATCCAAGCAGTTGGCTGCGTGGACACTTCTGCAGTAGGAGAGGAAGGCCATCCAGTGGGGATGGAGGGAGTGGCTCTGCAAGCAGCCATGGCTGGGCGACCTGGGACAATTTCTCAGTGCTGGCAGGACATGTGCTGTGGCAGAGAGCTTGGCTGAGTGATCCTGACGGAGTGTCGAAAAGGCTGGTCCAGGAGGTGGCAAATGCCATCCAACCCAGGCAGCATGATGGGCATGGCCTGTGAAGACCTCAGTGCGGAAAGCTTTGGGCCACCTGGCAGAGAAGTCCAAGCACAGGACCGTGACTACTCAGAGAGGACCTGGAAGGCGCAAGTGTGTGTCCTCTCAGAATAAAGATTCAAGTCTGTGATTCCTAGGAAACCCTCATGGGAGCCAACACCACCTGCTTTTCAGAGGATTAGGACAAAACCCCTCATTCAGTTTAGGATGTGGTACCAAGTCTCAGGACAATGACGACTCAGCACCCAGTGAGACTGTGCTGGCCTCTAGGGCCACTGGCCTGTAGGATTACTGACCTCTGGTGTTGCTGACCTCTGACCAGCTGGCCAGCCTGCCCCTAGGGCATTAACAAGCAAAAAGAAGCCCAGAGCCTTTAAGAACCAGCCTGACATCAGCCCCTAACATCAGCCTTGAAGTGTGCTTTGTTACAGTCCATGAATCAGTATTGACACATTATTGTTAACTAACACACACTGGGGGCTCACTCTCAGTGTTGTGCATTTTGTGGGGTTGGGCAAATGTGTAGAGAGCACTAACATTTATGGAGCAAATGTATTTCACAGGGCCTGTTTTCCAGGGCCGTGTGGCTTCAGGTTTAGCCTAACCTTTTAAAATTACATATAGAAATGTTAACCTTGCAAAAGACAGGAAACTTTCTTCAGGCTAGGGTCTCTGATGTGGATGAAGAGTTGTGGCAAAGCAAGGGTGCTGGCTCAAGGACAGACAAGTTACTGATTGATGCGTAAAGATACTGGGAAATTGCTGCAGGGAAAAACAGTGTTTTCTGAGATCAAGCTTTTGTTGGTGGACCGACTTAACCTTTTGCACATTGCATTATGGAATGTCACGTTGCTGTTTCACATTGCTGAATTTTACCAGCCTCTACTGTTAAACTACAATTGATCATAAGCACACCTATGTTCCCTTCCTGTAACTTCCTGGTCTGGAGAATAAATGTGGGCAGAGAACCCCAGTGTGTAGTTAATTTCCCATAGGAAGGAATGCTTCTGTCTTGAGGGTTCCAGGAAATTAACCCCTTCAGGTCTCTCACTGCTCAGAAGAAATGGTCTTTAAGTTATCCTTTTTGTGGCTCCATCAACCAGGGGAAGAACGGTGACAAATCCATGTGAGGGAAAGCAAAAAAATGCATAATGTCATGTATCCCCATTAAAGTTGTAGTTTCACTGCCCTGAACATCCTCTGTGCTCCACTGGTCCATCCCTCCCTCCTCTGACCCCTGCCAACCTGATCTATTTACTGTCTCCATGGTTTTTGCATTTTACAGGTGTCATGTGGATGGAATCATACAGGATGCACCTTTTTAGATGGCTCCTCTCACTCAGCAACATGCATTTCATGTTCATCCGTGTCTTTACATAGCTCAATAGCTTATTTCTTTTTATTGCTGAGTAATGCTCCATGGTGTAGTTGTAGCAGAGTTTGTTTTCTGCTCACCTACTGGAGGATTTCCTGCTTGCTTCCAAGCTTTGGCAATTATGAACAAAGCTCCTATAAACACATGTGGGCACATTTTTGTGTGGACATAGCTTTTCTGCTCGGTTGCTAAATGCCAGGAAGCATGATTGCTGCGTCGCAACAGAGTGTTTAGTGCTGTTAAGAAACTGCCAGTCATCTTCCAAAACCACCACACCATTACACATTCCAGTCTTTCTTTTCTTTCTTTCTTTCTTTTTTTTTTTTTTTGAAAAATTTCTGTAACCTGCTACTGTCTGCCTAAACTAACAATTGTACCTTGTTTCCTGCCGATTCCTTAAAGAGCCATGGGGAGTTTAGTCTCCCCAGAAAGTCTGTCCACCCTTGAGGTCTGTACCAGCTTCCATCCAACAGACCAAGCTCTGAAAATGATGCAGTCATCACCCTGTCCCCTATCCCCTCCATTTCCTTCAAGGCCGGTGCATTCTGAAAACCTCTGGCACAAAACAGGATCTTAGGGGAAACAACGAAGCCGTTAGTGTCAGGATAGCTGCCCATCCGCTTCTCAGAACTTAGGCTCTTCCCCCAACACCCTCCTTCCTAAGTTCAAACCCTATGAAGCTTCACTAGACTGTACGGAGGCAGAACACTGACCTTTCAGTCTCCCCTCCAGGTTCACTGGAGATAAACTGTCTTATTTGATAACATTTGGCTTGGAGTCCTTAAGTCTCTTGGTCTCGCTGACCTAACACACCCATCCCTGGTCACAGGGCTGCAACCTTTCAAAAGTTCAGCAGAAATACAGCAGGTGCAGAGATACACCACGCACACATGGCAAAACCTCAGCAAGTCGTGAGTCACTAGCAAGCATCTCTAAGTGTTCATTTTGCTCTTCTTTCCATTTTTCCGTGTATTAGAAGAATTTCAAAATGCAAGTATTGGGTCAAACAACCTAGTCGAAGGGGAAAAGTTTTCCCAGTACATGTGGCTGAGGAGACTCCCCTTTGAGAATCTGCCCCAGGGAGGAACCAAAAGGTCCTGAAGAAATGTGAGAATGGAGGTGCTCATCCCAGTGTTATTTACTGTAGAAAAACATGAAATAAATGAAACACCTGCCAGTTCGATTGCACATTCAGGTGGTGAAATACTGTGCAGCCCAGAAAGCCGTGTTTTTGGAGCACGTTTGAAATGTTTCCACAACGCGTGCACACGAGGAGGCTGCAGGAAGTCGGAGCTGGCTCTCAGAGGACGGTGAGGAGGTTTTTGTTTCTTCACTGTACTGGACACCTGGGGCTGCTGGGCTGGGCAGGCATCGTGCAGGAATCAGACACAAGCCCACCCCTGCGACCCTTGCTGAGGTGTCAGCAGTGGGAACTAGAGGGCATTTTGTGGTGAAGTCGTGGTGGGCTCCAGGCACCTGCAGACCCACCTGTGGCTCTGCCCCAGCAGGTCAGGTGGGTGACTTGTGGCTCTCTGGCCGTGAGGCAGGTGGTGAATCTGAGGTTCTCATAACAGTGGGTGTTTGTTGCCCCATATGGAATGCTCTCCTGGTTTACTGTCTGCCCCAGCAGGAATGGCAGGGATGGAAGACTGCTGTGCTCGAGGCAGGAGGAGGATGCAAAACCCCCTCAGGACCTTTGAATTCCACCCCCAGTGTCAGGGGCATTTCTAATACCACCATGTACATTTCCACCCTCTCCAAGGGATCTTCCATGCACATGCTGGACACACCATCAGCAAAAGCAAGTGATTAACAGCAGGAGAAAAGAGTGCACTTGTACCTCCCTTCCCAGTGTTCCCAGTGTTCCCGGTATCCCCAGTATTCCCAATGTTCCAAGTGTTCCCAGATTTCCTGGTGTTCCTAGTATTCCCAGTGTTCCCCATGTTCCCAGTATACCGGGTGTTCTCGTGTTCCCTGTGTTCCCGGTGTTCCCCGTGTTCCCAGTGTTCCTGGTGTCCCCGTGTTCCAAACATTCCCAGATTTGCTGGTGTTCCTAGTATTTCCAGTGTTCCCGATGTTCCTGGTGTTCCCAGTGTTCCCCATGTCCTCAGTATTCCCAATGTTCCCAGTGTTCCTAGATTTCCCAGTGTCCTAGTGTTCCCTGCGTTCCCAGTGTTCCCAGTGTTCCCAGTATTCCCATTGTTCCTGGTATTGCAAGTGTTCACCATCCTCACCAGTCGTGCTCAGCCGGGTCCGCTCCCAGAGGACTAGGTTCACATTGGCCTTGCCCAGCTCCAGGATCCCTGATGTGAGAGTCTGTACCTGGGCTGAGGTCCCCTCCCCTGTCCCCTGGGACCCGCTGCCCATCCCCCAGTTTGACCCCTCAGTCAGGAGCACCTTCCAGTGGGCCTCATGTCCTCCCACGTTAATGAAGGTGGCCTAGTCCCTGTGGACTGTCTTCCTCGCTCCAGACCAGGACTTGGAGACCAGTTCCAGCACCCTGTTCCTTCACAGGAGGACAAGTCAGCACTTTGAAAACACGAGCCATGTGCCTCCACATCTGAGACACTGGATGGTGCAGCAGTCAGAACCAACTGCACACCCTCGTTTGCCCACACGCATGGCGAGACCCTTGTGGCCACATCACTCCAGTCTCTCCCTCCATCTTCATGTGGCTTCTCCTCTGTGTCTGTGTCTTATCACCTTCTGCCTCTTTTAAGTATTGTGTCTCGGGGCTGGCTTAGCTCAGCACAGCTATGTTAAGTGGCTTTTCCACTGTTCCCCTCCTGGCAAGGGGTAAACATTACCTTCATCACCAAGGGAAAGTCTTGTGCATTGTGTCCGCAGGCTTCAGGCTGGATTGCTTTGAACCAAGACAGTGGCTCATTGGGAGCCTGTGCCTTAACCAACCAGATGTTATCAGACCACAAGGGTGGTTTCACTTGCATACCACTGATTTCAAAACTGCCCCTTTCTCTGCCAGAACCCGCAAAGCCTTATAATCCTCCTGCTTTCCTTTGTTGGTGGAAACTAACCTGGCTCAGTCTCCCTTCCATGTTACTGGAATAAAGGTTTTTGGCTGAAATAGTGCCTGGCTCGGTCTCTCTCTCTTTCCCTATTCCGTGTCTCACTGTATCTAATAATAAGGGCCTTGTGATGACATTGAACCCACTCACACAATCTGGAGCAATCTCTGCATCTCAGGATCCTTAACCAAATCACATCTGCCAGGTCCCTTTGCCATATGAGAGGCCGACTCACAGGTTCTGGGATGGGGATGGGGGCATCTTTGGGGACAGCATTCAGCTGACCACAGAGTCTCACATACAGGAGGTGGAATTCTAGCACAAGAGCCCCAGCTGCAGGCACATCTCCAGGAGACCCTTGCTAAGAGGGAATGCCACGAGTACCCTGACTGGTTCCAGGAGAGCTTTGGGGCATAAGGAGCAGGTGCCTTGTGGTGGGAACTGCTCAGACCCCTGTGTCCTGGAGACCTGGCAGGGCTGGCAGGAAGTCAGGGACAGGGTCACACAGAAGGAACAGTGCCATGCGGGGATGCAGCTGCCCCTCCCCTCCCCATCTCTGCTCACAGCACCTGCCTCAGAGCTGAACTCTGACCTGCCAGGGAGCCAGCCCAGCTGAGGGGCCTGGGAAGAAGCAGCCCCCCCCCAAAAAGAGCCCAAACGAGAGGGGAGTCCTCAGTGGTGGCCCTGCACTGCACATCCCAGGCCCTCAGAGACACTCTGTGGTGACAGTGGGTGGCCGTCCTCCCCAACTTTGCGTTGAAACAGAGCAAGGACAGCCCAGGCATCCCTTGTGCATGGATAGGTGGATACACATGGTCTGTCCACACCATGGAGATGGTTCACCCGAGGCCTGAAGCTATGACATGCTGATGCGGGTGAACCTCACACAAGGAGCGGAGGGGAGGATGCCAGCCAGACACACACGGCACAGAGCATGTGAGGCTGTTCACACGTGTGTACAGAACAGGCGAGTCCACAGGGACAGAAAGCAGATCAATGCTAGCCGGGGCGGGGACTGGGGTGACTGCTGATGGGGACGGGGTCTCCTTTTGGGGTGATGAGAATATCCCGGGTTAACAGCACCGTGATGTATTAAAAACCAGTGAGTCGTTCACGTTTGAATGGTGAAAATGATTTTAAAAAGCCAAACCATCTCAGAGAAAAACGTCATTGGAATTTTGGGGGGCGTTGCATTGAATTTGTAGATCACTTTGGGTAATATGGACATTTTCACAATGTTCATTCTTCCAATCCAAGAGCATGGGATACTGTTCCATCTTCTCGTGTCCTCTTTATTTGCTCTCAACAGTGGTTTGTATTTCTCTTTGCAGAGAATTTTCACATCCTTGGTCAGCTTTATTCCTAAATTTTTTAATTTTATTTATTTATTTTCTTTTTTTGTGGCTCTTGTACATGGGTTAGCTTTCTTGATTTCTTTTTCTGCATGTTCACTGGGGAAGTATAAAAATGGTACTGATTTTTGTGTGTTGATTTTGTATCCTGCAACTTTGCTGATATCATTTATCAACTCCAAGAGTTTTTCTGTAGAGGCTTTACTGTGTTTGATATGTAGGTTCATGTCATCTGCACACAGGGACAATTTGACTTCATCCTTTCCAGTCTGGGTGCCTTTTATTTCCTTCTCTTCTCTGATTGCTCTGGCCAGTACTTCCGACACTATGTTGAATACCAGTGGTGAGAGTGGGCATCCTTGTCTAATTCCTGTTCTTAAAGGAAAAGCTTTCAGCTTTTCCCCATTCAGGATGATGTTGGCAGTGGGTTTATCATATATGGCTTTAATTATGTTGAGATACTTTCCACCTATGCCTAACTTGTAGAGAGTCTTTATCATGAAAGGATGTTGAATTTTGTCAAATGCTTTTTCAGCATCAATAGAGATGATCATATGGTTTTTGTCTTTGCTTTTATTAATGTGGTGTATCACATTTATTGATTTGCATATGTTGAACCAACCTTGCATCCCTGGGATGAATCCCACTTGATCATGGTGTATAATTTTCTGTATGTGTTGCTGTATTCTGTTAGCTGGTATTTGATTGAGGATTCTTACATCTCTATTCATCAAGGATGTTGGCCTATAATTTTCTGTTTTTGATTCATATTTGGTTTTGGAATTGGTGATAGTAGCCTCACAGAATGAGTTTGGAAAAATGGCCTCTGTTTCAATCTTTCGGAACAGTTTGTAGAGAATTGGTATCAGTTCCTCTCTGAAGATTTGGTAGAACTTGCAGCGAACCCATCCAGTTCTGGGCTTTTCTTTGTTGGGAGCCTTCTGATAACAGCTTCAATCTCTTTTATTGTTATTGGTCTGTTCAGATTTTGTATATCTTCTTTCTTCAGTTTTGGTAACTTGTATGCATCCAGAGATTTATCCATTTCCTCCAGATTTTCAAATCCAGACATTTATATGGAAGCACAAAAGACCATGCATAGCCAAAGCAATCCTGAACAAAGAAAAATAAAGCTGGAGGCATAACACTCCCTGACTTTAAATTATATTACAAAGCTATAATAACCAAAACAGTATGGTACTGGCGTAAAAACAGACACATGGACCAATGGAACAGAATAGAGAACCCAGAAATTAAGCCATATGCCTTCAACATCTGATCTTTGACAGAGGCAGCAAGTCTACATACTTGGGAAGAGACTGCCTTTTCAAAAAATGTGCTGGGAAAACTGGATAATCATATGTAGGAGAATGAAACTAGACCCATATCTGTCACCATATACCAGAAACAACTCAAAATGGATTAAAGAATTAAATAGACATCCTGGAAAATAAAACTCCTTAAAGAAAACATAGGGGAGGGCTGACCGCATGGCGCACTCAGGAGAGAGCAGCGCTCCCGCTGTGCAGGTTCGGATCCTACATAGGGATGGCCAGTGCGCTCACTGGCTGAGCGCAGTGCAGGCAACACCAAGCCAAGGGTTGCGATCCCCTTACCGGTCACAAAAAGGACAAAAAAAAAAAAAAAAGAAAAAAAAAAGAAAAAGAAAACATAGGGGAAACGCTCCAGGAAATAGGAGTGGGTACAGAATTCATGAATAGGACCCCCAAAGCACAGGCAACTAAAGGTAAAATAAACAAATGGGATTATATCAAACTAAAAAGCTTCTGCACAGCAAAAGAAACAATCAACAGAGTAAAAAACAACCAACAGAGTAGGAGAAAATATTTGCAACATATACATCTGACAAAGGTTTACTATCCATAATATACAAGGAACCCAAACAAATTTACAAGAAAATAACAAATAAACCTATTAAAAAATGGGCAAAGCAGCTGAACAGACATTTCTCAAAGGAAGATATACGAATGGCCAACAGACATGTGAAAAAGTGTCCAATATCACTCCTACATCTGGGAAATGCAAATCAAAACCACACTGAGATACTATCTCACCCCAGTTAGGATGGTTAACATCCGAAACACTGACAATGATAAGTGCTGGAGAGGTAGTGGAGAAAAAGGAACTCTCATCCACTGTTTGTGGGGCTGCAAAATGGTACGGCCTTTATGGAAAATGATATGGAGGTTCCTGAAACAATTACAGATAGATCTACCATATGACCCAGAGATCCCACTGCTGGGAATAGACCCAGATTAATGGAAATCATCATGCCAAAGGGATACATGTACTCCAATGTTTATTGCAGCTCTGTATACAATAGCCAAGAGCTGGAACCAGCTGAAATGTTCATCATCTGATGAGTGGATAAGGAAACTGTGGTACATCTACACAATGGAATTCTACTCTGCGATAAAAAAGAAAGATATACTACCATTCACAACAACATGGATGGACTTAGAGAAAATTATATTAAGTGAAACAAGTCAGGGACAGAGAGAAATACCACATGTTCTCACTTATTTGTGGGAGCTAAATATGAACAAATGAATAAATACACAAACAAATAACGGGTGGGGGGAAGAAGACAAGGTAAGCACAAAAATTCCTTGAAGTATTTAGGCCAACTGCACAGATATGATGTGGGGGTGGGGGAGGAGAAAGGGTAAAGAGGAACAGATAAAGGGGCATGAAAATCAAGTACAACGTATTTTGAGAAGTAAAATTAAATTAAATTAAATTAAAAACAAACAAACAAACAAATAATAATAATAAAAAGCCAAACCAGAGCAGCAGCCCCAGGCCCATGCTGACCCCTGCTGACCCAGGACCTGTTCCTGGGAATGGGCTGGGATACAGCAAGGTTGTTTTCTTCAACTACAGTTCCCAATGCTGCTCTGATGGGCCACCATCAGCCCATCTGGGCAGCCAGCCCCACCCCGCCAAGGCCAACCCAAGGCAGGCAGGCCCAGGAGGGCCAGACACCACAGACCCAGAGGTCTTAATAAATCGCCTTCCCTGCAGCCACAGTGCACCTGAGGCTGCACTTCCTGCCTCCCATCAGTGCTGCAGGGCTGCAGGCCAGGAGGGGTGTGAGGGCTCCCGGGCCCCACAGTACACAGCTGAAGCGGCCTGCTGGACCCACTGCAGGCAGAGCTGGACAGCAAGCTGCTGCTGAGGTTGGTGCGGCTCCCACACCTGCCATCTGAAGTTCTCCTACAGCAGGCAGAGGTGTGGAAGCAAGAAAAAAGCCCTAAGGAGGCATAGCCTAGGTTAATCCACCCAGATAAAAAGAGCACCTGGGGCCAGAAACCAGGAGGCGTGACAATTCCAGCACTGTGTGCCTCTCACCTGGCTCCCATCCAGTGTCTGCTCCTTGGTGTCTAAAATCTTTGCACACATCTGGCCTGGTGTTCCCTGCGAGGGATGGGTGAGCAGGAGCAGCCAGCACAGGGACAGCTCACATTCATAAGAGGCTGGCTCTGGGGGCCTGCAAGCTTTTTCATGAGGACTGACCACTGGTGACTGTGAGAAAGTCCCCGTCTCCCTGGGGACTTGGTCTCAACTTCAGAATCCTGTTCCTTTGCAATGCAAATGTCAGAAGTGGGTTTTCACAGATGTGGCTGGTGGCTTCCTAATCACCAGTGTGAATGGTGATGCTAGAGTCTCCACAGTCAGAGGTTGACTGAGATGCGCCTGCCCCTCCTACTGTGGCTTGTGTTTGGTGGGGGATCTGGTCATGGGCTGCAGCCTCTGGGATGGGCCCAAGGCGTGCCCTCCAGTAGCCTGTGACCAGACACTGCGCTATGACTCCCGGTGACCCCGAGGATGACTCTAAGGGGTGTGTGATCCAGCCTCTACAACCCTTTAAGGAGACCCACACTCCCAGGAGCCTACACAACGGGGACTGCGTGAGTGTCCTGGGGCAGCCATAGCAAAGGACCACACACTGGGGACTTAACACAACAGGAATGGATTCTCCCCCAGCTATGGAGGCAGAAGTCTGAGATCCACAGATGGCAGGGCCACGCTCCCTCCGGAGGCTCCAGGGGAGGATCCTTCCTGCCTCTTCCAGCTCCTGGTGGCTCCAGGAGTCCCTGGGCTCGTGGGCACATCATTCTGGTCTCTGCTTCCATCTTCACATGGCTTCTCCTCTGTGTCTGTTTCCTCTTCCTTCTCTCATGAGGACACCTGTCATTGGATTTAGGGCCCACTCTAATCCTAGATCATGTCATCTCAAAACTCTTAGATATATCTGCAAACACTCTGTTTCAAATAAGAACCCAAGAATGGGTTCTGGAGACATATCTGTTGGGGGCACTATCCAACCCACTACAGTGTGTAATAAAATAACCTTTTGTGTGGGAGGTGACCGAGGTCTGGAGCAGACTGTTACAAATAGCACTGGGCAGGGTCTGGGCTGAACAAGGGTGCCAAAGGCCCTTCTGGTGGAAGGTCCATGGCCCGGCCTGTCAGAGTATGAGCCTGTCTGCAGCGAGGCTGTGCCAGTACCAGACCCAGAATGAGTTACCTTGGAAAGCTGGTTCTTCTGGAATTCATCATTAAGACCATCTTGTAACCAATAATTACAGGGTTAGAAGAAATCGATCACAAGACACATGATGGCACTGCTGTCTTAGGCTCAACAGGACTGAAATGGATGTTTAAAACAAGGAAAGCTCGGGCAGTTGCAAAGTGTGGCTGTCGAGGAAACTAAGCAGGCTTCACGGTTTCAGGGAAGCCTCTCCTGAAAGCAGACAGCAGAGTTGGGGGAGGCTGGACCCCAGGGTTCTTCCCGAGGGCATGCCTTTAAGCACCGTCGCATGAGTAATGGTCTTGAGACACATCTCTGCAGCGTGGGCTGTGGTTGAGGAAGTGTGAGCTACATTAAGTCTCATTTTCTGTCACAGCTGGGGAGCGGTTTGCAAAGCACTTTTGTGTTTAGGAAAAAGTCGAGGTTATGAAGAGTCCCGACACACCAGGGGCTGGAAGGAGGAGGCTTCCGTTCCCTCACGTCAGCATTTAGGGATGCAGGTGGACAGCTCTGCTGCTGTGGTGACTCAAGCCCAGCCTGTGTCCTCCTGGCTTGTCACCTTCCTCCTGGGTGGAGGACCAGCAGCAGGACAGGTGGGTGGTGGTGCAGGGTGACCACGGGGCACAGCGTCCTTCCTTCCTCCTCACATCAGGCCGGCTGGGGTACACCTCACCTCCACCCACTTCCCACTGGAAACTTGGGGTCATTGCGCCTGAGCTGCAGGGTGGGGCAGGTGGAAGATATTGTCTGGACACGATCTCAGGACAAAGGAAAGCAGACTGTGGTGGGTGCTGGGTAGCTCCAACACTGTGGGGTGAGCTGGACTCTGGGCACAGTGATGCCTAAGGTGCAGGTCAGTGCAGACCAGACCCCTGATGCAGTGTGGCTGTGGGAATCCTGTAAGAGGGGCATGTGGTAGCTGCCAGCCTGACACTAACAGTGGAGGTGATCACGCCAAACAACTGCAGTTCTGCATCAGGCATGGGAGTGGAGTTCCTGGAGAAAATAGCAGGAATAAACTCGCCTTCTGAGAGTGTGTGTAGCTGTGTTCAACACGGATGCAGTCATGTTATGCACAAAATTTCTCCTATTGCTTCCTCTATTTGTCTGCACATTATACACCCTTGTCTATCCTGTTGAATAATCCAGCTAAGTCCATGCAGATGGCTGTGGGCCACCGTGCTGGGTCCTACTGCAGCAACTGGCTGGTCAGCACGCAGTCAGGGGCCAGGCCCACAGAGATGTTGCCATTCTCTTTCTTGGTGTGTTGGGGCACTCGTGGTATGTCGCTGCTTTGTAGTGAGCACTCGGGTGAACATGCTTGTAATGGCAACATTTTCATGCTTGTAATGGTTTATGAGGGAAAGTGGCAATTAACCTGTCACTCAGCTGATTCCAGCCCAGCCTCCCAGAGAGCCTGCAAGTGGGACAGCCATGCTTACAGGAAGCCCGCTTTGTTTAACAACACAAACCAGCAAATTCGCTGTAATTGCAGACACTTGGTAGAGAATGGCCAATAGCTTGTCTGACATCAACCTGCATAGTTAAAATTCCCAGGTGCCATAAGTTTCCAGCACTCTCATTTGAGAGGCATTAAGTGCTCTCAGCACCCCACATAGCATTAGGGTCTCACCTTGTGTTCACGGGGCAGCTTAGGGCTGGGGCCACACGTGTGACACACCCTTTCACAAAAGGATACCATGTGTGTGCAGAAGGCCAACTAGAGGTGCCTGGTAGCTCTGATGAGATCTGCAGAACTGCTTCTGTTTCCGTTGTCCCCCAGGGAGGTCACTGAGGCCCAAAGATGCCAGCAGACCGCAGGCACCACTTCATCGCATGACAGGTAAACTCCTGGTCAGGGCCCGACACAGAACACCCATCTTAGCAGACAGTGGGCTCCTTGGCCACAGAACACACTAATCTTTGGAACCCAAGGGACACACCTGGAGGTCCCAAGTAGGGACCACTCCTGGATCCAGGAGGCCAAAAATGAGGTTGGCATGATTGTCAAAATGAGTAGAACAGATGCAGCTGTCCAGAAGAGCCTGGTGTGGCCTGAGCACACTCAGGTGAGGACACCTGGAGTCCCATGTTTGTGTGGTGAGTTGGGCAAGAGACCAGGTCAAGGCTGAGGCATGGGCACAATGGTTTCTACCCTGGTTCTCCACACAACAGACACTCTGTGAGCCCAGCATCCCTCCCCAGTGAACCATCTGCCCCTGCAGAACAGCAGCATCCCTGCTCCAAGGCTGAAATCCCTTCGTCACGTGGGAGATGTTGCTGGGAGGTGCTGGGAGCATGGAGCTGGAGGCAGAGTTGCATGGAGTTTCAACATTGACAGCGTGCACCCTGGGACAGCAGACTCTGCTATCTATGCGCCCAGGGCAGCCCCTAACTGCTCAGCATCGCAGCCTCGAGGCTGCCAGTTAGGGTTAGAAGAGTCCCAGTCTAAGCATGGCTGTGATGCTCAGCATAGTCAATTATGCACAGTGTCAAGTACTCGAAAGCACTCACGCATCAAGCACACGTCGCAGCCAGACAAGCCAGACTGTGACAGAGGGAGCAAGAGGCTGCTTCCTGAAGGTTATGTACACCA
The DNA here is from genome assembly GCF_027409185.1 of Cynocephalus volans. Lineage (NCBI taxonomy): Eukaryota > Metazoa > Chordata > Mammalia > Dermoptera > Cynocephalidae > Cynocephalus > Cynocephalus volans. The sequence continues at coordinate 8,073,710 of NC_084479.1, forward strand.
AGGCACAGCCCTCTCCTCAGGACACCCCCAGGTCCCTGGGGACCCTGTAAAGTTACAGCGGACATACAAGGGGGGTGCCTGGGCTCCTTGGGTCTGTGATCTGATTTTGCTCTGTGTGAGCCTGCCAGGGCCACCATAACAAAGTCCTACAGCCTGGGCGGCTTAAACAACAGACATTTATTTCTCCCGGTCCTGGAGGCTGGAAGTCTGAGATCACGACGTGGCAGGGCTGGTTTTTCCTGAGGCCTCTCTCCTTGTAGACACCATCTTCTTCCTCTGTCCTCACATGGTCATCCCTCTGTGTGTCTGTGTCCTAATCTTCTTTTCTTATAAGGACACCAGTTCTCTTGGATCAGGGCTCACCATAGTGACCTCATTTTATCTTAATCACCTCTTTAAAGACCCCGTCTCCAAACACAGTCACATTCTGAGGTCCTGGGGTCAGGGCTCCAACACATGAGCTTTAAGGGGACTTGGCGTAGCCCATGCACCCTGCTTAGGGCTAAAATGTGTTCTAGTCCCTCTCGCCTCAAGTCCCATGGGGTGATGTGGTGGCTCGGGGGACACTCTATGTGCAGGGGTTGGAGTCCCAGCTGGGAAATCCACTGGCACTTTTAATCCCATGGTGAGGGGGCCAATCCCCTCCTGAGTTGAGCGGTTCTGGGGTGTCTTCCATCAGGCTGTGTCACCTCGACCTTCTGGGGCACCCATGCAACCCACCCAGGAGTGCTTGGTGTCAGGAAGCTAAGGGGCATCCTGGAGAGGACTTCGAGGCTGTGTGATGTCCCCCCTGACAGATGCTCAGCAAACATGGAGACCCTCAGGAGTTGGGAGTGGGGGTGCCCGGGTCTGACGTTTGGTTCCGGAAGCCTCATGGGTCTGGGTGTGTGATGCTGGGGGCAAGGAGTGCATTAGGTGGTGACGCAAGTGGGGGCTTGACGGGGCTGTGGCTGCAGGTGGCATGAGTGGTGGGATTCGATTCTGGAGGAGGAACCGTTAGGAACACTAAGGTGCAGAGCTAGGGTGTGAAGGGGAGTGGGGGATAGGGGACAGCCCCTGTGTCTGGCTCAGAGCAAACCCCCAGGGTGGGCACAGCAAACCCCATCTCTGCTGACTGGATGTCTCTTAGACCCCAGGGGAGGTGGCCACTTGGTGGCTGCATAGATGCAGCTGGAGGTGGGGAGAGGAGCCCAGATGGAGGCGGCACTGCTGGTGTCATCAGCATAGCGATGACAAGGAAGGGGCAAGGGGTGGTCAGGGGCCACCTTGGCTGAGGCAGGTTCTGAGCCACACAAGGCAGCGGCCTCGGTGGCTTGAGCCTCTCAGTTCAGATGCGTCATGCCTCTAAAACCAGCTGCTGTGAAGTTGCCATGGTGCAGGCTGGTGGCTCAGAGGGCTGCCCTGCTGGGCATCACTGGGGTGGCAGGCAGCAGAGACGCTCTGCCCCGGGGAGGGTCTAGTGGTGTCAGCACTGCCTCCTGGCTATGGGACTTTCCACCTGTGCTGTGGTTTCCACGGTTCCCACTCTGCATGGCACTGTGCATCGAGTAAGTCACCCTGCCCACCCCCAAGGTGTCCACGGCATGTTTGGATGACAGACATGGGGTGGAGAAGCTGCTGCTTTGGCTATCAAGGGGAGCAATTGGATCCCAGCCTTCTTCTCAGCCCTAAGCCCAAACTGGTGCTGCCGCAAATGGCCTGTTTATCTGACTGTCCAAAAACTAAATAGCAAGTTTTTACCTGTTCCCAGCTGCAACAGGACTTCCACAGGCTTGAGGGGAATCATGGCCCCCAGGGACAGGAACACTGGGACAGATTCTCTCCCACTCCTTCTCCATCTCTCAGACACCTGCAGAATAAAAGAGACCTCGGGGTTTTATTTGGGGTTTTTTTGGAGGATCTCTTGGGGGAACTTAGGGGAAAAAAGTCCAAAAAATCATACCTTCAAAAAAGACGGAAGAATTATTTCATGACTCCAGCACCTTAAATATCGTGAAGGAACTTTTGTGAACCAGCAGTAAGTGCTTGATGAGGACACATGATTTCAACACAGAGAGACGGTGAAACTTCGCAGCAGACTCAGAACCTACTTACAGCACGCTTGCGGCATTGCCAGGGCTAGACTGGGCTCTGGGTGTTTAGAAGTGAAAAGGGCAGTCTGTGCATTAGGTTCCCGGGGCTGCCACAACAGAGGACCACAGGCTGGGCAGCTCGAACAGCTGAAGCTTGAACAGCAAGGTGTCCCCTCTCACTGTTCTGGGGCACAAGCCCAAGATCGAGTGTCGGCAGGACTGGCTCCTTCTGAGGCTGTGGGGAAGAACCTGCCCCACACTTCTCTCCCAGCTTCCAGCGGCTGCAGCGGCCTTGGCTTGTAGACAGCCAGCTTCCCCCTATCGTAGACAGCCAGCTTTCCCCTATCCATGTCTTTCCTATACCCAGATTTCCTCTTTCAAAAAGGACACCAGTCGTAATGGATTATAGGCCCATGACAATGACGTCATCTTACCCTGATCGTTTGTAAAGACCCTATTCACAGGTACTGGGGATTACAACTTTTGGGGGAAACACAATTCAAGCCATACCAGTCTGCCTTTGAAAGATATACAAGCAATCAACGACATACATAATAATATCGAGAGCTAACTTTTATTGAGTACTTACCATGTGCCAGACATGGTGCTAAGTGTGTTATACACATTCATTAGCCCTGCAACAACTCTGTGAGGTAGCACTATGGGCTGAATTGTGCTCCCCCACCCCAACTCCTAAGTTAAAGCCCTAACCCCCAGTAGCTCAGAATATGACTGTATGTGGTCTCACGGTGATAAAATGAGGTTGTTAGGGCTGACCCTAACACTATCTCCTGTTCTTATAAGAAGAGGGAATTTGGACAGAAAGAGGGGATGCTTGTGCACAGTGAAAAGACCACGCGAGGACACAGGGAGAAGAGTGCCTCACGAGAAACTGGCCCTGCCACACCTCGATCTTGGCCTGCCAGCCTCCAGGACTGTGAGAGGATAGAGCTCTGCTGCTGAAGCCCTGTGCTTGGTATTTTGTTATGGCAGCCCTGACAAACTCACAGTGACAGGCACATATACTGTCCCTGTACTTCTGACAAAGAAACTGAGGCACAGAGAGGTTTAGTGACTTGGCTGACGTGGTCAGGACCCGGCAGAAGTGAGGCGTCTCTCTGCAGCACCCACACTCTGGGGTCCTATGCTGAGCTTCCTTAGGCTCCCTGGAGAAATGTGATCCCTCAGCGCACCCCCAACGTGCAGGAACATGAGTGTGGAGATAAGACAACCATCTTAAGCAAATGGGCCCGTGGCGGAGGAGTATGGGCTATGTTATGGAAGGAATGAACGACCAAGCCTAGGAGCGAGAGACAGACCTGGCCACAGAGATAGATGGGTGCGGACTGGTTGCACTGGATTTGTCTCCTGTTCCCCCTGCACCCTCGGAGGAAGACCTGGCTCTTCTCCCATCACAGAGCATGTGCCACACCTCACAGTCTGTGACGAGGTAGATTGATTTAGCTAATGCCATTTTTACTGTTCGAAAAGTGTCCTTGTTTGAACCCACCCCCCAACACCTATGGTGAAAATTGAAGTTTAAAAATTGTCCTGTTCTTACACAAATTTTAAATTCTGCCTGCCTTTGCTGTTTCCCGCCTATGCTGTCCCTGACTAATAAAACCAAGAGCTGTATCTGGATGTATCTAGACAACCTGAGGAGGAAACCGCCCTGTGGAAGTTTTTGCTGTCCCTAAGTGATTAACTGGCTTGTCTTGGCTTCTGTAACCAGCTGGCAGGAGGCCTCGCAAAACCCCCTCCCTCCTCACACTAGGAGGAAACGTGTGTGACTATATGATAACTTTAAGTGTGTGACTATATGATTTTCTTGCCTGTGTGACTATGTGCCTTTAAAAGACCCTTTCAATTTAAACTCAGGGCTCTTCTCTTACCAGAATATCTGGAGAGACAGTTGCCGGTAAAGACCCCCTTTTAAAATTCTCAGTTGGGCGTTCTGGTTCCTTTTCTGTGCGACAGCCTCACCACAAGTCCAGCTGCGGAGAGACTGGGATCCAGGGTGGTCAGATTCCCACGGGGCAGATTTCCACTGGCTGCTGCCAGCCCAGCACTGCGGGAGTTGGTGTTTAGTGGGTGCAGTCTCAGTCTGGGAGATGAGAGAGTTCTGGAGAGGGACAGTGGTGATGTTTGCACAGCAGTGTGAACGTGCTCAATACCCCTGACCTGGACACTTAGATGGTCAAGATGGTCAGTTCTATGTTACGTATATTTCACCACAATAAAGATTATTCCTTAGAGAGAGATACTGACGGGTGCACTGAGAGATGGGCTTAGATGGGCCCCACTTGGGTTGGGCCCCAACCTTAAGCCATGCAGCTTGCGTGGCGCCGGGGCTGGGCGCTCGCAGGGGTCAGTGGCATGGCCAGGGACGTCAGTCCCCAGCCCAGGATGGCGCAGGCAGCAGAAAGGCGTCCTGGCGAGGGATCATCCCGGGGCTGTCCAGGGCCAGGGGACCCTCGGGCTGCAGCAGCGAGTAGGACTAATGGTCCCAGAGGGAGCGCGGCTGTGAGGGCGTCGTGTCCATCCATACTCGGGTGGCCACACGGCAGAGAGCAGGTGTCCGCGAGAGCCCTCCTGACCCGCGGGCGGAGCGGCGGACCCCGGGTCGCGTGCGTGCGGCCCGTCTCTGGACCCTGCGGGCCGGGTCCACACAGCTGTGGGGCGGCGAAGCCTGGAGCCCGGGAGCCCGGGACCCCGGGCCGCAGCCGCACCGCATGGTGAGCCCCGGGGACGTGCGCCAGGCGCGGTCCGGGGCGGGAATCAGGACGCGGAGGGAGCCAAGGAGCGAAAGGGGAAACCGGGGCGCCGCCCAGGGCCAGGCTCTGCCAGAGGCTGCGCGACGGCCGCCGTGAGCCTCCCAGCGCCCGGGCACCGCCGCGCGCCCCAGGCCACCTGCTCGCCGGGGCCCAGCAGCCGCGCCGCTCCCCCCGTCCAACGCCCCGCTCTCTGCCGGCGCCACCCGGCCCACCCGCCACACCCGCCACACCCGTCACCGCTCGGCTCCACTCGGTCCCATCCGCCACCGCTCGGCTCCACCCGCCACCGCTCGACTTTACTCGCCACCGTCCGGCTCCGCTCGGTCCCATCCGCCAGCATTCGGCTCAGATGGCAGCCTGAGGGTGGGGTGCAGGTGTAGGTCCTGCAGAGCGACAGCTGAGGGGCAGGTATAGGTGCCGCAGAGTGACAGCTGGGGTGCAGGTGTAGGAAGTGGGCAGCTGGCAGACGGGAGGTTTGCCCCTACTTTAGCTGGTTCCCGAGTGTCCCCCTTCTGACTGCATCCTTCACCCTCTCCGCGAGCCAGACGGAGCCTGTCAGCAGGTGGGAAGCCGAGCGTGCAGGGCGTCAGCAGTCCAGGGGATCTGCCATCACCGGACAGGGGCTACCTGAGCAGAGCTTGAGCCACGACGCCAGGTGTAGCGGATTGAATCATGCCCCCCCAAAACTCATTGCAGCTTGAATTGTGTCCCCCAAGTTTTATGTATTAGAAACTTGGCCCCCACTGTGACTGTTAAGAGGGTGGGAAATCCTATTACGATAATTGAAAGGAGGAGCCTTGAAGAGGTGATTGGATTGTAGGACCGTGCAGTAGTGAATGGATTAATAATGGTGGTCAGGCGTGTGGTTCTGAGGGCTTTAAAAGAAGAGAGAAAGAGTCTGTCTGTCTGTCTGTCTGTCTGTCTGTCTGTCTGTCTCTCTCTCTCTCTTGCTTCTCACCATGTGATCTGCTTGTACCCACCGGCTGCCTGCCACTTTCCGCCATGAGTAGAAGCAGCCTGAGGCCCGCGCCAGATGCAGCTGTCCCAGAATCCTGAGCCAAATAAACCTCTGTTCTTTATAAATTACCCAGTCTCAGGTATTTCTGTTATAGCAACACAAAAATGGGCTAATACACGAGGGTCTGTGACTAAATTTTGCCACAGATTGGCTGAGTTCTTGGGTAATTTGCCAAGAAATGGAGATTTTTATAATAGTGTGCTTATGTACAAATATATCACTATGTATCTCTCACTGGATAATTCTCTCATTATATGAATATCTTACTATATAAATATCTCAGCACATATAGCTCACTGTATGTATCTCTCACCATATGAATATCTCACTATAACTATGTCACTATATATTTCTCTCACTATATATATCTCTCACTATATATCCCTCACTATATGAATTCATCACCATATATATATATATCTCACTTTATATCTATCACTGTATTATCTCACACAATCAAACTCTGCTCTCTTGTTCTTTTCCATCTATCACAGTATTATCGATGTCACTGGCTGCTTCTGAGTTTATGTGGGTTGACACACATGGAGTTTAGGACAAGGTCAGGCAGATGTGCTCAGTGTCAGCTCTCTGCAAGTCATCAGCTGGGGGACACTGGGGTGAATTCTGAGATTTGTGATGGTTCCTGCCCACCTCCGGGCACCATGGGTACATTGCTGAGGGTCAGATTGGACAATGGGTAGATTGTGGTGACAAGATCCACCCAGGGGAATGTGGGTGCCCAGACACCTCAATCCCAACACCCGGCATGGTCCTGTGACTGCCATCCCTGGCTGCACTTCAGGCGCTCTGGGGATGCTTCTTTTTTCATTCTGGCAAGTTGATTTGTAATTCTTATGTGGTCATCATAGGGTTCAGGGCTACCTGTGATCCATGTGCAGGCCCCTTCTCAGTCTGGCTTCCACTCTCGTCTACTGAAAGGAAATAGGCAATGTAGACAGGGTTGTGATTACCGGTTGGAAAGCAAGATACAGGAGTTTTGAGAAATGGTTTCAGCTCCAGAGCTGTGTGGCCCCGAGCCCCACCCCAAGACCCCAGGGGGTGGGTTCTGTTGATGGGAACTGCAGGGACAGGGAGGCCAGTATTGCAGGGGTTAGTGTTAGGATTACGCTTCGAGGTTTAGGGCTGGATATCATAGTTGTGGTTAGGGTTGGTTCTCAGGTAACCTCAAACACTTCCTTACCTTGAAAGGGCCCAGGCAAGCGCTTCCTCTACTCAGTTGCATTTTCCTAGGATCCCAATTTGCTCCAGCATTTTGTTTAAGATTCCCCATATTACCTTGTGATGTATCCAATGCAGTCAGTCTCCAGCATGTTGTTTAAATCCTGTAACCCTGAAACAACAAGTGGATGTTTCGGCAACCTTTGATTTCCTTCCTCAGCATTCTGAGCACATCAGGACAGCCACGACACTTCTGACTTTTAGCACTTTTCTTAGAGGACTTAAATGCTGTTTTTGTGACTCTGGGTTTCATCACAACTTCATTGCTTGTGATGCACTTGCCAACTCCAGGTCTGCCTGGCTTTTTCTGTGAACTCACCACCTCTCTGTCTCTCTCTCAACAGCAGAGTCTGATCAGAAATTGGCTCCCACGTTGAATGCTGTATGACAGTCACAGCCCTAAGGGGCAGAGGTCTTCAAGTCTGGGCCTGTGGCCTGCCCACCTAGCTCCCTTGAGTTGTGTCTAGACAGGGCCTTGAGTCACGTGGGGCTCCCAGGCCAGGCAGTGCCCCCGAAGCTCAGAGCCCACCTGGCACAGGATCATCAGCTTTCTCCCCAGTGCCCGCCGGCCTCCCACTGAAGACACACTCAGTCTGTGCAGTGACCTGGTTTTCTTCTCTGTGTGAGGGCTCACTCCCAAGAGGGGACAGGGACTGGAGGAGGAGCGGGGGGGGCCATCCCCATCTCCCCCCTGCTCCTCTGTGGAACCCTGGCCTTGGACACCAGCCTTTTATACCCCATCCCAAGCTCCCCAGCTTCAGACAGGTCACAGTGGAGTCCCCAAAATGTTACTCCCATGACTCCATCAATCTACGACCTCCTAGAGCATTCTCCTCCTGAGTCCCCGCCCAGGCAGACTTGTCCCATGACTCCTTCCCTTTTCTAGGCCCCGCCTCCCTCTCCCCCATTTCAGAGACTTAATTTTACAGGTGGAACTTTTGGGACTGGGGGAGAGGACCTACCCAGGAGCATACCCTGATTATATGTAGGGCAGCCTCAAACCCAGATCCCAGCGGTCTCTCCCCGCCCCCCTTGCACTGTTTCCCGGAGCTGGAGGAGGAGGGACCAAGAGCCCACAGCTGGTGAGGGCTCTGTCATTAAAGGGTTTGGGCCCACCCCACCACTGAAGCCCTGCTCTGTAAACGTGCCCGAGATCCTGGGGCTGCAATTGCCCCCTCTGCTATGATACCTGATACCCAACCTGATGACTGGACCCATAGAGAAGAAGTTGGGGCCTTGGCCAACTGGTTTCCTGACTCCTTTTCCTTTTCTCTTGAGTTCCCACTCGTGTCCCTGCCTGGCTTTCGCCTCTGAGGCTACAGAGATGGGGGTAACGGGAGAGACCAAGGGGGCGCTGGTGGGGGTGGTCCCCTCCCGACCCATCCCTGTCTCCATCTCCTCCTCTGGTTCTCTCCCTGGGCCCAGGAGGTGATTTAAGTGGACTTGGTTCCCGTGAGACCCGGCTGAGAGTCTGAGTTCCCGTGGCCTCCCGGACTCTCTCGCCTTCGGAACTGGGACGAGGTACACAGCCCGTGCTGCAGGTTTGTGTGGGAACAACGTTTATTGGAACAGGAGGCCAGAAGAACATAGAGGGGAGCCATGTGGGACATGGAGGGGATCTGTACCTGTCCATAGCTCGTGAGCCCTTAAGGAACCCCCGCCCCCCACCTTTTCTGTCTCGTCTCTGGTCATGAAAGTGAAGGGTGTGTTTGATCGCTTACATCTGTTTCAACACTCCGGGGGAAGGCAAGAGGTCAAAAGACGTTCTCTGAAGCCCCGTCAGTGCTGGGGCGTGGAGGTGTGTGGTGGCCACCTCTCTCTCTGTTGAGATGTGGTTTTATTGCTGGGGCTTCTCCCCTGGGTGTGTCCTCTGGTGTCGTATGAGGTGTGGCTTTTGGCTAAAGCCCCTCCCACACTCCCCGCAGAGGTAGGGCTTCTCCCCTGTGTGTGTCCTCTGGTGTCGGATGAGGTGTGGCTTTCGGCTAAAGCCCTTCCCACACTCCCCGCAAAGGTAGGGCTTCTCCCCTGTGTGTGTCCTCTGGTGTAGGATGAGGCCTGACTTGTTACTGAAGCCTCTCCCACACTCTCCACACTTGACTTTTGCAATTCTTGAGATTCCTACCCCCACAAATAATTTGCCTGTGTCCTCTGGACGCACTTTCTGGGCTGTTCTGGACTCTTCTTCCATCTCACCCTCCCTAGAACTCCCCATTAATCCTTTGGGTGGACTGGAAAATGTGTTTGAAATTCTCCTCTGCTTTGTCCTTTTATATAAGGGGTTGGACCCTTCTTTGACCTCTTGACCTTCACCCTTGTCATTCCAGCTGTGTGGATCAGAACGTTGCTGCTCCTGATTCCGACCAACTGGATGGAGATTCCCTGGCTGGAGAAGTTCTCTTGCAGATGTGCCTGGGAAGGTCTGAGAGGAGTGATTGTGTTCCACATGTTGCCTGAGGAATTTCTGACTGGAGAAGGCCAGAGGGCTTGAAGAACATGGGTGGATCTCTGGCTTTTGTTCTGCTGAAAGAGGAAGTTTTTGGTTAGGGGAGGTGTAGACAGCACTGTCTGGGACATCTGCTTTGTTGTATGGTAAGGCCTGCTCCCCTAATCATTCCTCATGTGGTAACGACTGCTGTCTCCCACCTAGTGTTCCTTTACAGTCTTTTTTCATTCCATTTTTGTTCACTACATCTTCCTCAGAAATCCAGAAAGCCTAGGTCAAGGGCCTTGTCTATGTATCAGCCAAACCAGGGACCTTCAGTAGCATCAGAGGCAGCTTCAGTCTTTATACAGAAGGAACTGCAGTGACTTTGCCACACACACTACAAGTATCTTCTGGGTCATATCATATCGTCTTCTCCCCCTAATCTCTGGGTACTTTTCCTGATAGAGCATCTGCAGCTATTTTGTTCTACTGAGAAATAATAACTGACTTTGGATTACGTAGATGGTGATAGAGTTTGGATGTGTTGTCCCCCCAAAACTCATGTGAAAATCTGATCCCCAATATGGCAGTGTTGGGAGCTGTTTGAGTCATGTGGGGCAGATCTCTCATGAATGAATTACTATTCTCCCTGGAAGGTGGCAGTAGTGAGTGAGTTCTCACTCTATTAGTTCCCATGAGAGCTGGTTGTTTAAAAGACCCTACCACCTCCCCCATCACTCTTTCTCTTGCTTCCTCTTGCTGCTTGTACCCGCCAGCTGCCTGCCACTTTCCACCATGAGTAGAAGCAGCCTGAGGCTCATGCCAGATGCAGCTGTCCCAGTATCATAAGCCAAATAAACCTCTGTTCTTTATAAATTATCCAGTCTCAGGTATTGTGTTATAGCAACATGAAAAGGGGCTATTATGGATGGACTCATCCTTAGTGACTTTTCTTATGAGGGGAATGGGATCTTTAAAGTCAGGAACCACTTTGTCTGGAGATGCACAAATGTAGAAAGCAGTGTAGTGGTTAAAGAACATGTGTAAGTACACCTGAATTTGAGTTTTCCCAGTCAAAGACATTTAATTGAGGACACTTGTGTACCTGGTTCTCCATCAGGAAGTGGGATTCAGAGTGGTTCAGGCCCCCTTGAGTAAAGGACTCTGGTTCCTACTGCCTAAACTAGATTGTGAATTGCTTCTCTCTGTGTCCACAAATCATAAAATGAAAATATGTCCTTCCTTGGGTGACACGCCAAATATTCCTACTTGAGTTATTTCATTCAGTCTTAGGCCATTGCAAATTTAATAGAAAGTTCTGTTTTAATTATATCCCTAATCAGACTTCTTACCTCCTGACTCCCACCTTTATCCAACCCACCATCCTCTCTTACCTGGAGTCTAAAGTGGCCTCTGATGGGATTACCCACTGCAGTTTATTTTCTGAAAATTAACCAAAACTCCACAATTGTTTCCATCTTAGGAAAATCCCCAGTTTCTTGGCAGGAATCATGGGCACTACATGTCCAGGCTTCTGTGTATCTCTCTGACCTCTGCTCCCTTCTCTGCTTCCTTCACCTGGGTGGTCTGAGCCATTCCTCAAACACCCTCACTCTCTCCTGCCTCAGGGCTGTTGCATGAGCTGCTCCCTCTGCCTGGAGTCCTTTGCCCACAACTCTGCACCTCTCAAATGTTATGTCCTGAGAGGAACCTTCCCTGACCATCCCCTGTCACACCCTCCCTCCCCTCATGATGATCTCTAGGCTCTTTTCTGGATTAGTTTTCTTGAAAGCATGAATCACTGTCTGATATGCACATGCCTGTGCGTGTCTGCGTGTTTCCTTAATTCACGTGTCAGCTGCTCAAGAGCACATATTCTGATCATCCTGTTCTGTGTGTATTTCCTGTTCCTGGAACATTGTCTGGCACAGAGAAGGAATTCACATGACAACTAATTGAAATAATGAATGAATAAAGAACAACATATGCATGTTATTTAGAAATATGGAAGAAATTAAGAAACAATTAAAAGAGCCAGAAAAAACTGCCTTGATGAAAGAGCTGGTAGGTGCTTGAGACTTGTTCTTTGTCTCTAAGCCCGTCAGGACTATATGTTGTTATATATTTTTCATACAAAGAAGTTAAAAAAATAAAATCAGAACAAAAATTTCAAAATATAAATTGTCCCTAAGAGTCAAAGGCAAATGAAATGAATCCTTAATTTCAGAAGCACCTGATTTGAAATTTTTCCATCTTTAGACTGCATTTTACTCTACTTAAGAGTTGTACCATGAAAATTCCCAAGGAGAATTCTTTCTCTTCTGTTCTATTTAAAGAATAATAGTGGTGCCCACCTCTCCCTGCTGTGAGCTCTTTCTTCCACTTGCTGTCCTGCTTGATCCCCAGCTCCTGGCCATATTCATCCCCGTACCAGACCAGCAGTTCACAGCCCGGCCTGATGACCTGGCAAGTTCGATAGAAGATCTGCCCGTGGTATTGAAAGGCCACCAGGTTCTGCTCCTCATCATCCCGGGCACAGTTCACATACCTGGGGTTGAGGCAGACAAAGGGACAGAAAATAACAGGCAGTGAGTCTCCACTACCTGCCAGGGCCGTGTTGGGCTTGTCACCAGATGGTCAAGGCCCCCATGCTGTGACTGCCCATGCCGTTACCCTCCTCCAGGAACCTGCTGTTCATACCTAAGCCTCTTTCTCCAAGTCCTGCTTATGGTGCTCATCCTGCCTGGAATGCTTTTCCCCCCTTGCCTACTTAACCATTCTTCAAAGCCCAATTCCAGACTTACTTCCACCTTGATTGGCCATAAAACACTGACTTCTCACTTCTCTAAACTCTCAATCGATTTCTACTTATACCACAGAATCTGCTGTTTAATCCATCATGTACTCCACTTCTAGATTAGCTCACATCATTCTATACTCACCCCAAGTCTATCTTCTTTTAAGAGACCTTTCTCTAATCTCCCATAGTTTACCTAGGTGCCATTCACCTGCCTCCCTGGGTTCCCATAGAAACTTAGAGGTCCCTTTGTCCTAGCATGATAATACAGAATAATAACAGCATGTCCATATTCTTATCTTCTAATAAAATAAGAGCCCCTCATGGAAAGGGGCTGGTCCGTGCAGCACAGAGGCCCGTGACCACCCTGCAGCTCACTTCTCAGGCTTCAGGTTTTAATTTCATTGAAGCTGGCAAGATTTCCTGCCCTCACAGATTAAAGGTCCCTTGTTTTAGGTTGTCTTGGCCTTGTGTACTTCTCCTATAATCAAATGTTTCACATCTGCCCGCAATAGTCCTCCATGAGGGCATGGGTTGTGTGATCTGTTCATGTGATGTACTCCATTTTCTAAACAAGAATATAGTAAGTGCTTAATAAATGCTGATTAGATAAATTAAGGTGCGAATCCAGCATCCCCAATGAATCTAGGCTCCTCAGCATTTATCCTGGTGCCCCAATTTTGTCTATCATAGAGATTTAGTTTTTTCATAAAAGAAATGGTAATATTTATATTTTATCTCTTTTTTCCTGATGTTCATAATATGAAAGAACATTGTAAGGAGAACAGAGAGTGTAAAAACCATCGAGGGAGGCATGCTGAGGAGGAAAGAAGCTGAGCTTGAGAGAGATGAGTGTCCCTGCTGGAACCCGAAACCTATTGGCCTTACCTCATCCAGTTGGCCCGAGATTTGTCCTTTCCATCCACATACTCATAGCGGTTTCTCCCCTTGGTGATCTGAGTTTCAGAAAAATAAGTTAGTCATTTTGGGGGTTGAGGGGCAGGTAATAATCAGAATTATTTTATTCTACTGTCATCCATGCATTTTGAGCCTGCATGGATTCAGCCGCCAATGGTGGCACATGCTGTGTACTCCTCAGCATCATCTACACATCTGAGTTGATTTGTCCAGTCAGAGCTGAGGCCCCATAGGGAGAATGCACTTTTTTGTCTCTGTGCCACTTTTCTCCCGCTCACCCTCTGACCTTTAAATAGTCGTTCCAGGTTCATGCAAAGACCACTAAGTACACAGAGCTAACCATGTTGCCACTATCCATGTTCTAGCATGTAGAAGGTGATGTCCCACCAAAGGCACAGAAGGGATATAGGAAGCCAGAAGATGGGGTAAGATAGGCCCTTCTCACCATCCAGGAGTAGCCACTGTTGGCTGCCTCTTCATCTTCTGTGATCTGGCCCTCAAAGGGGCCAAAGTGCAGATCCAATGGCAGATCGGATGCCTCATTCCATACTCCAAGCCCGGCCTCAGGGATGCCCGATGGCCCAATTCTCAGCCCAGGGGGCAAAGTGAGGGCTGAGCGGTTGGGATGCCCCTTGTCCACTGCACTGTCCTTTACAAATGTAGGGGGTCCATGAGCCACACAGCTGTCGATGAAGAAGTCCTGGCATTTCTCACAATCTGGAGGCGAGAGCAGCAGGGATTTGGAAAAGTATAGTGCGTGTTCCTGGATATAAAGAGCTTCAGAAAGAGCCCAGCAGTTACATAATTTAGCCTCAATCCTGTATCCCAAGCCACCAGAGTAAAGGAATGATTTGGGGTCAAACAACAAGATAAAATTATTGTACCAGGACATAGCCTTCTCCATGAGTGGGCCAAAAGAGTCACTTACACAGGTAGTCATCATCCTGAGGCTCATCGACCTCTTTGTATGACCGACCCTTTCTTTCTCGCAGGCTGTACACCTTCACTTCAATCTCCTTTCTCTCGAGTTCTACATTGGAGAAGAGTAAGTGAGTGAAGTTAGGAGTCTGGAGTGTTTGTTTCTGTTTTGTCAGAAAATGTGAAATCTCTTACCATCAAATTATTATCTATCCTTCTACATACTCTGGCTCCCCACCCCTTCAGTACCTCTTAACTATTATTTCAGAGAGACTAAGACTCCACACTGACTACAGATGCATAAGTCAATTTTAGTTTCTGGATTCCCATGATCAGATTGAACCTCCCAAACTTTCTACTTACAAAACAGTTCATTCATGCATTTATTTATCCACAAAATATTTGTTGAGGGTGCATTACATATTAGGCATGGAACAAAGGCATGGATGTACAATAAGAAAATGTGGTCTCTATTATCACAGATGGATTTATTGGACACTTTGCATGTATCAGTTCTTTTATATTTAATTTAATGCTTTTAAAAAATATATGAGCTATATGTGTTTATCTTCATTTTACAGATTAGCATTAAGGAGTGCAGAGAATTTATAATGTCTGCCCAAGGCCCTAATGATTCTGCGTGGATTAAAACAAGGGTGTGACTTCAGAGTTGGTGTTCCCACATGCTATTCAGTACAGTACCTAACTTCTGGTCTCAGCATAGTCCAGCTTAAGTGCAGGCCTATTGAAAGTCTAAGCCACATATCTAGAACATACTCATCAACCTTTCTAAAGGACCTAGAGGGGATAAAGTCCCCAAATTATTTTCTCTTACCCAATTTTTGTCTAGAGTGCCATCTGGAGGTACTTGCTTCTGCAGGAGGGGACACTCGTTTCTGGGCCTTCTCTGAGTCACTTGTGTTCAGGAAATCTGTTGTTCCGGGCAATTTCTTCAAACTAGATTCATTACTTAACAGTGCCCTGGACATTCCCTTTAATGTGAGAGTCACATATTAAAAACCAACATACATTTATTTAGTTTCTTAGGGCTTGCAACATGTTTTCACATGTAGGAGTTTTGTTCAACAGTCCCTTGAAAAACCTGGAGTGTCTGAATACCAGAGAGAAAGGGAAAGGCCTGATTGGGTAGTGACTCCAGGACTAGAACCCATGTCTTAAGGCTCTTTTCTTTCAACTTTCTCTATATACATGAGAGTGAGGGAGGGAGAATATTTTGGAATACTAGCCGGAGACTCAACCAGGTCTGTGAAAGAAGGAGGTAGGGGCTTATAGAGAAAAAGAGGGGATCTTCTATGAACTAGTAGACATTTGATGGAAAGAGAAATGTAGAAAAGCACAGAGGGTACAACACACATCTAGAAAATGAACAGTGAGGTTGGGAAGAGAAGAAACAGTTGGTATAAATGTATGCAGACAACTAAGAAAGTGATGCTAAGAGTTGCAAACTGCCATAACCTGGAAGGAATATTTAACTTTGGAATTGAATGAACTGGTTCCTGTACCAATTCTACTTAAGTAAGTGTGTACTATTAGTTAATTCTACTCAGCATTCTGATCCATAAATTGGCATGCATTCTCATTCTTAATGGTATAGTGAACATGAAATGCAATAATGTTCACCAAAGTGTTTTGTGAGTTGTTAAATACAGTGCAAACATGAGATTAATAATTTCTCTTATAGTCCCGATATCGATTTACCTCCTCAACCATCTCTACAGTTGAAATCTAATTCAAAGATATTATCTTCAGCATTACTTGACCCTGTTACACGTATTTTAATTTGCAAAACTTGGAATCATTCAGAAAACATTCAGGGGGCCCTCAGGGGCTCTAGGCCTCGCCTGGGACTCCTGAGAAAAATCGGGTATGGACCATGCTCTCAAAGAGCTCACAATACAGAAGCAGCAGGCTAAATAAATGATTCGAAACAGCATGACATTTGCCTAATTTGGGCCCAGAGAAAGGAGTAGTTACTTCTTCCTACAGGGAGGAGAGTTTAAAATCAGTACCAGGATGCATTTCTACTGGATAGTGTAAAATACATGAAGTGCTAAGTCATTTTCCTATCTGTTGTTTCTCAGTCAAACCTCAAACTTCTCAGGGCCTGGAGCAACTTTCTCACATCTGAATGTATCCCTTGTGAGAGAGTAGGAACTATCTCCGTCTTCCTCTGGGACCATGCACAGTGCAAATTGACTGTATATTTGCAAGTTTCCCTCAGAGTGTCTTAGCGTATCTCTCACTTAGCACAGCAGACAAGAATTAGGTTGAAATAATCAGTCCGATGAATAATGTAAAGGTGTCCGGGTAAGGCAGCATGAACTTTACAAAACACGAAAGTTTTAATGAGCTTGTAAGTACTTTAGAGAATGAAGGAGTATTGGATTAGACTGAACCACTACTGACTGTGATCTCAAACATTTCTGTAGCTCAGTTTTTTCATCCACAAAATGGTTATAGTTATAGTTGTAAGGTTTGAGTGAGTTTATTCATGTAAAATGCTTAAAATAAAGCCTGAAATATTGCAAAAATAAAACGAGTGGTAGTGATTATTGTTGCTCTTCTTATTAACTCTTAAAATGATGATGTCAGACATTGTGCTGAAGAGATCAGAAAAGAAAGGCAGCAGTCCTAGGATACTCTGCACATTCTCCTTCCCTTCCATGTGTTTGGATCTTCCATGAGGAAGATTGACTTGTCGATAGGATTTTTCAGTTACTCACCTTCTGGTGTTTACTCTGTCCCACTCTGAAGGCCGCCCGAGGAGGTTTGACTAAAAGGTGATGAGAAATCAGTGTTTTGGTCGGTAAATATTTCCCAGCTCAGAAGATTCTCATTAGGGACAGAGAATTCTGAACTAGAGTGACAATTCCAAGTATTATCCAAGGGTGATTTGAAAATGGTTTCTGAAGTAACATTAAGACCTTTGCTTCTATTGGAGGCATTGCTAATTTTCTTAAAATGTTTTTTAAAAATAGAACCCTGTATCTTGGTGTTAACACCACTCTCTCACCAACTGAGGTAAATGGTCACCCACCAAAAAGCAAAGAAAACAACACCAAACCTCATCTCTGCTTCATCTTGTGTTCACAAGGTTTCCATTACATTTATCTTTTAAAAAATGAATTGGCTTAACTTTCATGAAAAAACGCTAAACAAAACCACACAATGGAGGAAAGGACAGTCTCTTCAAGAGACGGTATGGGGAAAACTGGATCGCCATATGCAAAAGAATGGAGATTGACCCTTATCTTACACTACATACAAGAATAACATCAAAATAGATTAAAGACCTTAATCTAACACCCAAAAGTATAAAACTCCAAGAAGAAGACATGGGAGAAAGCTTCAAGAAATCGAATTTGGCCATGATTCCTTGGAAATGACACCAAAAGCATCAGTGACAAAAGCAAAAATAGACAAAGAGGACTATGTAAAGCCTGAAAACTTCTGAGCACTGAAAGAAAAAATCAGTGGAGTGAAAAGGCGACCTACAGAATGAGAGAAAATATTTACAAACCATATGTCTGATAAAGGGTTAATACCTAGAATATCTAAAGAACTCCTACAACTCAACAACAAAAATACTCAGTTAAAAAATGGGTGCTATGACTGGATTTTGCTCCTCCAAAATTCATATGTTGAAATTCTAATTCCTGGTGTGATAACATTGGGAGATGGAGCTTTGGGGAAGTAATTAGGGTTAGATGAGTTCATGAGGGTGGGGCCCTCATGATGGGAATAGTGCTTTTACAAGAAGAGGAAGAGAGAGATTCCCCCCAAGAGGTGGAAGCAACCTAAATATCCATCAACAAGTGAATAGATATAGAAAATGTGGTATATAAATACAATGGGCTATTATTCAGCCTTAGAACATAAAGAAACCCTGCCAGTGCTATGACGTGGATAAACCTTGAAGACATTTTGATAAGTTAAAGAAGCCATTCACAATAAGACAAATATGGCATGGTTCACTTATATGAGGTATCTAAAGTAATCAAATTCATAGAAACAAAGTAGAATTGTTGCCAAGAGCTGGGGCAGGAGGAAATGGTGTGTTGTTGTTCAACGGGTGTAGTTTTAGTCATGCAAGATGAAAAAGTTCTAGCAGTTTCTTGCACATCAGTGTGTATATAGTTAATAATATCAAACACTCAAAAATTGTTAGGAAGGGTAAGTTGACGTTGTGTGATTTCTCATAAAAAATCTCAAAAGGAAAAAAAAAAATTCTTGTAGAAATCCCACAAGATTTCTCGATAAGAGACGATAAACTGACTAAGGTGAGGATCAACTGAGTCCAGATAATGATGTATGACAAACCATGGGGTTAGTCATGTCTTCTTCTAAGACCGTTGATCCAATAACTGAACTATTAAGACATTAGGGTTAGAAAGCTTTTTGGTGGATTTACAGTTCAATGAAAGTTTAGTTAATTTCCCGCTGATTAATTAACAATGTCTAGCAAAACCAGTCTTTCTTTTATTACTTTAAAGAATGATAAACTTTAAACATATAGAACAGTGTGGAGAATAATGCTGGAAAACCTATAAACCATCCAGTCCCATTTCAACATTCGGACACAGCTGCTTGAAATGTTTTCATTTCGACTTTTTATTTCAAAATTCAAAAATAGACATAAAACAGACAAAAGAGCTAACTATGACACAGTGAAGCCACCTGCCAGCCCTTCCTCCTTCTCTTGTGATAATAACTTCTGAGTTTGGTATTTCTTACTCACATTCAGATTTTTATAAATTTAGCACTTATTACTGTATCTGTAAATAAAATATGTAATTATTTTACAGGTTTAAAACCTTTATATGAATAGCCTCTTACTATATATACTGTACTGCACCTTGCTTGTTTGTTGAACATTTACGTTTTTGAGAGAACATGGTCTCCTTTGTTAACTCCTGCGATAAAGCCGAGACATCAACCCAGGATGGTTTCAGGAGGTCAACTCTAATTCCTCCTGGCCCCTCACCTTTCTGCCGAGGTGTCCATTCTTCATCAGAATCCTCAGTGTCATCCACATGGTGCTTGGTCTGCCTTCGGTGACACAGGAAAGCTGGTTGAGAGGCTCTGAGACCTGGAAAGAAGCCAAATCTTTGTCCTAAAAGAGAAGAGGTGAGAGGAGGAACAAAGGGTGGTGGCAATGGAAAGCACCACAAAGCCAGTGTGGCTCAGCGCGTGCTGGGAGAGTCTTGAACAAGGTCAAGATGTGAGCTCTGCATGACTAGTGCTGATACTCAGCTGTGCACTGACAAAAAAAAAAAAAAAAAAGATGAAGAAGAACAAAATTTCCCCTCCAGATTTGTCTCCATACAGAAGGGAACTGTGGGCACATGCAGCTGCCTAAGAGAGAGCCAAAATAATACGGGGACAGAAGACCTGTTTTATATTTCGCAGGCCAGTCTGCAACCAGCACTTGAAGTTACCTAAATTAATCAGCACATTATCGTTCCTTCTCACATTCCTATAGTGAATTTTCTCCAGTTCTCCCATCTCTGCCCATTCTTCCTTGGAGAAGTATATGGAAATGTCTTTGGAAGCATCTTTAGCCTAGAGAAAATAACATAGTTCATCAGTGATTTACTGCACACATCACAAGATCGAGTGGGGCCTTTTCTTCTGCCTTGTAATCTTAACCAGCAGAACATAGCCTGGGGTCTTGGGGTGGTCTCTGTGAAACAAGGATAAAGATGTTCGTTACCTCCCTCCCCAGATTGTGTTCTGTTTGAGAGAACACAGCATTTTCCTAGCTCTCCCCAACACAGAGAGTTTGATTCTTGTCTCCTTTTCTCCCTCATGTCCCAGACAGGACCAATTGTCCCCATTGCATGCACATGCACAGCCAGGGTCACACAGAGTTGCAGGCCACAAGTCTGTGGCCCTCCAGACACCAGCTGCTTGTCACTAGTACCCCCTCTCCATCCTTCGTACAAATCCTGCTTGGAGCTTCGCTCGACTTCCCCCACCTCTCACCGTGGGCTTCCGCCCTGTTCTCCCTGCATCTCCCTCAGGGTTCTCCTCCGGGGAGCTGTTGGAGCTCATGGTGCTGGGACAGGATGGCAGGCCCTGCTCCACCTCCAAGGCGGAGAAGGTCCCGTGAGTCTCCCAGCTGCAAGGCCAAAGCTCCTGTGGAAAGAGAGGTTGTTGAGACGGGGCCACAGCCCAGACCACTGCCCAGAGCCAGGCTCTGTCTTCTCCACTTGGCCAGGGTGTCCAGACCAGGAAGATGTGGGGACCCTGCAAGGACTGGAGGGTGTTGGGGAGGTCTGGGGGCTATTGACGGGATGGGGGGGGTCTCTGCTGGCCATCACAGACCACCTAATGTAAGCTGTTTTGTTTCAGTTCCCCTGCATCTTGACGCATCTGAGGAAGGGTGGCAAAGGTGACTGAGGGTCAAGGCTAGGGGTCTTCAAGGGGATTCCTGAGGTGTGAGGGCTAGGGGAGTCCCATGGAGACCTTGAGGCCCCCTGACTGGTGGGACTCAGGTTACACTGACCAGCGGGGATCTCCTCCAGCGAGAGGAAATGAACATTTCTCATAGGAAGGCTTCCGGGATCTCCACCAGGAGATTCTGGAAAACTCTGGGAGTAAAGCAGCCTGGATCTCTAAGGAGCAGCAATCCCTCAGGCTGAGGAGATTTGGGGTCTCCGAGGCCAATGAGATTTGGGGTCTCTCAGGCTGAGGTTCTGGGGTTTCTCAGGTCGAGGGGATTTGGGGTCTCTCAGGCTGATAGTATTTGGGGTTTTTCAGGACAAGATTTTGGGTCTTTCGTGCTGAAGAGATTTGGGATGCTCAGGTTGAGAGGCTTTGGGATTCATCAGGTAAAGTGAATTTGGGGTCTCTCAGGATGAGAGGATGTGGCATTTTTGAGGCTGAGGAAACTCGGGGTCTCTCAGGCTAAGGAGATTTGGGGTCTCTCATTAGGGGGCATTAGGCTCTCTGACACTGACGTTATTTGGGGGTCTTTGAAGCAGAAGGACGTTTCCAGGCTGAGCAGGATCTCTAAGGTTGGGGAAAATTGGTCCCTCTGTGGCTGCGGTATTTAGGATTTCCCAGGCTGAGGGGGTTGGGGTGCCTTAGGCTGAGGGGAATTGTGATTCCTCAGGCTTAGGGTGTTTGGGCTCTAAGCATTAGAGGATTTGGCGTTCCTGTGGGTGAACGGTAGATTTGAGGTGTCTGAAGCTGAGGTGCGTCGGGGTCTCAGGCCGAGGGGGTTTGAGGTCGGTCCAGGTTAGCGGATTCGAGGTCTTTTGGGGATCAGGGGATCTGGGGTTTCCCAGGCTGAAATTTGAAGGTCTTGGGCTGAAGGTTTACAAGGGTTTCTTACTGCACGGCAAAGACTTCCCGAGTTCCTGTCAGTCTCCCCGGCTTTCTCCTGCCGCGCGGCCCACCCTGGCCTGGCGCCCGCTCGGATCCTCTCAGGAGGGAGACGACCGTTGAAACGGCCACGCAGCCGCCGGTACCACCAAACCGCCAATCAGAGCTCCCGCCAATAAGCGATCAGGAGGGGATAAAGGGGCGGGGAGTAGGGTGGAACCTAAACCTGTCAGTAATAGGCACCACTTCTTTCCCGCCTGGTGGAGGATCCTGCCCAAAACTTCAGGCATTCGCCACTCTGGGTACTGCGCATGCGTCAGTCAAGAAGCCTCGAGTCCTGAAGAGCAGTCTCTCAGGTCGTGACCGGCCTTACAGGCTTGTCATGAGGCACAGATCTGGCTCTCAGCACTAGGGTAGCCTTGCCCCGTGGTCCTGTCCACAGGGGATCTCAAAGGGGTTAGGGTTAGGAGTTATGGTTAGGGTGAGGGTTATGGTGAGGGTGAGGGTTAGGGTTAGGGTGACGGTTAGGGTGAGGGTTAGGGTTAGGGTGAGGGTTAGGGTTAGGGTGAGGGTTAGGGTGATGGTGAGGGTTAGGGTTACGGTGAGGGTTAGGGTGAGTGTTAGGGTTCGGGTAAGGGTTACGGTGAGGGTGAGGGTTAGGGTTAGGGTTAGGAGTTAGGGTTAGGGTTAGGAGTTAGGGTTAGGGTTAGTGTTAGGATTAGGGTTACGGTGAGGGTGAGGGTGAGGGTGAGGGTTAGTGTGAGGGTTAGGGTTAGGGTGAGGGTTAGGGTGATGGTGAGGGTTAGGGTTACGGTGAGGGTTAGGGTTAGGGTTAGGGTGAGTGTTAGGGTTCGGGTAAGGGTTACGGTGAGGGTGAGGGTTAGGGTTAGGGTTAGGAGTTAGGGTTAGGGTTAGGAGTTAGGGTTAGGGTTAGGGTGAGTGTTAGGATTAGGGTTACGGTGAGGGTTACGGTGAGGGTGAAGGTTAGGGTGAGGGTTAGTGTGAGGGTTAGGGTTAGGTTTATGGTTAGGGTTAGGGTGAGGGTTAAGGTTAGGGTGGCTCCAGAGGAGGATCCTACCTGCCACTTCCAGCTCCTTCTCAATTATGTTTCTGCAATGGGGAAAAGAGATAAATCTCCTGAAAACAGTGACTGATGCAGCTCCAACCTCTCAAAGAGGTGGACCCTTCCCACAAGTGTGGGCTGTGTTTAGTGACGTCTTCCAAGAAGGACATCATGTGGGAGAGAGTCACTGAACAGGGACACACCTGACAAACACTCTGCAGCCAGGTGGCCAGGATTGGCTTCCCCAATGGAGGGTCAGGTTGGCAGCAAGTGCCTTTGACATGAGGTGCTGAGGGGGACACCCTGCTCTGTGGTCTACCCCCAAAACCCTTAACCCCGTGTCAACCTGAGAAAATCTCCAGACAGAGGACATCCTACAGCCATTGGAGCAGAAGAACTACAAGCAGTCACAGCCAAGGAGCCTGAGACGTGAGGACGATATGTATCTGTTTCTTCTGGGCATTGGGGCAGGAGGCCTTCAGGGAAAGCTAGTGGAATCAAACGAGGTGAGGAGTGACAAGCATGTAACAGTGTCGGCCCTCCAATTGGACAGGTGCCTACACTCACATCACGGGTGGACTGTGGGAAAAGGTGGCCAAGGGCCAGGGGCTACCCACTCCACCATCTGCAAGTTTTCTGAAAGTCTTAAAGTTTTCCAAAGTGAAAAGATTTTTTAAAAGCTTAAGTAACATCCAAACAAACCCCAAAACCTAGACATGAAGACCCTAAACTGTAAGTGGCACCTGTTTCTGGTGGCAGGATTACACGTAGCTTTTATTTTCCTCTCTTCTGTGTTTTCCAGACTTTGCATAAGGAACCTATGTACAGATACTTTTAAAATGAAGAAAAGCATCCTTTAAAACATGAAATCATTTAAAAAAAATTTAAGATTTTTCAGAAGGATTAAACAGCTGGAAGTTTTGAATGAGGTGTCAGTGGATGGGTGGTCACACCTGGCACTCACCTTGTCCGTGGATCTGGAGGGGCAGAGCCGGTACCTGTGGCCCCGGAGACCAGTCAGGCACCGAGCGGTGGTCCCCGTGTCACACAAGCAGTGGCCTAAGCGAGTCATGGCGGGTAGTGGGTGGGATCTGGATGCAGGGGCGATGGGTGGCCTCAGCAGCCCCCATCCTCAGGTGCCCATCTGAGACTGCATGCGGGGCAGCTCCTGCCCCCACCGGCCTGCAGTGACTGTGCAGGCCATCCACGGGTGTGGGGTTGGGGTCGGACTCACCTCAGCTCTGACGTGTGGCCCGTCCTGCAGGATCTGATTGTCCATGTGAGGGATGTGAGCCACCCCGAGACAGAGTTGCAGAAAGCCAGCGTGCTGTCCGCCCTGCAAGGCCTGGGCCTGCCCACCCCGCTCCTGGACTCCACGATGGAAGTGCACAACAAGGTGGACCTGGTGCCCGGGTGAGCCAAGGACCCAGTGCCGGCTGAGCATCCCATTCCCCAGGTGTGGCCATCAGGTGGGCAGGGGTGATCTCAGGACAGTTCCTCGTTCCCAACCTGGGGTTTGCCTCCGCCTCTGCCACCTCTTTTCAGTCTTCCATGTCCTAACCATCCAGTGGGGCTGGTGTCTTCACCTTGCACCAATTAAAGTGTCACAAGCTGGCTGTGGGTGGGTGACATGGGGACCCTCTTCTCGACAGGTCATCCCTGAGTCTGAGCCGGGTCTGTGTCCTCTCCAGGTCTGTGTCCTACCCTGGCAGGTACAGCCCCACAGAACCAAACGTCCTGGCTGTGTCCGCCCTCCTGGGGCATGGGCTGGAGGAACTGAGAACTGGGCTGGAAGAGGCAGTTTTGAGAGCCACCAGGAGATGGGTCCTCACCCTCCGTGTCCGCCTGGCAGGGGCCCAGCTCAGGTGAGTGGCCTTGGCGGGCGGGAAAGGGCGATGACCTGGGTCCCAGCGCCAGGCCCAGAACTGGGCCTTTGGGTGTTTGGGGAGAGCCACAAAACAGGCAGAGCACCCCAGCTTTAGATGTGCAGGCATCAGCTGGGATTATTTTTTTAATTGATTATGCATAGTCATGGAGCACAGAGCTATCACCTCCTGTGCCCAAGATGTGATGATCAGATCAATACTCTCAGTGTGCCCCTCACCACAAATTGCAGTTATTCCCTGTGTCCCCACCCAACCTCTCCCCAGCGTCCCTCCCCCTGCCCCCCTCCACCCTGGCAACCCTAGGTCTGTTTTCTGACTCTGCAAGTAGCTGGGATGTTTCTGAAAGGACCTGAGCTGTGTTAATGACTCAGCCTGCGTACACCAGGTGCCTAATCTGTGCTCATGGACATTCTTGGGCTACAGGCTGTACCTCCCTGAGCAACACAAGGAGGTCTGAGCAGGGGCTTGGGGGTGGCTAGGCTGTCCTCCAGGGTATTTATGCTGAAACTGACCAAATGGGTGGAGGGTCCTCACGGTCTTCATGGAACGTGCTTCTCCGTCCCCAGCTGGCTGTAGAAGGAGGCAACTGTGCAGCAGGTGGACTTGATACCTGAGGACGGGGCAGCTGATGTTATAGTCACCATCAGCAACGCCACCTATGGCAAATTCTGGAAGCTCTTTCTGGAATGAAAAGACACCCTCGGCCAGCGAATCGCATTTTTCCAGCATCAGAGCAGAGCAGGCCACCTCCGCCTGTGTGTGCCTGGGCGTCTGCTGCCAATGACGACACCACGGTGGGGCTGGTGTCACCTCGGAGTGGGCGGCTGGAGTGTCAGCTCTGAACCATCCAGGCCAGCCATCAGTGCGTGGCAAGAACTGGTTTCCCTCTGGGATGTTTCAGTGACGAGGTATTAAAAGCTTTGTTCTGAGGTGCCTCAACTGGCATTTCTAGTTCTTTCAGCGCGTGCTGGGCACCGGGTGTTCACGGACTCAGAGACTGCCCTGCTGTCCCCTTGCTGGTGTCGAGACACAGCCCAGAAAGCTCCCCACAAAGGTAAAAGAGAAAGAAAACAGTTTTATTATTGGAAAAGCAACAAACCAGGAACACTGCTAAGAGATCGCAGAGACAGAGAGAATCTCACCTTCCTAAATGCAGGTGGATACAGCCCATCACATACACATCCATTGTCTTTACCCAAAAGAAAAGTGAAACTACTTGCATCTTTTCAAGGAGTGGGAAATTACCTCTTAGAGCAAAACTCCAAAAAAGGCAGGGAGACAGGGCCCCACTTAATGCTCACGTTGCACAGGAGGCTTCTCGGCTCCTGGAAAGACATTCATGGGATGCACAGCTGGCCCCAGGCTCATTCAGATTTTAAAGTGATCTGCAGAGTCGGAGACACTGAGGGAGCCCTGCGATGGCACGTTTTCCTAAGGAAATGCCTGAGAGAAGACGGGTAGTGTCCTTTTTCCCTTTTGGCACTAAAGAAAAATCGTATTTTTTTCTTAGGTTTACATTCAACTTATAGTGGTCAGTGTTTTTGAGTTCCAGAATTCAGCATTCAGGGATAAGTTCAAAAAACAAAAAGAAATCTGTACCCCTCTCCTGAGTGTGTGAATGGGGTGCGTGTGAACTTCTCCAATGGCGGGCCAGGTGGCCCTGCTGTACACACAGCCCTGCCAGACACACGGCCCCTCCTGTTCCCTCCCACTCCCCCCAGCTCAGTACCTGTCCTTCCCACACCTCTCACAGGTGAGGAGAGTAGGCTCCAGGGCTGGGGCCGTGTCCTGGGACCCACAGGTGAGGACAGAGCTTGCACGTGGAGCCCTTTGCCCCCAGCCTCACAGGGTGGATGACACGTGCAGGTCGCCCAGGCTTTACTAAGTGGAGCAGAACAGCCCCCTCATCTAGGACAGGGACCAGTAGGTGAGGAGACCACTGAAGGCCTCAGGACTCGGTGGCTGGAGACGGGTGCTTCCCCAGCCCATCTGGTTCACTGGGCTCTGCTGTGGAGGAGTCACTTCACCGCAACTTTGGAGACTCCTCTGTGGGCTGTGAAGCATCGTGCTTGGGCAGTGCCTCCTGGGGGCTGGTGGGGTACAGCCCACCACTTGCCAGCCTGTGGCCATCCCGGGGCTGTGTCCACTGTGCTCCAAGGAGCTCTCCCAGACACCCCCTCCTGGGACTTGCAGGGCCAGATGGCTCCCGAGACCTCTCCCCATCTGCAAGGCCAGCTTGTCCTCCCAGGTCTGGCTCCAGACTGTGTCTGGTCCTGTCCAAGTCTTCCCTGTCTGGGTGACACAGGAATGGCCGCACGGGGTCTGGTCTCCTGGCTGTCCTCCAGCACCCACCTGGCCACTCTCGTGGTCTCCACCCTGACTCAGACACTGAGGGAGAGCGTGGCCCCCACTGCTGCCTCAGGCACAGCCCAGTGAGAGACCCCCTGCAAGGAGCTCGGCAACACAGGGGCCTTCATGTGGGAAGGGAGAGGGTCTCAGGGAGCCCAGAGGGGAGGGTGGGGGCCTCAGGGAACCCAGGGGACAGGGTTGGGTGTCTCAGGGAGCCCAGAGGGGAGAGGGGGGTCTCAGGGAGCCCAGAGGAGGGGGTGGGGGTCTCATGCAGCCCAGAGGAGATGGTGGGTGTCTCAGGGAGCCCAGAACAGTGGGTGGTGGGCTTCGTGTGGGATAGGCACAGGTGTAGCACCCCATCCTTCCCAGCTCCCAGTGTCTCCAGTCTCCTTGCTTTGCTGCTGGGCCTGTCCCTTCCCAGTTCCTCAATCTGGCTGTACCAGAGCACTGGGGTCCTGAGAACAAACCCCGTTGGGTGGGAGGAAAGCAGGACTCAGAGGAGGGGGTCTGCGTTGGGCTGATCCCCATGGGGGCCCCTCTCCCGGATCTGTCACGTGACGGGTTGCGAGAGAGCCCGAGGTGCACCTGTGTCACATAGGTCCCCTTGCAAACGTTATCGGGTAGTGACACAGAAGCTGCACTGTCTGCTATGAAGGCGGGAAGGTGGGCCAGACTCAGCCCTGCACGGGGCTGGCGTTCTGTGCACAGAGCAATGGAGTCCCTCCCCGCCGGAAAGCTCTTTCTGACAGAGCATGTCTCTTTGAACTCAAAAGCTTCAGAAGTTCGTCTTTAAAATTCAATACACAATCTTTACTTAATGTCCCCATGGAGGAGCTTAAATCATGCAAAACTCAAAACTTTGACCCAATCCTGAGTTTCTATGACAAAAGTAACCTGAGGAGGAGAGAGGCAAGATTTTATTGTTTTCTTTTAACTCTGTGATCTGAAAAAAGTGTTCGATCCAGGTAACATTTTCTAGATTCTTCCCATGGATTATTCTGAAATCTACCAAAATTGTCTTGGCTTTTTACATGGTCACAAAAACCCATAAAGACATTTGACTTTAATTTCTTTTAATCTCTGGAATTAAACGAGTCATGCTGAATAGCACAGACGACGGAATCATGATACGGGTTTAGTGGAAACACTGGGGCAGGTGGAGCCGGCTGCAGGAAGCCTATGCTGGCTGGCGTCTACAGCCCTCCAGCCCCGGTCCCTCTGTGCCTCTGTCCCTCCGTCAGATGTCCTTGCACCCACTTGTGGAGCCCCTCTGGCCCGTCACATTACTGGCTTGGGCAGACAGGGATAACACTCGCATGGTGTTAGCATGACAGGTCAGTGCTGGGTTTGTTTCAAATGCAGTTGTAGATCACGCTGGCTCAGAGGAAAAGGCCAGAGGTGTTTGCTAAGTGTGGC
Source organism: Cynocephalus volans (assembly GCF_027409185.1). Taxonomy (NCBI): domain Eukaryota; kingdom Metazoa; phylum Chordata; class Mammalia; order Dermoptera; family Cynocephalidae; genus Cynocephalus; species Cynocephalus volans. Next base: position 8,101,935 of record NC_084479.1, read on the forward strand.
CCAAGCAACAGCACACAAGGCACCAGGCCACCTGCTACTGGTTCATAGTGAGAATGATGGTGCCCCAGGTCCCTGGAGACCCAACAAGTCCAGCGAAGTCTGACAAACCACTAAGAAAAAGGGAAACGCAGTGGATAAAACAGGCAAATGGAAAAAGAAATGCACAAAAACACGCGAATCCCATGCCAGTCGTCACTCAGGGCAGAGGCCAGGCGCGGCCACTGGGAAAGGACGTGGGGACATTGAGCGTGTGAGGGGCTGGGGGCCTGGAAGATTCTGCACAATGCGTGTCACCTACCATGGTGCAAAACAGGACTCTGGGTGGGGTTTCGTCAAATCATGTCACATGCATGAGCTACACACAGATGAGCAGCGAGGAAGGTCAGAACCAAATAAGATGTTAAACTTGATAGCAGAAGAGAGATGTTGACACACAGAGATTGAGATAGAGAGAGACAAACTGGGAGAGGCTGAGAGATAGAGAGAGAGATGGAGAGACGGAGAGAAAGAGAGACAGAGATAAACCGAGAGAGACAGAGAGACAAAGAAACTGAGACAGACAAAGAAACTGTGAGAGACAGAGAGACGGAGATAAACTGAGAGAGACAGAGAGATGGAGATAAACACAGAGAGACAGACAGACAGAGATAAACTGAGAGAGACAGAGAGACGGAGATAAGCTGAGAGAGACAGAGAGCGTGAGCCGAGGTGGCACCGTCAGGGGCCAGGGCCAGGGCCTCGCATCTCACCTGCAAAAGGGACTGCGTCCTGCACAGGATGCTTTGAGACTAACATGCTCAGGTCTGTACAGGACTTAGCAAGCGCGTGGTGTATACACATGTGCATCAAATACCAGTCCTTTGTAAGCATGTGTGTGCTATGGCGTCTGTGGCATGTTTCTGACACTGCAGATCAATATGGAGTGCTCGTGTTTGTGCCCTGGAGCTGCAGACTAGCAGCTGCCGAGCAGAAACAGGCATGTGGGACTGAGAGGGAGTGAGAGCTTCCCACACCTCAGCACTGGTGTGATGTGTATGTGTGTACGTGTGCACACATCACACTTCAAAAAGTTCTTGGGAAAACTGAATTGAAAGACAATATGAATCTGTGAATTTTTTGAAGTACTGTCATGTATACACACGCGTATGTACATGTGTGAGCATGTGTGTCCACACACACGTGCACATATATGTAGAAATGCACATGTGCATATACATATGTGCACACCACACACACACACAAACACACAGTGACATGTATCACCTTTAAAATCCTTTCACTCAAAACAAAGCAAACGTGCCCCCAAGACTGCAGAAGTGTGTCACTGGCCTCAGTCTGGCCCTGTTCAGGAGTAGCTCCAGGTACCTGGGCGGCCGCAGCTCTTCATGCCCTCCAGGTAGCGGATCAGCTCCTGCACCTTCACTTTGTTGCCCCACCAGTAGCAGACCCCCGGTGACAGCTCCCTGTGCCGGCTCACGGTGTCCTCGTCCTCGTAAAAGATGATCACCTGCTGGCTCCGCGCCCACAGCAGGCGCAGCGTCAGCACCTCCTGGAAGGGACAGAGTTTCTGGGTGCCAAGTGAGAGGCACCTACAGTGCGTGGCTCCCACACTCTGACCAGCCCACGATGCCCACCCCAAGCCCCCAGGACCCGCTCTGAGACCTCTGTTAGCGATTCCAACAACAGGGAAGTTTGGTTTCCGCTGCAGATGTCCCTGTCAAAGGACAGAAAGTGTCTCCCGAGGCGGAGACTCCCATTTTACTGAGGGGTCTCCACAGCAAGGCCTGTCCTCTGTCAGGACCCCAGGCAGAGAGGGTGGGAGGGCAGGGACCCCACGCCTCCTCTGGGAACTCTACATAACAGAACGTCCTGCGGGCTCATGGCACCACCGTCGTCTCTATTTTATCACCAAAACCCGCGGGCTGGGATGCTCTCCTTGGCCTTAAAGATGTCTTTGGAGAAATGCCACCCATAAAATGGTTTGAAATGAATGGTAACCTCGACCAAAAATGGACATAGATTTAACTTCTAAGGCTTTCTGGAGACTAGGGGAGAGCACCCGCCCATCGACACCATGGAAAAGGGGAAAATCAGCACATGATGGAACTGTGTGGCCAAGTGAGCTGTCTCTCCCATTCACACTGGAAGTCCTCACCCTCGGTATCTCAGAGTGGGACCTTATGTGGAAGCAAGGCCATTGCACATGTGATTCGCTGAGATCGCTGTGCAGTAGGGTGGCCCTAAGTCCTGTGAGGGTGTCTTTATAGGAAGGGGACAATTGGACACGGGGAGAATGCCGTGTCCAGTTGGAGGGATCCTGCCACAAGCCAGGTGCCACCAGACGCTGGAGCAAGGCTTGGAGCCCCCTCTCTCAGCGCGGTCAGGGGAGTGTGGCCCTGTGGCCTCTGATCTCAGACCCCTGGGTCCACAGCTGCGAGGCAGACACATCCCTGCCGTTCACAGGAGGCCCCAGGAGACCCACACAGAGAGCAACCGCAGGTTACGCAGAGTATCACGACCCTGCAGTTACTTCTGAACTAGTAACGGGCACAGCCTGAGGTGTAGGAGACACAGCTGTGAACCCACCTTGAGGCCCTCCCTGCTGTCTGTGACACTCCACTATCACTGCTGCTGCCATCGAGCAAACTTCCCATGTGCAGCCATCCCCAACAGGCCAGCTGGGCCCACTCTGCACATAGGAGGCAGGAAGACCCCACTACACAGCCCCACACGCACCAGGATGATCTTGGGATCACACCTGGGGGGGGCCCAGGGAGCTAGTCTAGTCTGCAGATGACACCCCCCATCCTCGCCAGGAGAGATGTGGGAGGGACGCTCACCCCCCGTGGGCACAGCATGTCCCCAAAGATGTTCTGGATGCAAGTGACCAGGTACTTGTGCAGGTCCGTGCTCAGGCCCTGAAAGTTCCTGCAGGCTAGGGGGACCACCTCCCGGGGGTGCTTCTCCAGCCACTCCGAGATCTCCGTGAGCTTGTCCTGGGAGGTGAAGGGAGGGGCGCAGTCCTTTAGACATTCCCGGGGGCTCCAAGAAGACAAGGAAACTCCCCCTGTGGAGGGGCTTCCAAGGACAAAACTTGCTCCACAGATGTGCCAAATCACGTACAAGGAAATAGATGAGGCACACGGTCTAGCAGAAACCACAGTCAGGCCATCTGGCCAGGGCTCCATGGTTGAGGGAGGAGGCGGGGGGAGCGCAGTACAGCGGGAGAAGGGTAGAGCAGGAGCCTTCTGGGTGGAGAAATGTGCATGTGTGCATGTTTGTGCATGCATGTACATGTGTGCGAATGTGTATGTGTCCATGTGTCTGTGTGCACGTTTCTCTGTTCACACGTCATTCCCATGTAAATGTGAACACGTGCATAGGTGTGCATGGGTGTGAATGTGTCTGTGTATGCACATGCGTCTATTTGCATGTGTGAACATGTGCATTATGTCTGCATGTGTGTATATGTATATTTGTGTGTGCATGTCTGTGTGTATGTCTGTGTGCATGTTTGCATGTTTGCTCATGCATGTACATGTGTGTGAATGTGCGTGTGGGCTTGTGTGCATGCATGTCTGTGCGTGTTTCCAGGTACATGTGCATGTGTGTGTGCTCGTGCATGTCTATGACTGTGCATGTGTGCGCCAGTGTGCACGTGTCTAAGAGCTCACACATGGCCATACACAAGGTGCTGCCTGTGCAAAGGTGTGAGGTCTGGAAGCTGCAGGGAGTAAGCAGGGCCTGTATGGGCAGAGTGGGCCCCAGGGAGGGCACCTTCAGACCCAAGGGTCCTGGGTCCACAGCAAGGGCACAGGCAGGACGGTGACTTCTACTGAGACTCTAGTGCCCCTCCCACAGCAAGTAAGAGCGTGAACTGAGAACAGCGAGACGAGCCTAATCTGGGGGCAGGGAGGCGACTCTGCACACTGCACGAGCTGCTCATCGCCCCACCTCCCGGGCCCAGCCACACCTCTACCAGAGAATCTCCCGTATTGCCCTGGGGAGCCCTCATTCCTGGTGTGGGTTTGTAAAATCTCTTTCTGTGCCAAGCCAGCATCCCTGGGCGTGTTGTGCGAGTGGAGACGTATTATTTCAAGTCTGCCATGGGCTGGGTTTCCTGGGGTGGAGACAGGCTCCCAGGGATAGGTTAGTGGGAATTGCTCATGAAGCAAGAGAGGGACGATCTGTGTCCTGGGTCCCTTCTGTGCCCCTTGCAGGTGCAGCTTGCCTGGGGATGGGACTGAAGTCCCTGGGGAGGGACTCAGCTGCAAACCAACAGCGTCAGGAGTGCCTGGTCCTCAGGGGGCCTTCTGGTGCCGAGTGTACTGTGGCTGCTGCAGCAAATGACCACAGTGACCAGGTTAAAACAGCACAGAGGAATCACCTTACGGTTCCGGAGGCCACACACCCAAAATGCATCGCAGGGCTAAGGTTAGGGTCAGGCTGTGGCAGGGCTGGGAGGCTCCAGGGGAGGCCATTTCCTCCTTTTCCAGCTTCCAGAGACCCAGCATCGGGGCATGTGGTACTTTCCTCCATCTGCAAAGCCTGTAGTGCACCATCTTTAATCTCTCTTGAGTCTGACTGTCCTGCCTCCTCCTCTGAGGATCCTGTGAGGACCTCGGGCCGCCGGTTAAAGCCAGGACTCTCCCTCATCTCAGCTATTCTATTTGATTGCAACTTCAGACTCGTCGGCCACAGGGTCACGTGTTCACAGACTCCAGGCATCAGGACACGAACATCTTTAAGACATTATTCAGTGACCGCAGGGACTTCCCATGGCCTCTGCTGTAAGAGCTAACTTTTGTCTCTAACTTTTGTGTATACAGTTTCTTAAGGAAGGAAGATTTAAATTTTTGTTTATAAAGTCAAATCTGTCTTTTCCTCTGTGGCTTTTGCATTTACTATCATCCTTAGAAAGGCTCACCACAGATTTGCCTCTATACTGTCACAGAACTCTCTTATTTTACCATTTTGATCTTTAAACATCCGGTAACACATTTAGATGCAAAATAAAAGGCAAGCATCTCACGTGGCCTTTCCGTCCACTGATCTGAAATGTCTTCTTGTGACTGTGTTAAGTTCTTAGAATTATATCCACTTTTAAATTCCACATTCTGATCCCTTGGCCTACGGAATCAGTGTGATGGTGTTTTAATTATTGCTGCAGCTTTATTAATATATAGCAGTGGCTCCCACAGCAAATCTCCTTTCTTACTCCTCCACCCCCCCAAAGTTTTCTAGATAGTCTTAACATTTTTAAATCCAGATAACTTGAGGGTTATTGCGTCGGGTGAGAGAAGCGTCTCCGCAGGGCCTGTGTTGGTCTGGGGGACAGTCTGGGGTGGGAGGTCTCTGCCCGCGGGGAGCTCCCTCCCAGGGTCTGGACGTGTCTTTCTGTCCATCCACATCTTCCACATTCCTTACCGATGGCGCCTGTTTTCTGTATCTACATGCGGCAAATTGTTCAACTTATTTCTACGCATTTTATATTTTATTGCTGTTGTAAATGGAGGGGGTAGTTTTTCATTGTGCTTTCTAACTGGTAAATTTTGATACAAATCGTATATTTAAAATTATTAGCAGCCATACAGCATCGTAGTGATTTCTAAGCGGTGTAGACAAACTCACTTTTACCCTTTCCTGCTGCCTTGGGACGGGGCCGTCAACACCACGGCTCCTGCAAACCTGCATCCCACGGATGTCTCCCAGCAGGGCTGCAGCCACCAGCCCACCCCACACACCCCATACTGTGCTGTGCCATCTGAGACGCCCCCTCTCAGCAGGGGGAGTGCGAGGAAGGGGAGCCGGGACCTCCTCGCCCTTCATAACAGGGACAGCAGTTTAGTAAGGGGCTGCAGCTCCGGAATTCTACCTGAAAATAAGCTCTTAACACTGAAAACGTTGTTTGCGTAGCTGAGATTTCCAAAAGGCAGAGGCATTAAAGAGATGAACGGCAGCCTCGTATCAGGTGATGGAGTGAAGACACGCTCCCTTCATGAAAATCAGCCAGTGGGCGGGAGAGCTGGGAGGGATCCTGAGGTGTCCAGGGCCATCGGATGCCGAGCTGGGAGCGGGCGGGCTGCCAGACGCTGCACGTCCCCACATGCAGGGACTCGGGCCTTCCGTATTAGGGATGACAGACCAGCACACAGCCAAACACTGGGGGCTTAAAACAACTGACTTTATGCCCTCTCGGTCTGGAGTCCAGAAGTGTGACATCCAGGTGTGGCAGGGCTGTGCTCCCTCCAGAGGCTCTGGGGGAGGATCCTTCCTGCCTCTTCCAGCTCCTGGTGGCTCCAGGCATCCCTGGGCTTGTGGCCGCATCACTCCAGTCCCTGCTTCCATCTTCACGTGGCTTCTCCTCTGTGTCTGTGTCTCCTATTCTGTCTCTTATGAGGACACCTGTCATTGGATTTACGGCCACCCTAATTCAGGATGGTCTCAACTAATTATACCTGCAAAGACCCTCTTTCCACATAAGGTCCCATTCTCAGGTGACACCATTCTCCCCACTGCATCAGGTGTTATTACACCTAGTCGTGCCTCAGGCCCAGGCCTGACCCAGGGAGGTCTCTCCTCTCTGAAGTCCTGACAGCACCGCACGGCCAGGCCATTCGAGCGGTAGGATTGAGGCCGTTGGGGGAGTCTAAGTGGCAGAACAACTGGCAGCTCTCCGGAAAAAGTACAGATCAGATCCTGCTCCACCAAAATAAGTGCATGAATCAAAGATTTAAATGTCTTTTTAAAGGTTATAGAATTCTGGAAGAGAACCAACAGGGTCAGCAAACACATGGACAAATCTCAACAGCATTGCTGAGTGAAAGCAGCAGATACCTGAGTATATTCTGTAGGATTTCCTTGGTGGAAAGTTCTAGAAGAGGCAAAAGGAACCTGGAGTGGAAGAAGACAGGACATGGATTGCTTTGGTGGGGAGAGTGCTGACTGGCAATGTTTCGGGGGACAGATGGATGCACACGATTCAACAACCATGGTAAAAAAACCCAAAAAACAGAAACAAAAACAGACAGACGTATAAACATAATGTTGTCCACCCACACAGTGGAATATTACACAGCCATGAAAAGAGTGAAGCTCTGACACCTGCTGCAACGTGGAAGAACCTTGAACACATGATGCTCAGTGACAGACGCCAGACACAGAAGACCACACAGTGTGTGATTCCATTTACATGAAATGTCCAGAACAGGCAAATCCACAGAGACAGGAGCAGATTAGTGGTCACCAGGGGCTATGGAGGGGGGAGGGGGGAGGGACTGCTGATGGGGATGGGATCTCCTTTTGGGGTGGTGGGAATGTTCTGGAACTAGATAGAGGTGGTGGTTGTACAACATTGTGGATGGACTAGATGCCCCTGAATTGTTCACCTTAAATGGGTGACTTGTGTGGTGTGTGAATTACATCTTGATAAAGCATGAAGAATAGAGTGTGCAGGGGCAGATGTCACACCTGAACCCACTGGTTATGAGCTCCTTTGAAAGAGACACCACTGCGTCCCTTTCCTGTCTCCCTCTCTTGCTCCACGTTGCATTTCAAGACCAGCCTCCTCATGCTGAACGAGATAGGGAGCCAGGAGGGCAGACCCCACTCGGCTGGCCCTGCGGGCAGCGGGGACAACCGAGGGCAGCATGGGGAAGCCGTGCTGGGCACCTTCCAGAACCTGCCACAGGAGGCTCAGCCATCAGGGGAGGTCTGATGAGCAGCACATCTTGCTGAAGGGGAGATCTGATTCTGCAGGTCTAGGGAAACCCCAAGTCCTGAGCTGAGCCACAGACCACCCTGGAGCAGCAAGGGCCACAGGTCAGCTGGCCTGACCCTTGGCCTGGTCCTCTGCCACCAGGATGTCTGAAGGTTGGAAGGGGAGTGTCTCCTGGGAGACGAGACTGAGCCCCTTTTCAGAGGAGGCTTGTCCCCCCTTCCCCCTCCAAACTGCCTTCCTCCCAGCTGGGCCCACCTGCCGGTCACCTCAAGTGGCCCTACCCCAACTGCACCTGGCCACACCTGGTGCTGGAGCTCCTTGATGGGCCTGAGGTTGGCCAGGAGGTGAGCGAAGAGCCCGCTTCCTTGTTTACAGAGCATTGAGGACCCCAGAGCCTCACTGTTCAGGGTACTTGACAGGACCTTTCTTCCCTGAGGTGTGCCCTGGCCCTTCCCACAGTGGGGGTGCTGGGCAGATCCAGAGAACAGAATGTCCCCCAGCTGAGCCTGTGAGCTGTGGTGCCTCCTGGGGTGGTGAGCAGAGAAACCCAATAGGCATCAAGGCAACGAACCCCAGCACACAAAACTGCATCTCGGAGAGAAATGGTGTCTGACTGAGTGTCCAGGCTCACGTGAATGGGTCGCAGACAGCAGGAGAGGCCCAGGCACAAAGGCAGGCTCTGCTGAGAAGAAGCTCGGCCCCCTCGTAGCTGGAGGGCCACATGCGCAGCACCACAGAAAGCATCCCACCTTCATGCAGGTGCAGCGGGGACTGTCAGTCGCGGTGCTGGCGGTGGGGATCCAGGCTCACCCACACCATGGTGGAGGGTGAACCACATGTGCTCGAGTTCATGGGCACAGGTGGGACACCATGGCCCCTCCCCCTGGGATCCCCATACCTGCAGTGGCCACCGTGGCCTTTGCTGCTATAGACTCGTGTCAAGCATTCTTCATTTGATTAAGAAGTCCCTGAGCATTTAAGTTTGCCCTGCTGGTGGGCCAAACCTGACACTGGAACTCCAAGCACAGAAGATGCTCAATGCACCTTTGACGGGGATGATGAATGCAGCAGTGAGGGGCCTGGAACTCCCACCGGTGTCCTCAAAGCAAGGACAGACCAGTCGCAGGGAGCATAGCCACTAATGCCTCAGCCGTGATGGCTGCCAAAGCTGTGCTGTCCTGGGGTGCACCACGTGCCCTCTGCAGCCAAATCAAGATGAAGGAGACAGAGAAGGACAGGTGTATGTATATGTGCACGCATGTGTGTACATGCTTGTGCATGCATATGCTTCTGCATACATGTAGATGTGTGTACACATGTGCGTGGAGATGTGTGCAAATGTGCATACCTGTGTGTACGTGCATATGCTTGTGCATAAGCACATTTGTGTGCATGTATGCATGTGTACACGCGTGTATTTGTGTGCTCACGTGCATGTGTGTGCGTGCATACGCATGTGTGCAGATGTGTGCACATGTGTGCATCTGTGTGTGCGCGTGTGTGTGTTTTGCGGGGTTCCCCACACCCAGGACTGATCCTGCAGCCGGCATCCCTGCTTGGGAATGCAGAGACGACCTCGCCCTCACCTGGGAAGGAGAGGTGGTGGAGGGGCACGTCCCACAGCTGGGGGCACAGCCCCGTCATCCAGTCCGCGTTGGCGTTCCCACAGCGCAGGCTAGGGAAGCTGCTGGCAGCGCTCACCTGGCCGCCCATTGCAAGCAAGCCCTGTGCAACCCGAGGAAAGAAAAGAGGTTTTTTAGGGTGAAAACTTGTACTGGTTACACAGGGAGCATGGCTTTGAAATAAAAAAGAACCAACAGACTTCCCCGGAGGAGGACAGGGTGGTCTGGGCTGTGGGGAGATCGGAGATGGGTTCCTGAGGACGGGGGAGGGAGAGAGAGGAGGAGGGGTCCTGAGAAACATGCAGGGGACCAGAAAGTGCCCCCCAATACCCACGGTAGATAAGGACTGTTCTGAGCCAAAGGCACTTGAGAAACAGCTGCCCACACCGCCCCGTGTGTGGAGGCGTGAGGAGCTCTGGTCCCAGTCACCAAGGCGACCTGCACGCTCTGCAGCCCGGAGACTCACCGAGAGGAATCCACTGAACAAACCTCCTACAACGACCCATCTCCCTTTAGTTTCCCCAGATACTTACCCCCCCCAACACACACACACATGATTTATGGCTCCGAGAAGCTCAGATCCCTTCCTTTGTCTAGAACCCTCTCCACAAACACGTCACCCTTTGTTTAAGAGACCATCTCTTGGGGTTTTCATTTCATTTCTGTGAGGGCACCACATGCATATGAAATAAACCTTTTCCCCTGTTCATCTGTCCTTTGTCAGTTTATTTTGCAGGACCCTGTTCACAGAACCTAAGAGGGTAGAGAAAGGGTTTTTCCCCTTCGTCTTCACACAGAATAGAGAGAGAGAGAGAGAGAGAGGGAGGGAGAGAAAGAGAGGTGCCCAGAGCCACCTGGGGCACCCCCACACTAAGAGCCCACAAAGCCCCTTTGCTGGAGTGGCTGCAGCATGTGTCCTGCCTCCAGGGGAGCCCTTGCCCTCAGATCACACACTAACTCCACCCCACAATCCAGGACTGTGGAAAGGGGCGCAGCGGTGAATCTGCAGGGTCTCCCGTGTGGGGTCTCCTGGGTGTGGGGTCTTCCAGCTGCAGCATCTCACAGGTGTAGGGTCCCCCCTCCTGGCTATGGCACAGCCTTTCAGGGCCCTGCCTGGGGGAGCACTGGGCTCCACACCTCCCAGCCTGGCCCCGTGGCTGCTCTGCCTCCATCTGTTGGGATATCAGGCTCGGGTGCAGGAAATCTTTCTGACTTATAAAAAAGAGGATCTGGGTAATAAAAAAGTAGAGTTAAAAACTGGGGCCTTTTTCTAAATAATGCCGGGTATTTGCCCAGATCTTGGTTTCCCCAAATCTTTCTTTGCTTTGATTAAGAGAATCCTGGAGCGAATGTCCCACCTGCCTCTGTTTGCTAGAAACAAGTTTCCAGATAGGCTATGAGTTTTAACTATGGACCTTCTCACTAGGTTGAAACTGGGTTTACATTGAAGTGTTAATTTGGATTTGCATTCTTTCTGCTTTACTCTCCAACCTCTGATGGCTTTTTCCTGCTCGGACCTTTTACAGAAACACGTCTCCTTCAAAGAACCCGCAAAACACTGAGGGCAGAAGGAAGCCGGAAGAGACATGTGCTGCTAAACTGTGACCCCAGCTGCTGCCCTTGGACATCTGCAATGTGCGTGCCAAATACCTGTGCACAGTCATCAACTTGCTCTCACGATAAGCAGGCAGGTGACTGTGCACTACCAGCCACGCCCTGCACAGGTGACACAGCCTGAGCATCAGGTCCACACTGCTCGGTGGGGACGCCTGGGCAGGACCAGAGCCTCCACCCATGGCCATCTGATGCCAAAGCCACCCTGTCCATGAGGTCCCCTCACTTACAGTGTCCAATGGGACACTGTTACTGGCTGAACTGTGTCCTTCCAAAACTCCTGTGTTGAAGCTCTGACCCCCAGAACCTCAAATGTGACTGTGTTTGGAGACAGGGACTTTAAGGAGGTGATTAAGGTAAAATGAAGTCATTGGGGTGTGTCCTAATCCTGTAGGACTGGTGTCGCTATAAAAAGAGGAGATGAGGACACAGACATGCACAGAGGGACGACCATGTGAAGACACAGGGAGAAGACGGGATCTACAAGCCGAAGAGAGAAGGCTCAGGAGAAACCAGCCCTGCCACGACTTGATCGCAGACTTCAGCCTCCAGGACCGTGAGAGATAAATGTCTGTTGTTTAAGCCGCCCCGTGACATTCGTGCAGCAATCGTCCAGGTGGAGTCTGCCAGGTGGCACGCAGCAGCTGGTTCACCCAGCACCCACCATCAGCAACGATGATGCCTCTGCCTCTGGCACCCCCTCACGGAATCTGACGTGCCTGGGGACAGGGCCAGGGCTCAGAGCCTGGAACCCCATCCTCAGGACCCATGGGGGTGACCTGTTGGTTATTAGTCCAATTAGACTCATTCTCAAATGACTGCTGCGTCTTTTAACATCCAGCTGCAGCACTGACGGAACCCTTTCCCCTCTGGGACAGGTCAGGCTTCAATGGTCCGGGGACTGAGACCCTCAGACTAATTTTGTGAACAAGCTTGTCTGCACGGCTGCCCGGGAATCTCACAGGGATCAACTTGCCATCTTGTTTCCAGAGGAAAAGACTCTCAAGCTTCAAACACCACCTGCACCCCAACCCTTGTGAAGGCTGGTGCCCCCAAATGGTAGGTACTCGATTATCCCTTCACCAAAGCCCAGTGTTAAATTTTCAGGAATTGCGTGAACCGGTTGTGCAACACAGCTATTGCCAGAAATTAAATTAAGACCCTACACTTGAATAAGCTATATTAATAACAAAGTTATATTAACGAATACTCAAAACTCAACACTTCTAGTTATTGCACTGCGTTTTACTGTTATTTCTGCTCCTGCCGTTATTTAATAGTATAGGCACGGTGGAAACACTAACGGTGAGCCATCGCCCTCCGCCCCGCAACTCCATGGTCAACAAACTAGCCTGAAATTGTCCATGGTGGGAAGATTTACACGACAGAAATTGGCGGGCCTTGATTTATTCTTTTGTTAACTGCCTAGACTTATGAAAGTGACGGAGAAAACGTTAATAATGCAGATTAAACTTAAAAGTGTGTGTGTGTGTGTGTGTGTGTGTGTGTGTGTGTGTGTGTGTGTGTGTGTGTGTGTGGCTGTTATACAGTAAATAGCAGTATTCATAAACAATTTGGTATTTAAATACAATTATCCAGTTCAGCAAAGAGGTTGACCCATCACTGAGGAATGAGTGAGTTTTTCTCACAGTCAGGTTTGTAGTCTTACTAATTAACTTAAAGGAATAGAAGTACCAACCAAGCTTCATCACGTGGGAAATACACTCATTGGTCGATGGCAACCGTAGCTTGGCTAATCATCCAAGAGTTGAGCAAAAATGAACAAAAGCATCATGACACTCAGTTGGCTATGTGAAATTTCCAATGAAGGGTATCATCTGTTATTATTTTGGGGTAACTGTGTGCACACACCCCTCATATCAGTTTATATAAATGTATGTATCTGTGCATGCTTCCTTTCTTTGGAGAGTCACTTACAGTAAGACTCTTGTGTATTATTAGTCTATCAGATAACAGTAATATAGTATTTTCCTTTGTTAATTGTGTGGTACACATCCTTTGTATCAGCTTACATAATAAACTATGTATGTGTGCATGCATTTTTCCTGGAGAGCTGCTTCTAGATCATTTACCAGCACACCCCTGCCTGCAGGCCCTTCACCTAGCCCTTGGTAAAACTCACACTCTGCAAGTCTCACCTGAAATACCAATTAGACTGCAAAAAAGACCAGAGGATCAAGGTGACAGGGGTTCTCCAAACTTTCACCTCCAATTTCCAACTTGCTGCTAGGATAAAACAGGATAAAAATGGCCCCTCTGTGTATGCAAAAATGTCAACATAGGCAGTGAACAGAGTATAAGGGAGGAAAAAATCTTGACCCTCTAAAGTTCTGTAACTGCAGCCTGCAAATTAAAGTGACAAAAGACAGATTAACAGAAGAAAAGGCATGAAAATGTTATTTCACGTGCACAAGGTCTTCACAGAAAAGTGAGAAACCCAAAGGAGCAGCTAGATCCAGGGGCTCAAAAACAATTTTAATAAAGAGTAATAAATTGTGCAGAAGTGACTGGCTCCTAGGAGTGGTAAATTGTGGGAAGGTGACTAGAAAGTGGTAAGGGTGGTTTAGTAAGACTGTTCTGCATATGCATCTCAGTGCAGTCTCTGGTGTTTCTGGAACAGAGAGGGTAACACCTTCACAGATGGAAATGTATGTCAGCTTCACAAAGGGAATGTATGTCCTGTCTTTAGGCATAAAGGGGTGGGCAAGAGAGCTCTTGTGTGACAGCTCTTCCTCAATACCTTCAGCTCAGAATATACCTTATGCGAAAGTGGCATATTCTGATCCCCTCAAATATATCCTGCTAGATGTAGGAGTGGAAACATGGGTGTCCAAGTGGCAGTCTTAACATTGTCATGATAAAGCCAAGGCCATCGCATAAGAAGTCAACAAGAATACTGCGGCTAAGGAACATTTATGTGCAGGAGTAACCCCATTATCCTTGGAAGAGAAGGTGTCACTCAAGTGAACCACGATATCTCTCAAACCCCAGAATGGATGGATGGATGGGTGGATGGATGGGTGGATGGATGGGCAGGTGGATAGGTGGATGGATGGGTGGAAGGGTGGGTGGATGGGTGGATGGATAGGTAGATGGGTGGATGGGTGGATGGGTGGATGGATGGATGGATGGATGGATGGATGGATAGGTAGATGGGCAGATGGATGGAGAGGTAGATGGGCGGATGGGTGGATGGAGAGGTAGATGGGTGGATGGGTGGATGGGTGGATGGATAGGTAGATGCGTGGATGGGTGGATGGGTGGATGGGTGGATGGGTGGATGGATGGATGGGTGGATGGATAGGTAGATGGGTGGGTGGATGGGTGGATGGGGGGAATTTAACGCTGAAGTGGGGTTCTCGCCCCACATTCTCCAGACCAGGAAGTTACAGAAAAAAAGAACATAGGTGGGGTTTTAGCTAAGTATAGTTTAACAATATAGGTTGGTCACACGAGTCATACAAGCAAAGTGACATTCCATAATGCAATTTGTGAAAGGTAAGTCGATCCCTCCACAAAAGCTTGACCTTAGCAAATATTCCCTTTCCCTACAGCTTTTTCCCAGTATCTTTACGCATCAATCAGTAACTTGTCTGTCCTTGAGCCAGCAACCTTGCTGTGCCACAACTCTCCATCCACATCAGAGACCCTAGCCTGAGGGAAGTTTCCTGTCTTTTAATGGTTAACATTTCTATATGTAATTTTAAGAAGTTACGCTAAACCTGAAACTGCAGGGCTTTGGAGGTCCTGTGAAATACAATTTGCTTTATAAATATTGGTATATTCCACAGGCACAAACACCTAAAAGCTAATGTGCTTTACACCTTTTTCACTCAGTAACCCATTCTAAAAGAGACACAGAAACCTATGCCAGTGGAACAACATAAAAAAAGACAGAGGTTAATTAAAAGTTCTTGGGCCAAAAGTAGCCAGTCTTCCAATGCAAAATAACAATTAACTTGTCAGAGGAGCAGGATTATACACTGAGTACTTTTTCCACAGTCAATGGGAAATAATCTAAAGTCTCATCAAATTTTATTGCTGAACTATTCTATAAAGGTTATGAGTGTCACACTTGCAAAGATTTCTTCTGTTTGAAAGACTGTGGAGAGTTCTCATCTACTTTTAATTTCTGGAAAAAATGTGTGTGAGTGTGTCTGCACATACACACACACATACATATTTGTTTCATTTCACAAGAAATCATACTGAATAGATGTATTTAATTAGTCATTGGTTCTCGATAGGTGAAAATCACTTACATAGATACTTTCCAGTGTGATTATTATGATGCTGTATGCTTATCAGTGTTTAGCTGGGATAAGGTCCACAATCAAAAGAATCCTCAATCTCAATCTCTCAGTCGCAAAACCACCGGAAACCAAATCTATTATCAGACTTTCAGTTCAGGTCAGGATTCACGGCAATTCCAACCTTCTCTAGAGACAAGTGACTTGCTCACGAAATCTGGTCTCCTGTTGCTAATGTTCCTGAAACATATGCAGGAGCCATATGTATGGCCTATTGACATACAAAACTTGTGCCATTGCTGGGAAAATAGGATAATTTGGTCAGGCTACCTCCACATTTCTTGTAAACAAGTTATGTATGGGTGCAGTTAGTGCACATGTACACCCATGTATCTTCCCAGTTAATTGGTTTTGTGTGTTCTGCAGTTTGTGAAGAGCACTCCCGTCTAAAAATAGAGCATGTTTAATCTCTGGCAGCTGCTCAGTTTCAGTTTTTCTTTGAACTTGGCAGGTAGCAGTTGAGTTTCTGAGTTTCTCTTTGTACTGCCTAGCTCCTAGATGTGTGTGTGTGTGCACTGAATAAATACTAATCCTACTTGAACCAAGGCTCCAAGGATCTTTATGCCAGTTACCTAGCTCACAGACCTGCTTGTGAAGGGTTTGTGAATGGGCTTGAGGGGTCTGTGAGCTCCAGACCCTACCTCTACCTCTGTAATTGGTGTAGTTGGCAGGATTGCACCACAACTGGCATAGTCGATGCAGGATTCTGAGCAGGTACGGGAGCCAAGGAGCCCTTGAAGAAGGAGGAAATGTGGCTACTTTTGAACATGGTGTGCTCCATGGCCGCTTTCCAGTTGACCTGGATCTGGTTTCTGCTCACTATAATGCAAGTCATTATAGACCAAGCACTGAAGCAGAAAACCCCTTGGGAGGGGAGGAAATGTAGCTGTCCTTGACTGTGCCAGTTCGTGTATAATGGAAGAAACTTACAACAGTAGATTTTTGTTTTTCAACCTCCTGTCCTTTGTGATATTATTGTTACACGTTTCACTTTGTTGTATATTATAAGCCCTCCAGTACTTTGCTTTTGTAGCAATTATCTTTTAAATAAAAATAAACATTCTTTTATATTTACCTACATTTATATTCTTGCCACCACTTTTTTTGCTTTGTGTAGATCTTTGTTTCCACCTCAAACTGTTTTCCCTCTATCTGAACTACCTCCTTTAACATTTCTAGTAAAGATAGATATGCTGGCCATGACTTCTTCCAGATTTGGTTCACCTGAAAATGTCTCTGTTTTACCTTCATTTTTCTCAAAGGCTTCATTCTTTCTGGATATAGGATTCTACGTTGATTTCCCATTCCCACACCCTAACTCCCAGCACATTAAAGGTGTTTAATTGTCTTTTGACTTGAGTTGTTCTGACAAGAAGTCTGACAGAGGACAGTTTTTCCTCCCCTGCATTAGATGCATTTTTTAAAATTTCTGTTTGCTTTTAAGATTTCCTCTTTCTAACTGGTTTTGAGCAATTTGTTTGTGTTTTTCTTTGTGTTTATTTTCTTGGGTTCACTGAGCTTCTTGAATGTATGAGTTTATATTTTTTCATCCAGTACGGTAAAAAATTGTCCATTATTACCTGGGAATCCAGTTGCATATATTTTAGATTGCTTGGTATCATCTCACACCGAGGCTCTGCTCTATCTTTCAGTCTTTTTTCTCAACTTTGGCTGGGGAGAATTCACATGTCTTCTACTTATAGGTGAGCTGTAGTTATTACTGAGTTTTGAATTCACAGTGTTTGTTCTTTCCCTGGTGGTTGTTCTTTGACTGTCACCTTGCACAGGCAGAGCTTAGCATTCAGCCAAAGGTTCAAGAGAATCCATATGCTCTATCCATTGCTCTCTTCTTTCAGTACTCCGCTGCACAAATTATAGCCATCTTGGTCTCCTGAACTTTATGTCTCTCTCCCAAACTTAGATCACTGTACTCTCCTTGGGATTCTTCTCCCTGAACCATGGTTTGGAAATGCCCCCAGATAGAAAGCTGGGATTACTGTAGGGCTCATCTCACTTTTAATCTTATCTTGGGGAATCACGGGCTTGTGCTGCCTGCTGTCCAGTGTTTTAAAACAGGTATTTCCTATCATATCCTCTAGTTTCCTTGTGGTTCACAGCAGGAGTGATATTCGCATTTCAGTTATACCATGGCGATAGGCAGTGGCCCCTATAAATTTGTGTTGCTATTTTATCTTTAAAAAATGTTTTCTAATTTTGGTTGCTGGGATATAGGAACATTTTTTTAAAAAATATTAATCTTGTATACAGAAACCTTGCTGTACTATTTTATTTTTAATAATTTTCAGAATCTCTTGGATTTTCTACTTAGATAGTCATAGTGTTCATAAATGAAGATGGTTTTATTTTTCGCTTCTAATAGTTATTCATTTTATTTATTTTTCTTTTTTCATGCATTGGTTAGTAACTTTAGCAATCATATTAAGTGTTTTAGCAGTGTTTAATTTTTTAGGTGTTTATTTTTTTCCCTGAATCTAAAACATTCCCTTAAGGTTCCACCTTTATATGTGATGCTTGTATGTTTTTGGTTGATATCCTCAATCAGGTTAAGGAAGATCCTGTTTATTCCTAGTTAAGAATATTTTTTTTAAAATATATGCGTATTAATTACATCAAATATATTTTTCTGCATCTACACACATGATCACGTGCTTTTTTTCTTTCTATCTGATATGCTGAGTTACGTTTTTTTCTAATGTGCAATTATCTTGGTATTTCTGAGATTAACCATCATTATTTAATGCTCTGCTGGTTTGGTTTACTAATTTTATTTAGAATTTTTGCACCTGGATTGTAAATAAAATTGACTAATAAAAGTTCTTCTCATGCTGCCCTTTTCTAGTTAGATATAAAGAATATTCTAACATTATAAAAGAAATTGGGTGGGTGGCTTCTCTCTTTATCTGCTTTCTGGCTCAATGTGTGTGAGATATGAGATACCTGTTCTTTAAATGTTTGGAAGCATTCACGTATGAAAACGTCGGATTATTTTGTTTATGTTTGGATAGGTTATCTTTGGGATAGATTTTTAACTACTGCCTTAATTTCTGTAAATTTATAGGATTTACTCCTTTTTATTTTTATTTTTTGTATTCTTAAACAGGTTTGGATCAAATACATTTTTCAATGCAATATTCCATTTTGTCTCTTTTTTCCCTGTTTTCAAATTTATGGGCGTAAAGTTGACCATATTGCTCTTTACCATGTTGTATTTATAAGCAGGTACTTTCATTCCAAAACGTGTCTTCTCACTTATTTCTTGATTAATCTTGTATAACTGTTTTATTTCACTAGTTTTCGTCTGAAAAAAAAAATACACACACACACAAAACGGAGTTTTTTGATCTGTTTTATTATATCTTCATTTTATAATGCATTATTTTCTGGTTTTATCATTATCGCCTCATTGCCTCTTTCTTTAGTTTCACTCTTATTTTTATAGTTTGTTCTGTAGACTGCTTAGCTCATTCACTTTCATTTTTTTCTGATAAGCACTCGATGCTACAAATTCCTCAGTACTGCTTTAGTTACATTTTAGAGGTTCAGCATGTATTATTACTATAACACTGCAGTTCAGAATAATTTCTACTTTTCAGAGCTATTTAGGAAGTTTTATTGCCATTGTTGTTTTAAATGTACAAATCTATAGGGTTCTACATTATCTTCTTGTTTTTGAAATTTCTAATTCACTTGCATTAGGGTCAGAGAATATGGTCTGCATGATATTCTTTGCTATTTGTTAATCTTTTTTATGGCCTAGAGTGGCCTAGCTGTCTTTTGTGTTCTGAAATTTCATTATGATTTTGTCTTTAATATTTTAAAACACAATTATTTTATAATGGCTTTTGGATATTTTAATGATTTGAAGTTCTTGGAAGGGTCTCATACTGCTGTGATGTGTGTGCGTGTCCCTTATTTGGTGAATTATTTCCTTATGTATTTTCTTATTTTGAATGGCGAGCTCATCTTCAGCAGTGTCACATCTGTGAAATTTCTGTGGAACCTGGCTTTAGAGAGTATCTCTCCCGAATGGGTTTGTCTTTGCTTCTCCCGGAACACCAAGGTTGATTCAGTTTAGTGGCACTTTCCCCCCCCCCACCCAGAGAATATGCTGAGAGAGACAAGCTTCCTGTTTTCTTCCTTTGTTGTTTTCAATGAGATGGTAGCCACTGGGAGTCAGCACTATACCTAGGGAGTGGGTGGTAGGTTTTAGTTCCAGTTCCCTGCTTGTGTTCTACTTTACCCAAGATGGCATTAACACCAAAGCTCCTTTGTTGCATAGCTATGTGCCCACCACCCCCACAGCAGCACAGGTTTAGGTTTTGTTTTCAATGTCTTTCCATTTCCCTTACTTTGAGAGTGTTTGAAAAATGATTACTGTATTTTAACCATTTCTTCTCAACACGTAAGTATTTGAATGTCATTGACTTGTACCTTGAGATGATATGTGACTCTAATTATACAGTTTAAAGCAGAGGACTTTGGTGATTGCAGGCCCATTGTTTTATATGCCCAGGATTTCTGTGACACCAACAATAAATGCAGATTTTGTCTCTTGTGACATGTACATGCTAGCTATAATGCTTTCAACCTGCATTAGTCTTTGTTTACTTAAGTGTTCTTGAAGTTACTGAAAGTGAAACGAATTTAAGGGTATGAAATTAAACCTGCAAATATCTGACTTTTTAATTAAGTTGTGTAACTTCACAAAATGGTTTTGTAACTTGTATAGACACATTCATTTGTAATGTTATTGTCAAAAATATCCATTGGAGATTTCATAATATAGCAAGTCTTTAACATATACATGTGAGAGGGTTATTGGTACTTAATGATTTTATCTTTAAAAGAAGTAGGCACCTTTTCTTGAGGGAAAGGTGTCATTCAATTGAAAATTTCGATTAGTCTTCTTGCTTTACTGTGATTCACCCTAGACTGACTTTTTAGTAAAATGTTGCTCTACTTTGATTTCAGAATTGTTTGTTACCCCACTGAACAGTGGATGAGGATGAGAAAGAAGAGAGGAGGTATGAATTCATAATTGCCTGACATTTCTGTAAAAGTTCTTGCCCACAGCCTCTGTACCCATTTATTATCTAGAAAAGTCCTACTTCCTCAGGGAAGCCTGACTGGGGCAAATTTGGTCTCCCCAATGGGTTTTTCATTACCCCAAACCCCAACTCTATTATAATACCTAGCGCATTACCTACATAGCTGAGAGCCCCTCACATTGAACTGGGTCCTCCACGCCTTGCACAGTGCCTGCCCAGAGTTGATGCTAAGTAAATGGTTGTTAGATAACTGATAGTTATACATGCCCTGATGTGTTTCAAAGCCCTTTTTTGAGCCTTGACTTGGCTACAGCTTAAATTAATTTACGTTTGAGAAGATAAACTAACTTATTTTTCATGTCCAACACCTAAAATAAACTCACATCAAAAAGCTTTTGTCAAAAATTTCAGTATGATCTTTGGTTTTTAAAGGTAAAAATGTCTCAATTAGCATTTTATTGCTCAGCCTTCTCTCTGAGAAAAAGCATTGGATTTGAGAGAGCCTCTCAAGTAGGCATAGATCCCTTAGAAAAATGTTTTGAATCAGAAGTACTCTTCTCAAAAGTTTTTTAAAAACGGAAACATAATTGATGATACGTATTTGTGGTGTATTAAACAGGCAAGATGATGTGATGGAAAAAAGAGCCAGCATTAAATTCAGATTAATTTGGACTTAACTTATTTTGTGCGATTCTTAGGCCACTGTGTCAGCCACTGTGCTGGACTTTGCTTGGGAATACATGGAGACAGGTATTGTTCCTCCCCTCAAGAGCCTCATAGTCTAAGGGAGATGAAGGTGGCTTTCTTTTCCATGTTTTAACAGCAGTAGTTATTGTTGTATATGGGTAATCATGGGCCTGGATTTGCTCCAATACTGACACTAATGTGTCCTTATTTGACTTCTTATTTTCCCCTTCTATTCCACCATCTTCATTCCCAGACCCACCCTTGCTGTTAGTAATCCTAATTGCCTTTTGTCAATTAGGGATGAACTTGATAAACCCAAAAAGGCAAAGAAGGGAAGGTTGAGCACCTTACTTCCACGACTGCGGGCAATCCTTCAAACTCATGGTTATCCTGTAAAAGGAGACAGATCTGGAACATGGCAGCTCACCACTGCCCTCTTGCAGAAGGATGAAGGTATGATTTGTGTGATCTGATGCATCCATATAGCTTTTGGACTAGCCAAATTGAAAATTAGCTGTGCGTGGGATAGCTGGGTTCTTCACTTGACTTCAAACATTCTTTGAGAGGGATTAATGAGTAGAGGATCTCTTGAAGTACCTTCTAAGATACAGATATTTTATTTCTCCATTCACACCTTTGTTTATGGTTGATGCTTAAAATGTTATTGAGGTTCATGCAAAAGTGGAACAAGGAAATTAAAATTCAATTAAGTGAGAAGTATACGTGGGAAAATAATGCAGATTTCCGTATATTAGGCACTTAAAGGCACACGGTAAATGTTGCTAAGGGAAACATGGCCCTGAGGCTGTCGAATAGTACCTATACCTCTTAAGTAGGTTTGACTCAAAACATCTGGGTGGGTCGTGCCCATAAACATGTAATCATGATGTAATAATCTCTTACCTTAAAAGAAGGAACACTTGACCCCAGTGTTCCTCCCGCCTTTGCCCAATGTCTGTGCCCCCCTTCACAGCAAAACTTATAGAAATGATTTTATAGGTACTGTTTCCACTTCTTCATATCCCATTCTTTCTCCAACCCACTTCATTGAGGCTGTAGCTCCTCCCACTCCACTACAACTACTTTTGTGAGAGGAACCAGGGACCTCAACCCTGCTGACCTCTTTGCTCCTTTAACTATGCTCATCTTTCTTGATGTTTCAGAAACATTGCACAGGTGACCACTCCCACTTTGCTCTCAGCTTCCAGGACAACAAACTCCTAGCTCATTGGACTCTCGTCCTTTGTATTTTTTCCTACCTCTTCCTCCCCTTTCAACTTCTAAACATTGGTGTGTCCCAGGGCTCATTCTTGGACTCTTTCTCTTCTGTATTCAATTTCATTTCCCAGGCAATTGTATCCAGTCCCTTGATGTGCTATCTGAGTGTCAATGACCTCCCACTATTTAAATCTATCTCCAGCCCTGACCTCCTTCCTGAGCTCATGCTTGAGAATCAGATCCTTTGTTAAATCAGCAAGAGAGTTTCCTGTGTGACTTCTTTACCTGTATGTCTAATAGGAATGTTACCATGGCCATAAAGAAACTCTGAATCCCCCCTCTACCCCATTGCCTCTTGCATCCCCGTCCCTGGTTTTCCCCATACCAGTGACTGATAACCACTAGTCACTCTAACAGCTGCTCAAGCTAAAAAATCTTCGAGGCATTCTTGTTTCCTGTACTTCTCTCACCACCTCATCCAATCCATCAGTAAATCCTTCTGGCTTCTACCTCTAAAATATATCTCAAATCCATCCACTCATTACCGTTTGCATAGCCCTGATGCACCACCCTAATTCAGGACTCCATCATCTCTGACTTTCTTTTTCTTCACTGACAAATAAAATTCGTGTATATTTATTGTGTATGACATGGTGTTTTGATATGTGTGCACATTTTGGAATGGTTTAATCAAGTTAATGAACACATGGATTACCTCACATACTTATTTTTTGTGTGTGGTGAGACCACTTAAAATCAACTCTCAGCAATTTTCAAGTATACAATATGTGGCTATTAACTGTAGTCACTGTGATGTATAATAGATCTCTTGCACTTTTTCCTTTTGTCTCACTGAAATTTGGTATCCTCTGACCAACATCTCCCCACTCCCCTTCATTTCTTACTTTTGAAGGAGCTTCCCAGATAGACTCGCCGCTTCTACCGTGGCTCCCTGCTTTATTCTCTTTCCCAGAAACTGTCATAGTGATCTTTTAAAAACTGACCTTGTTGCTCTTCTGCTTAAAAGCACGTCATGTTTCACTCAGAATGGAATACCAACTCCTTACCACATACCCTCTACAGTCTGGCCCTTCCTATCTCTCAGACTTCATTTCCTACCACTGTTCCTCTTGGGCATCCCACTGCAGCCACTCTGGGCTCCTTTCTTTTCTTTAAACAGGCAAAATTCCTTTCTGCTTCGCTTTACACTTACTGCTTTCTCTGCCTGAGATGCTTTGCTCCTGTGTCTTCACGTGTTTGCTTTCTTGTCATTCAGATATTTGTTTGGACTTTACCTTCTGATAAGGCTTTCCCTGATCATCCAGTCTCAATTATCGTACTTGCAGATCTCTTAAAGTACCTGTTCCATTGTTTATGTGTTGACTATCAGTCTACCCTGCCCCACCAGTCTGTACTATATATGAAAAGACAGTCGCCGTTCTTATCTTTTTCATACTGTATCCCGAGCCTCTAAAACAGAGTCGACACATAGCAAAAGCTCTACAGATATCTGTTGAATAAAAGTGAGGTTCAGGTTAACAGTAATTACTGACTCCCAACTTGGACTTACGTACCATGCTATTCCCTGGAGATATAATGAAGAATTGGATACGGTGGCCACTCTAGAGGCAAAACAAGGACAAGTTCCACTAGTAGAAAGGTAGATAGAAAAATACATTGGTTTTCCTTTCTTGGCAATATATGGACTTTCCTGTGTTTTTTATTTCTTTGGAAGAAGTACAGGAGATAAAAGTATGTAGGTGGAACGGAAAGGCAATGGGGAAATTAATTCAGAACCTGATTGCAGGAGAGTGTCATGGGGTTGCTTAGTGAATTTGAGGATCTGCGCCCAGAACTGACTTTTCAAGCTGGGACAGTGATCAGGGGCACTGATCTTGCAGTAGTTGTGCAATTGGCCTGATAATTTTTGTATTTTTCCTACTTTCCTTCCAGTTGCATGCCCTCTTCTTACTCCCCCTTTAGTTGAGAGTTCTAGAACTGTTAAGCTCATGTGTGAGCTCCCTATTGCCCAAACCTACTCATAGCAAAGGATCTGAGACTCATCCCACTAAGAAACCAGTAGCCGCTATCAGAGTTATCCTTGTCAAGAGATTATACATTTTTAATAGAGATGAAAGTTGTATGCTATGGGTCTCTCATTATTCTGCCAGGAGAAGTAACTAACATTTATCGACATGAAGAATTAAAATCACTTGGGAATGGAGTGCTGTGTTAGTGAAGTCCCTTCACTAGTGAAATCAGTGGAGTAGGTGGGGTTGCAGGAAGTGGAGAGAATCAGATGTTGATAGGAAAGGCTGTGAGCGAGCACAGAGGCAGAAACACTCATTGGGGAAACCAGAAAACCTTGAGGAATGGTAAAGGATGAATAAGAGACAGAACATTGCAGCAGCTTTGAAGAGATATGAGGTAAAGCTTAAAGATATTCTAGTTAAGGGCCCTCAGGCAAAGCTTAATTGGATGATTAGATAAGGAAATTGGTATATCTACACAATGGAATTCTACTCTGCTATAAAAAGGAGTGAAATACTACCATTCACAACAACAGGGGTGGACTTAGAGAAAATTATGCTAAGTGAAACGAGTCAGGCACAGAAAGAGAAATATCACATGTTCTCACTTATTTCTGGGAGTTAAAAATAAATCGATAAATAAACATACAAACAAATAAACGGTGGGGGGGGGGAGAAGACACAACAATGACAACAATTCCTTGAACTTGTTAAGACAAATGAACAGATATGATGTGGTGGGAGTGGAAGAGGAGTGGAGGAAGAGGAACAGGTCACCAAAATGAACTCCATTGTATATTGAGGAGATAAAATAAAACAAAATTTAGAAAAGCTTAATTAGATGAAATTAGCAAGTGGAACTCCATATTTTAGCCAGGGGTTGGGGATGTCATTCTGCCTAGAGTCCTTGACCTTACCTGGAATACTATGGATACTGGGTTCTGTTAGAAATCAAGAGAAGGAAAAAACCAAAAGTTGAAAATCATCAAGTTGTTGGATAGGTCATAATGTGTGGAGCACAAATTGAGTTGGGTGATCTTCAAGGTCTTTTTCAATTTCAAACATTTCTATATTTATGATCATTTGTAAGCAAGAACTTAGTCAATATCAGGTTCTTCATTAGCACGCAGCATTTTCCCAAGGGAGTTTTTGCTATAAAATGGATTTTAACTTAAAAAATGTAATACCCATAGCTAATCATTTTATCTATCTTTTCTATCTTTTCCTTTTCCTAAGAAGGTAAAGTAAGTTTAGAAGGCTCTCAGGAAAAAACAAGTTAGATTCGATCCTTTAAAACCTATGAAGATTTCATCCAAATGATGATGCAGGTAAGAGGGCTTTTGTTTTCTAATTACTTCACAGGTAGAATACATGCAGTAGAAGATAATGAATAGTGTTTCTCAAGGTGTGGCTAAAAACTGTACATATCAGAATCACCTGGAGAGCTTGATAAAAATACAGATTCCTGAGCCCCAACTTAAGCCATCTGAATAAAAAACTCAAACCTGGTGGGAAGTCTGCAGAAGTCTGCAGTTCTCACAGGCTCCCTTGATGCTTTTTATGCCACTGAGTTTTGAGAACCATGGATCTTAAGTGACAACAAATAGGAATGAGTCTTTGCATAGGTTAGTGGCAAGTTAAGTGATTATCTGGTAGACTCATTCAACTTAGATTGTTTGACTCTAATGAATAAGCCTTCCATTTTTTTTTTTTCTTTTTCTCTCAAGAACACAAGGTGTTCATGGTTTCTCTCTCTAAGGAAACTGGTTTTGTTCACTAAGGTCAAAGGCCACAAACCATACCCCAAAGGACCATAGTCCTTTGAGTCAGAGGGATAGAGACACAAATTCTGCCTTTGTCACTTAAATGCTGTGTCTTAAGTGAGTTACCATCACTGAGACTTCTTTTATTTCTCTTTAAAATGGGTAAATGTTATCTCTATTTCACTGAATTTCTAAGAGAAAAGTAAAGCGAGCATGTGTAAAATTCCTAGTGCAGTCTTTGGCACATATTAGATGTTCAGAAATTACGAGCTCAGGCCCTGAAAAGGTACTGGTGACCACCCAGTGGTCATAATGGGGTCTGACTAAGGAATGGTGTGGGTGAATCTTTTCAAACCCATCCCAATAGTAAGATCGAAATTTCACTGACTCTTGATGAGTGGAATCATTTTTGAATATTCTCTACTTTGTCTTTCTTCCTTTGAAGCAATAAGACTTCCTAAATTTATTAGAGTGATTGTTCTTTGGGGATCATATACACAAATATTTAGTATACAGAGACCTTAAAATGTGTTATATGAAACCCTGTTCCTAATTTTATGAGAACAGATGATTACTATGTTCTCTCTTTATTAGGCATTAGATGGCTTTAGGATCGTCCTGAACACAGATGGAGTGATAGTTTCTGTGGCTCAAAATGTCTCTTCACTTCTTGGCTTTTTCCCAGTAAGAACTTCCAGCTTTTGGTCAAGTGATTCATTCTGGTTTGTTGTTGATGGGCTCATTTTTTATTTTCAGGAGCATGTAACTCATCAGAGAAGACATTTTCAATGTTGCCAAAATGTGCCCCTGTTTTATTGTCATTTTCATTGGTGTCAGTTTTAAATCGACAAAAACAAATTCTGATATGGGGTAATAAGACATGAATTTCTCTCTCTCTCTCTCTCTCTCTCTCTCTGTGTGTGTGTGTGTGTGTGTGTGGCGTAAAAGTGCCCCTGCAGGCAATCTCCAAAGAAAAATGTGTTTCTTGAAATGTCAGTCTTCTCAGAATCAGTGGATAGTGTCCAAGGTGAAGACTTTGAGAGGATGCAGCTGCCACTGTATTGTGGGATGGGTGTTTGATTCTGTACATTTCTTAAGTTTCCATCACATACTGATGAAACAGTGAATGTCATGATTTGTTAATGCTGGCTCATAGCATCCATTCCAGGTATGACTTGATTTCTGTTTTTCTTTATAATGAAGAACAAATTGTTATCTGATTTAGAAAAAAAATAGAAATGATTGTATAGCTTTGCAATGTCATAAGTATTGCTGGCGACACCAACACAGGGTCTCTGGTGTACAAAAATGGTCACTCATTTCAGAGCCCTTTGGTAGTACAGAGCCCCTCTCAGGAATGGTCTCCCCACCTTCATAGCACTATTGACTTGGAATATATGATTTCCTAATTATTTTGGGGGTCTTCAGGCTGTACACCTAACAAATATATCACTTCAATATGAACATACTACATGCCTGTCTTAGTCCATCTGGGCTGCCATAACAGAGCACCACAAACTGGTTGGCTATACACAACAGAAATTTATTTCTCATAGTTTTGCAGCCTGGGAAGTTCAAGATCAATTTGCCAGCAGATTTGGTGTCTGGCGAGGGTCAGCTCTGATTCAGAGTTGGTCGATTTCTTGCTGTAACTTCACATGGTGGAGGAGGAGAGGGAGCTCTTTGGTGTCTCTTTTACAAGAACACTAATCACCTTCCAAAGACCCCAACTCTTCATGCTAGCACATTTAGGGTTAAGTTTCAATATATGATTTGGGGGGACACAAACATTCAGTCTGTAGCAATGTCTTAATATTCCACTTATGCATGTGTGTGAAGAGGGCCTATGTAGAATTTATTCACCAACAACCCCACCCCATGAAATCTCCATCACTGGGGTAGCTGTGTTAATCATACCTGGGTTGTTGTTTTCATTGTATATTCCTCACTCCACAGAGTTGTCCCAAGAACTTGACAACCCCTGATCCAGATAACTATAGCACCCAAGTTTGGAACATGGAAATTAATAGAATCTTGGTTAGATTATCCTGCAATTCAAATGGAAGTGGTTTAGAAGCCTATTCCATTAGTTAAGC
The DNA here is from genome assembly GCF_027409185.1 of Cynocephalus volans. Classification (NCBI taxonomy): domain Eukaryota; kingdom Metazoa; phylum Chordata; class Mammalia; order Dermoptera; family Cynocephalidae; genus Cynocephalus; species Cynocephalus volans. Next base: position 8,130,085 of record NC_084479.1, read on the forward strand.
CATGCCAGCCAGCATGTTCCATGGCACTTTTGGAAACTCACAGAGCTTTTAGAGCCCTTTTTATTTGCTGATGCTAGACTCCATGTCTTCTATTTCTCATTCTCTTCCTGTCTTTAAAAAGCAGTTTACATTTCCAAGTTCAGCTGATATTAGAGTACTTTGAAAAGTTCACGGAAAGATAGAATTAAAAGACAATAGAAATCTTTCCATGAACTTTTGGAAGTGCCTTCATATTTGTAGGATACCAAATCAGCTGAATAAAATTCAAATATCAGAGATGTTTATTGAACTGAATTTCAGAATATTGTTATATAGAAAGGGTCTTATTAAATACCTATATTAAAAGAAAGAATGTACAAGTATGATTCATTACACCTTAAAATTTATTACAGTGAAGACCTGAAAACTACCCAAATTCTTGTGGCATCAGGCACTATTTAATTCACTTCAGTCATTGACAGAGTGGTGATTTTTTTTCTAGTGCATGAGAATTTTTTGTAGTGATAGTTTTAGTTATACTATTGTCCTTGTTTCTCTCTGTATTCGATTCAAAGTTTTCAATTTCAAGAGGCTATTTTACCTTTCAAAATTTGAAGTAGCATGCACACACAAGCGCGGGCCCACGCACACTTACTGTCACCTTAAGGTGGAGGTGTTTTGAACTACTTTAAACCATAGACATGATTAACTGAGATTGGTGTACTCAAAAATAAAGATGTAACTATTAATGTGTACATAAGTATTAAATGGGAACGAAGGTATACATTTGTATAAAGTGTGATTTAAAAGGACTATACCTGAGGCAAAATTTCACACTGTCACATTTGGTCCTAAATCTTCTTAATTTTTAATAACAGGAAATCTTTTCATCAGGCTTTGATTGGACGTATCATTTTGTAAATCACCCGTGTTATATGAATATGGAATCCAAACTATTTCTATAGTATCTTTCTGGCTCCAGGAATCTAAAGTTTCATTATACATCAAAGCACATCTGTAGGGCAACTCTAAACTGACGGCATAGTGGGGTGGAAAGAACTTCGTCGTTGGAGTCAAGTAAACCGGAGATTAACGTTTAGCTTTGGCAATCACTAAGTATATGGCCTTTATTTTCTCATCTGTAAATGGGGAAAGAATATTACTTAGGGAGTTCCAGGAGGTAGGCTATTAAAAGTAGGATGCTTTGCAAATGTCTGATCGGGTGACATGTGAACAGAAACCTGAATGGAGTGAGTATGTCTGCCATGCAGTCACCCAAAGCAAGTGTGTCCCAGATGGAGGAAAAAGAAAGTGTAAAAGCCTTAAAGCAGGAATGTGTTCAGTGTGGAAAGGATAGGGTAGAAAGGCCATTGTGATTGGAGTTCTGTGAGCAAAAGAGAAAGAGCTAGGAAATAATGAGTCTAGAGCGGTGACAGGGGTCCACCCCATTTAAAACTGTTGTAATGACTTTGTCTTTTCTTCTGAGATGGGAAGAAGCCATTGGTGGGAAGCAGTTGAGAGAAATGATCAGACTTAAGCTTTATCAGGATTGCTTTGGCTTTTGTGTTAAGAATTGGCTATGGGGGTGGGGTGGCAGGCATGGAAATACAGAGTCCACTTGGAAAGCTATTGCAATAGTACAGGCAACATATGCTGGCAATTATCAACAAGACAGAGAATAACCAATGCTGAAGAGGATGTGGAAAAGGTGGAACCCCCCTACACTGTTGGTGGGACTGTAAATTGGTGCAGCCATTATGGAAAACAGTAAGGGGTTTCCTGAAACAACTACAGAGAGAATGCCATACTACCCAGCTATCCCACTGCTGGATATATACCGGAAGGAATGGAAATCAGCATGTTGAAGGGATGCCTGCATTCCGGTAGTTATCACAGCTCTGTTACAGTAGCCGGGATATGGAACCCACCTATATGACCATCGATGATTGATTGGGGAAGGTAAATGTGGTATACCTTTACACAATGGAATATTACTCAGCCATAAAAAAGAACGATGTCCTATCATCTGCAGCAACATGTGTGAAGACAGAGAAAATTACGTTAAGGGAAATAAGCCAGGCACAAAAGTGAAATACCACATGTCCTTACTCATGAGTGGGAGCTAAAGAAACAAATGAATCGAAAGAAAGAAGCAAACAACAATCACAAGAATGTATTGAACTTTCAGATGGAGAGAACAGAACTGAGGTTTCCACAGATGGGAGAGGTGGAGGGGGAGGGAGTAAAGGGAGGAATTGGTCAAGAGCCATGACAAATGAGTACATTGTTTAATGCTGAATGTACTAATGATCCTAATTAGGGAATCACATAGTTCACGCAAGTATTGATATTCAACTCTGCACTACACAAATATGTACAATTAACTACATTTCAATAAAAAAGGAAGACAGAAATTGAGAAAAAGAAAAAATAGAAAAGGCACCTTGTGATCTAAGGGAGAACCAGGTTTTTAGTAGAGTGAGCTGGAGAGAAATGAAAAATAAATTTAGGGTGAGAAGAGTTTGTACTCAAAGAAATGAGCTTTCTAATAGATACATTTGAGGAGTGGGGGTGGGGGAATGACTGAGAAGTTGAGTTGAGTGTGATGTGAGTGTGGTTGGGAGGGATTGAGAGTGAAGACATGAGAGGGGGGAAAAACAGTCCAGGCAACAGCTGAAGTGGAAGTGGAAGTGGTATTGTTTTGCAGGTAAAATAAGTTTTGCTGATGGATTGGAATGGGATATGACAGAGATGGGAAGTGTCTCTAAGGCATGATCTTACAACACATCATGAATTAACTGATGCCTATTATCATCATCATGGTATTACACTTATATCTGAAATCTGCTATCATACTTTCCCAATCATTGTTTTCCTTCACAGTTTTTCTTTTGGAAAAACTTGTAGTCATTTGTAGTTGTAACTTGTAGCTACTTGGAGTCACTATCCCCTGTTCTTAGCAGCCTGCATTCTTACTCCATTCATCTTCCTGAAAAAAAATAATAATAATTAAATCTGGGAATTTACATGTAGTTATTATCTTTTGAAGTTCTTAATATGATGAAACTTTTAAAACGTTCACCTCTTTGTGGAAAAAGTTTCTCAGCATTGAATTTTTTAAAAATTTATTTATTTATTTATTTTAATATTTTGTTTTGGCTTTATCGGTTATGAATATTCATGGGGTACAGAGCAAATTGTCACCACTCATGCCTAAGATGTGATGGCCAGGTCCATACTGGCAGCATGTCCATTACCACGAATTGTGATTATACCCTATATACCCCACCCAAATTATCCCGTCAATTATCGCCAACCTCCCTCCCCACCCCCTTTCCCCCCACTCCACTGTGTACCCCTAGGTCCGCTCTCTCCCTCTGCAAGTCCAATGCACCACTGTGGACTATCTCTCCTTCCTTCTTTCTCTCTTTGCTCCCACTTATGAGTGAGCACATGCAGTATTTATCCTTCTGTGCTTTGCTTATTTCACTCAACATAAGTTACTCCAAGCTCATCCATGTTGTTGCAAATGGGAGTATTTCATTCCTTTTTGTGGCCGAGTAATACTCCACAGTGTATATATACCACAGTTTCCTTATCCAATCATCCACCAATGCACATTTAGGTTGGCACTGAATTTGTAACAGAAGAGAATTTAGTGGGTTTTTTAACATTGTTATATGGTTAGTTTGTGATAATTGTGATAAGATTTGCTCTGTTCTCTGTGAGAAGCTTACAACAGAGTAGAAAATTACTGGTGGTGACTCCCATTTGATTTGAAATCCAGCCTGACTCTCCTGCAGAAACTCTTATTCTTCCCTTTGCCCTATACAGTTGAAGAGTTTTCTAATGCATGCTTAATGTCTGGCAGGAAAAAAAAAATAATAACAATAATAATAAAAAGTTGCTTCTTGCCTAGATTCTCAGTCATGGAGTGGGGTAAATTTCCTTATGCTTTTCTTGGCATGACTGAGACTCATCATACTAATTAATAGGTAATTGCAGACTTGGCTTTTGAAAACCTCTTTAATTTGTTGCTGGTGTTTCTCCTTGCTACAGTAAGCTCTAAGTACCTTGACCTTTCTGCGTTGTATAATAAGAAGAGAAAATACCAAAGATTTACAAAAATAACATGAGGTTGATAATGCTTTCAGGTCTCTTCTCTTTTCCTCATTAAGGAGCACAGTCACTGGAATGATTGTTACCTCCACTGTTTTAGTTGGTGATTAATTATAAGGCTTATTGTCATTATTTCCATCCCTAGAGAATCAATAAGAAATTCTTTGCCATGATTTCCACTTAAGGGAATGTAGACTATCAAAGATAAGCTCACTTTGAATTCTTTTAGGTGAGAATGCCATCTCTCACTGTTCTACTAATGAAAGAACTGGTGAGTCATAGTACTTCATATCTCTGTTATGGTAGTGTTTTATCCTTTGCACCTTAATTGTTTGTGCATATCCTACCTGCCCTACTGAAGTATGTATTTACTGAAATTAGAATTCGTGTCACGTCCATCTTTTGTAACCCTTGCAAGTACTCAGTATAACGTTTTTTTGTCATTGCTGTTTACTTGTTTTTAAATGAATTACTTCATGTAGAATGTTCAAAATGCAGGAACTCGTCCAGTAGTAAGTTTTCTGGTGCTGTTGTAAATTGAACTCGAGGCAGTTATGCTGTAGTGAAAGGAGCAATAGACATGGGGTTAGATGGAGCTTTTGCATGAATTTCATTTCTGCATGTCTGAACTCCTAACAATTGGACAAGCCTTAATTTCCTTATGAATAAAACAGGGGATGATTCTTCCTCTCACAGGGGATTAAGTGAGCTACTGGGTATAAACATACCTAGCACAATGTCTGGTTTATCATGTGTTACATGAATGAATGTATGATTGGTCTCCACTGACCAGAGATAACTTGTTCTGGTGTCTGAGATGTATTTTGTATCTAAACCAATAAAAGCATCTTCACTGAAAAGGAAAGTTTAATGAAAAAACCTACTTTTCTGTTGGTAAGTCAGTATGTTCTTGTGTGGCTTTCATGGTCAAAATATATTGCTTGCTAATTCCATAATGTTGTGTTTGCTAAATTAAGGTAATGTTTCTACCCTGAGTCAAGCCAGGCTCTTTCTTGATTGAGACAGGATCCAGGTGCTAATTTGAGCATTGGCCAACTCATAGGTTGGCTTATACGATTGGGCACTAAGGATATATTTGTAAATGTTGACTGTAGGTTATTAATAGTAATCAGTTAAAAAAATCATTTGAGTTGGTGGTTCCTCACCCAACGCCATTATTCAGCTACAAATACTTTGTTTATTACTGTGTTTCTATCACGTTAAAAACTCATCACTTCTATGTCTAATATTCAATTTATCCCTGTGTCACCATATTTCGGCTATGGAGCACAGCACTATTCATTCATTCAGCTAATATGTACTGAGTGCTCACTTATGCCAAACTCAGTTCTCGGTGTTGAGGATGCATCAGTGAGTAAGACAGACAAGGTCTCTGTTTTAATGCAATTTACATTTTAATAGGGGAGACGGAAAAATGGAGGAGATAACAAAAAATTCAGTGAGAAAATGTCAGGGAGTTGGTGCTGTTGATAATACTTTCGAGTAGAGACCTAAATGAAGTGAGGGAGAAAACCATTGCAAATGTATGGGAAATAGTGCTTCACATTGAATGAGGAGCAAGTTTAAAGTCCCCAAGGGGAATATTTGCTTGGTGTATTTGGATTCGAGTAAGGGGTTAGGTGCGATTGGAGTACAGTGAGCGAGAGAAAGGCGGGGGGAGGGAAGAGGTAAGGCCAGTAGCAGCAAGGATCCAGAGCATGGAGCAGTAAAGGCCATTGTGAGAACTTAGGCTTCTACTCTGAATGACTTGGATAGACAGTGGAAATTTTTGAACAGAGAAATAACACGATCTGACTTATGTTTTAAAAGGATGACTCTGGCTGTTTTGTGGAGAATGGAGTGGTGGCAGGGAGGCAGCAAGAACAAATGCAGGGAGGTCAGTTCAGGTTATTGCACTAATCCAAGATGGAATTGAGACTTTGACCAGGTGTTGAGAAGTGGGCAAATTGTGTATGTGTTTTGAAGGTAGAACCAATAAAGTTTGCTGGCAGAAGGAATGTTGAGCTTGAGGGGTGAAAGGCAAGTCAAGGACAAGCAAGTAGGTAAATGTCTGTGGGGTTTATGAAAATGAGGAAGACTGAGAGAGCAGCATGTTTTATCAGGGAAAAGATCAGGAGCTTCATTTTAGCCATTTTAAACTTGAAACTCTGTTAGACATCCAAGTTGAGTTATCCTGCGGGCATAAGTACAGAAGAGTTCAGGGAGAAGTCTGGACTAGAGATAGAATTTGAGGGTAATTAACAGATAGGTGGTATTTAATGAGATGGAATTGAAAGAGACCACCAAGGTGGACAGTACAGTAAAAGAGGTCCAATGCATAAGCCGTGGGCACTCCAATACTTAGTAGATGGAAAGAAGAGTAAGATCCAGGAAAGAAAATTGTGAAGGAGTAGCCTTTGCGGTAGAAGCAGATCCATGTGTGCGTGGTGTACTGGAAGCCAAATAAAGAAAGTTTTTGAAGGACCAAAGAGAGATCAGTTGTCTCAAATGCTCAGATGTTAGGTAAGATGAGGGCTGAGCATTGACTGTGGATTTGGCAGTACGGAGGTCATTGGTGATCTTAACAAAAGCACTTTCAGTTCTAGTGGTCAGGATAAAGATTTCATTAGTGTAGTTTCAAGGGAGACTGAGAAATGTCGAAAGGGGAGACAGCAGGTAGAGTTCATTTCAAGAATTTCTGTTCCAAAGTGGACTAGAGAAGTAAAGTTATAGCTGGAGTACAGAAGATCGTGTAAAGGAAAGTTTTGACTTTTTGGAAGTTTGTGTTGTTCCTTTTGTTTTTAAGACGACAGACATTATAGCACGTGTGATACAGCATTTGCAGGCTTATGGGAAGACCTATCAGAGAGGGAAAGTTTGATGATGTGGGTGTTAGTCGAAGAATTTCTGGAACAATGTCTTTGAATAGTCAAGAGAAAATGAGACATAGTGCACAGAGGAAGGAATTAGACTTATGAGCTTACTCGTTGGGATAGAAAGGAAAACGGGTCTCTAAGCACAGGGACAGACAGGTTGGTAGTTCTGGTGGCAGGAAGAGGTTGACCTTTTCTTCTTTATTTCACAGAAATAAGAAATGAGATCAACTAAAAATGAGAAGGGCTGGAGTTCAGAGGTTTGAAAGGCAAGAGATAGTCACACTGAAGAGTAGGAGACAGAATTATTTAAGGACGTTTCTGAGTAGAGTTGGCACCCATTTCAAATAATATACTACACGGTTGTGAGTTTTTCACTGTCTACATTCAGTTGCTTGGGTGAAGGCGTAGGATAGATGAAGGGTTGGAAGTAACTAGAGTAGAGGTTTTCCCAGGCAGAAATGGCAGAGGAAAAGAGCATGTGGACATGGTAACAGTAATCATGGAATCTGACCATGTGATCCGAGCTGGGTCAAGAGTGATGGGATAATTTGGAGGAGGGGTAATGCACAGTCAGAGCATGATAGAAATGGACTAGAGGTCTTAGTAGAATAATTGGTGGAGATGTAGGGTGCTTGCATGAGCTCACTGGAAAGGGAGGAGGATAGTGGTCATAGAGTAGGTTAGTGTGAATTGTCTTTCTTTAGAGAGACCACAGGTGGTGCAGACTGAGGTGGGGTAGAGGATAAGCTCACTGGAGATAAGGAAATAGAGGAACTGAACAGTGTTAGGATGGATAATAAGACACACTCTCTCTCTCTCTCTCTCTCTCTCTCTCTCTCCTTTTCCCTCTCCCTCTTCAGAATGACATTTTGGGCCAAAGATTATTAAGCCTTGTGCCTGATGAAGAGAAAGATGCAGTCCACCAAAAGATTACTATCAAATTACGTTTGCCTGCCTCAGGTCTAAAGAGACAAGTAACAACCCCACAGTAGAATATATATATATATATATATATATATATATATTAAAAAATCATTAGAGCCAACACAGCTGTTGATCATATAATAATTTCGTTCATATAATATTGTTATTTGTATGTCTAGTCTTTTGTTATTTTTATGTCTACATACAAATAAAAATATTATATGTATGTCTCCCCTCCATTATATCTTGTTTTTTACAATGAACCCCAATTCTTGCAATGTTTGTATAGTTGCATTAGTGCCATATAAATAGTAGACTATTGTGCATAATATTCTAGCTGGTACCCTGTTCTTCAGATACAACATAGACAACTACGTAAGTGCAAATTTTTATGGAAAAAAAATGTTTTTTGTAAAGTCTGCTTTAAGACATTAGCCATAGGAATTAATCTAGCAGGATATGATAAAGTGCAAATGTAGACTTGTTTTGTATCTATTCTCTTTTTAGTAGGAAAACATCTTGCATTTTGCTGTCATGTAAAAAGGGGAAAGTTTGGAGATGATGGTAGCCCTGATTACGAATATGTGAAATTTATCATGAGTGTAAATGATATTTCTAATGGTAAGCAATTCAGTTACGTTACGTAGATGACATTCATGAGTTCTGTAGCCCCTGATTACTAAAATAAATCTTTCTTCTTTCAGTACTCACAAGCTTCCTAATATCCTTATGGCCACAGTTTCTGGCTACACATGTTAATTAGACTTTTAAAAAATTAATAGTGAAATTTACAAGGTGAGGTCATCTAGAAACATGGTGGACTGACTGAGCTAAGAGTAGCCTTTTCCTTTTACAAGACAAGGAAATGATTGCTAAAACATAACAAAAGAAATTTAATGCATAGCCAAGCTTACAAGAAAGGGAACTCCATGTGTACCAGAAATTAAATGATAAAGCAATACTACAATAGTAAGAGAAAATAGATTTTGTGGTGGCTTGTATGTGTTTTAAATCGTGCATAGGTTGCACTGGCTGGGGTCTGGGATTCTAACACCCACTCATGGACCCATATATAAAACCTAGAAATCAGTAAAGTGACCTGTAAAGTTTTGTTAAGTGTTCTTGAGCAAGAATGAGTAAGTCTGCCATGTCTCCGGGAACTTGGACAAAAAATATACCATTTACAGGAAACCAAAACCTCAGTTGGTGTCAAGTGTGGAAGGGGGTCTAATTTACAATTTTTGAGGATTGGGCAACTGCAAAATGAGAAATTAGTATGAATTAATTTACATGAACTGCTTTGGGGCCATTAAAACAACTGGGGCTTGAATCAGACGTAAATAGCCCGAATAGCTAACAAACATATGAAAAGATGTTCAAATCCACTAATAAGAAAAGAATGAAAAATTTGAAAACAAATGAGATGGCGCTATATACCACTCAGAAAGGCAAAAAATCAGAAGCGTGATTAATACCAAATATTGGTGAAGATGTGAGAAATGAATAAACGAATGGTTAGGTAAATAAACAGAGAAAATTAGCTAACATGGAGGTTTGCTGATATATTTGTCATGTTTCCTGCAAATGAAAGGTCAGACATCTTTAAAAATTCTTGACTACATAAACACACAAATTACACACACACACACACACACACACACACACACACAATATCCATGTGATCTATGTAAAAGAGAGGAGCTAAGTTTTATTTTTTATTTTTTTGTTTGTTTTTTTGAGACTGAAATATCAACCCACAGGGTGATAACAGAAGACTGAAAACCAGTGTGAACTCATAACAAATGATTATCAGTAACGACTTCTTTGTGTTTTGCTGGGGACCATCGTTGGGAGGGTGGCTGGTAAGGAAGGAAGACAGAGAAAAATCCTGTGACTCAGAAACTTGAAAATTGTCAGTGATCTGGCAAACACCAGGTGTCTGTCTTCTTCTTTAACTGGTCCACCTTTCAGTGACATTGTCACATGTGTGTGTCTATCTCTCTTAGGGCCTTTTTTGCTCTTCAATGGTAGTTTTTCCGGCTGCCTCTCCCCCGACTCATCTACAAATCCTCCTTCGGTTTTATATTGTGGAAAAGGCTTATGTTCTCAGGGTCCACATGCTACAGGTGAGTAAGCTGTGTGTGTGCCTCCCCCATTGTGGCAATTTGGGTTTTTTTGGAGGACAACGTCCCCTTTGATTTCTCAGTTGCTGGACAATACCAGTAAAGTAGTCAATATGTGCAGAGGGCTATGCTATTAGGATACATGAACATGGAAAGATCAGCCCCTGTGTTTCAGAAGGTGAGCATCTCAGTGGCGATTTAAGCCCACTTGAATGAGATATACAATCATTTACAAGTGGGGTCTGAAACATATTAAGACAAACTAGCATTTTGGCAGGTAGGTAGACGAAGGCTTCTGTCATGAGGTGAGTTCTGAGACAGCTCTTTCTTCACCATTAAGTAGCTAAGCTGGTTGTAAAGGCTTTTGCTTAATTATTGTAATCCTAATATAGCACTCAGAGATTCTATCTCTAAAAAGAAAAAAAGTCTTTATGGAAAATGGTTTGGAGGCTCCTGAAACAATTGCAGACGGATCTACCAGGTATTCCACTGCTGAGAATATATGCAGAGGAATGGAATTCATCAAGTCGAAGGGTAATGGCCAAGAGTTGGAACCGGTCCAAATGTCCATCATCAGATGGGTGGAACATCTACACAATCAAATACTACTCTGCTATAACAAAGAATGAAATACTGTCATTTGCAGCAGCATGGATGGACTTAGAAAAATTATATTTAGTGAAACAAGTCAGGCACAAGAAAGAGAAATGCCACGTGTTCTCACTTATTCATGGGAGCTAAAAATAAATACACATACACAAAAAATGAGGGGAGCAGGGAAGTAGACACAATAATCATAATTCCTCGAACTTGTTAAGAAAAGAGAACAGATATGATGTTGGTGGGTGGAAGGGGGAGAGAAAGAAGGGAGGGAGGGATCGGTAAAGTGACACAAAAAAGTCTTCGGAATTCATCTGATAGATTTAAGATCAATTAAATTATTCACTCAGTGATATATTTAAAAGCACCTACTGTGTTCCAGTCACTGTTCTAGGTGCCAGAGAAACATTAGGGGAGACAGACAATAGCTAAGTAACGCTGACAAATGCCATGAAGATAATAAAATAGAATAACATACCAAAGATTGGAGAGGGAGAGGGTTTCAGGCAAAGTGTTCAGCCAAGATCTCTTTCTGATCATCTGTCTTTTGAGCAGAGAACCCCAAAGATAAGGAAAGAAGGCAATCCAGGTAGAGGATTGAACGGCAGTAAAAGCCATGCAGTAGTAACTGTCTTGGAGAGTTCCAAGGAACAAAGTCGGTTTTGTAACTGGAATAAGCTGAAAGAGGGAAGGGACAGTAGAAAATAAGATCCAAGAAGTAGGCAAGGGCCAGATTAAGTGGATCTTTGAAACCCATGGTATTGAGTTTGTGTTTTATTCCAAGTGTGTTGGAAAGCAGGGGTAACATGGTCTGATTTATTTTTAAAAGATCAGGCTAGCCTCTGGATGGGAAATGGTGTATGCAGGAACAAGAATGGAAAGAAGAAGACAGATGAGAGAGATGACAAGACCTTGGACTTTGACTGCAGTGATAGAGATAGAAGTACATCCCACAGGGCTAAATTTGACTGGCTAAGAAAGGCCGAAGACGAAGAGGAGGAGGAAGGGGAGGAAGAGGAAGAAGAAGAGGAGGTGGAGGAGGAGGAAGACGATGAGGAGCAGGAAGAAGAGGAGGTGGAAGAAGAGAAGGAGGAAGAGGAGGAAGAGGAGGAAGTGGTAGAGGAGGAGGAAGAGGAAGAGTGAGAAGATGAGGATGAGGAAGAGGAGGAGGAAGAATAATAGGACGAGGAACAGGAGGAAGAGGAGAAAGGGAAGGAGGAGAAGAGGATGAGGAACAGTTGCAGAAAGAGGACGAGGAAGAAGAGGACGAGGAGGAGAAAGAAGAGGAGGAGGAAGTGGAGAAATAGGAGGAGGAAGAAGAGGAGGAGGAGGAATATGAGGAGGAGGAGGAAGGGACGTGGTAGGAGGAAAAGGAGGAAGAGGAAGATGAGGAAAAGGAGGAAGAGGAGGAGCGAGGAAGAACAGGAGGTGGATTAGGAGGAAGGGAATTAGGAGGAGAAAGAGGAGAATGAGGAGAAAAAGTAGGAGGAGGAATAGAAGGAAGAGGAAGTGGAAGAACAGGAGGAGGAAGAGGAGGAATAGGAGGTGGAGGAAGAGTACGAGGAGGAAGAGGAGGAAGAAGAACATGTGGAGGAAGAGGAGGAGAAGGAAGAGTAGGAAATGGAGGAGGGGAATTGAAGGATGAAGAGGTGGAAGAGGAGGCGGAAGAAGAGGAGGAGGAAGAGGAGGAAGCAGATGAAATGGAGGAGGAAGAAAACTAGGAGGAAAGGGGGTAGGTGGAGAAAGATAAAGAGGAAGATGAGGAAGAGGAGGATGAAAAGGAGGAGGGGGAGGAAGAGGACGGGGAGAAATAGGAGGTGGAGGAGGATGAGAAAGAGGAGGAGGAAGAAAGAGGAGGATTATGAAGAAGAGGAGGAGGAGGAACAGGAGGAAGAGGAGGAGGTATAGGAGGAGGAAGAAGATGGGGAGTTGGTGGAGGAAAAGATAAAGGAGAAGGAGAAAGAGGAGGAAATGTAGGAGAAGGAAGAGAAGGAAAAGGATGTGGAAAAGGAGGTGGAAGAAGAGGAGGAGGAATTGGGGAACAGGAAGAAGAGAAGGCAGAGGAAGTGGTGGAGTAAGGTGATGAGGAGGATAAATAGGAGGAAGTGGTGGAAGAGGAGGTGGAAAAAGAGGAGTAGGAAGAGGAGGAGGAAGAAGAGGAGAAAGAGAAATTGGAGGCGGAGGAAGAGAAAAGGGGTAGAGGAGGAGGATGAAGGTGAGGAGGAATAGGAGGTAAAGGAAGAGGAAGAAGAGGATGAGGAGGAGCACGGGGAGAAAGAGCTTGAGTTAGAGGCGGAAGAAGAGGAGGAGGAATATGAGGAGAAGAAGGCAAGAAGAGGAGGAGGAAAAAGAGGAGGAGGAGTAGGAAAAGGTATAAGGAGAGGAGGAATAGTAGAAGGGAGGAAGAAGAGGAGAAGGAGGAGGAAGAAAACGAGTAAGAAGAAGATGAGGATGAGGAGGAATAAAAGGAAGAGGAGGATGAGGAAGAGGTTCAGGAAGAAGATGAAGAGGAATAAGAAGAGGAGGAATAAAAGGAATAAGTAGATTAGGAAGAGGAATGGAAGGAGGGAAGAAGAGGAGGGGGAGGAAGAAGAGGATGTGGATTTGGCAGTAGGGAAGGAGGAGAAAGAAGAAGAAAAGTAGGAGAAGGTAGGACGAAGAGGAGGAAGAGGAAGAGGCAGAGAAAGAAGAAGACGAGGAGGAATAAGAGGAGGAGGAGAAGGAAAAGGAGGAGAAGGATGAAAAGGAAGAAGAGGCAGAGGCAGGAAGAGGTGGAAGATGCGGAGAGATAAAGAGGAGGATGAGGAGGTGGAGGTGGCGGAGGATGGAAAGGTAAAAGAGGAGGTGGGAGGATGAGGAGGGTAAAGGAAGTGGAGGAAGAGTAGGAGGAAGAAGACAAGGAGTAAGAAAAGTAAGAGGAGGATGGGAAGGAGGAAAGAAGAGGAGGAAGACGAGAAGGAGGAAAATGAGGAGGACGAGGCAGAAGAGGAAGAAGGGTAGGAGGAAGTGGAGGAAGAGTAGGAGGAGGGGGAGGAAGAGGAGGGGGAGGAATAGGTAGAGCAGGAGAAGGAAGGAGAAGAGGAGGAAAAAGAAGAAAAAACGCAGGAGGAGGAGGAGGAGGAAGAGGAGGGGGCTGTAGACGAAGAGGAAAAGGAGAAGGAGGAGAAGGAACCAGAGGAGGAGGATGAGAATGAGTAGGAGGAGGAGGAAGAGGAGGAGGAGAAATAATAGAAGGAGGTGGAGGAAGAGGAGGTGGAGGAGCAAGTAGAAGAGGAGTAGGATGAGTATGAAGAAGAGGAAGAGGGATGAAGAGGCAGAAGAATGGAAGAAAGGATGGGAGGAGGAGGAGGAAGAGGAGGAGGAAGACGTAAAAGAGGAGGAACAAAGAAGAGGAGGAGGAGGATAAGAAGGAAGAATAGGAGGATGGAGGATGAGGAGGTAGAGTAGAAGGGAGGAATGGGAGGAGGAGGAGGAAGGAAAGAAAGAGGAGGAAGAGGAGGAGGAATAAAGGAGGAGGTAGAGGAGGAAGAGGAAGAGGAGGAGGAGGAAGTGGAAAAAGAGTAAGAGGAGGAGGTAGATTAGGAAGAAGAAAGGGAGGAAGAGGATGAGGAAGAGGAAGAAGAGGATGATGAGAATGACAGGTGGAGGAGGAGGAAAAAGAGGAGGAGGAGGAGGAAGAGTAGGCAAAAAAGGAGGAAGAGGTAGAGGAAGAGAGGTGTAAGTGGTGGAGGAGGAGGAAAATGAGGATGAGTAGAGGAGGAGTAAGAAGATGAGGAGGAGTAAGGGAAGGAGGGAGGAGGAGGAGGCAGGAAGAAGAGGATGTGTATTTGTAGGAAGGTAAGGAAGAGGAGAAAAGAGGAAGAAAAGTAGGAGAAGGGAAGAAGAAGAGGAGGAGGAAGAAGAGGCATAGGAAGAAGACGAGGAGGAAGAAGAGGAGGAGGAGAAGGAAGAGAATGAAGAGGATGAGTAGGAAGAGGAGGAGGAGCAGGAAGAGGAAGAGGAGGAGGAAGAAGAGGTAGAGAAAGAGGAGGAGGAATACATAAAAGAGGAGAAGGGAAGTCTTGGAGGGAGGAAGTGGAAGAAGAGGAGAAGGGAGAAGAGGAGGAAGAAAAGGAACAGAAGTAGAGGAAGAGGAAGAAGATGAGGAAGAAATAGAGGAGGATGTAAGAAGTGGAGGTTGATTAAGAAGAAGGGAAAGATGAGAAGGAGGAAGGGAAGGAGGGAAGAAGAGGAGATGGATTAGGAGATTGGGAAGCAGATGGAGGAAGAGGAAAAAAGGAGGAAGAGGAGGAGGAAGAGAAGGAAGAGGAGGAGGGTGATGTGGAGGAAGAAGAGGAGGCAGGATGAGGTGGAAGTGGAGGAGAGAGGAAGAGGAGAATGAGGAGGAAGAGAAGGAGGAGCAGGAAGAGGACTAAGAGTAGGTGGAGGAAGAGAAGGACGAGGGAGAGGAATATGTAAATGAGGAGGAATGAGGATGAGGAGGAGGGAGAAAGTGGAAGAAAAGGAGGAGGAAGAGGAGGAGGAGTATGGGAAAGAGGAAACAAGAGGAGGAAGAACAAGAGGACGAGGAGGAAGAAGAGGAGGAAGAGGAGGATAAGGACGATGAAGAGGAGGAGGAAGGAGGAGGAGGCAGAAGAAGATGAGAATGAGGAAGAGGAGTAGGAGGAGGAAGAGGAGGATAAGGACGATGAAGAGGAGGAGGAAGGAGGAGGAGGCAGAAGAAGATGAGAATGAGGAAGAGGAGTAGGAGGAGGAAGAGGAGGATAAGGACGATGAAGAGGAGGAGGAAGGAGGAGGAGGCAGAAGAAGATGAGAATGAGGAAGAGGAGTAGGAGGAGGAATAGAAGGAAGAGGAAGATGAGGAGCTAGAGGAGTAACAGGAGGAAGAAGGGAAGAGGAAGAAGATGAGGAGGAGGAGGAAAAAGAGGAGGAAGAGGAAGAGGAGGAGGAGGAGGAATTGGAGGAAGAGGAATATGAGGAGCTAGAGGAGTAAGAGGAGGAAGAAGCGGAGGAAGAAGAGGAGAAAGAGAGGGAGGAGAAAGATGCGAAGGAAGAGGAGGAAGAGGCAGAGCAGGAGGAGGAGAAAGAGGAGGGGGAAGAGGAGGAGGAAGAGGAGGAGGGAGGAAGAGGATAAGGGGAGGCGGAGGAGGAGTACGAGGAATATGTAAAACATGAGGTGGGAGGACGAGGAGGAAGAAGTGGAGTAAGAGGAGGATGAGGAAGATGAAAAGAAAAAGGAGGAGGAGGAGGCAGAAGAAGAGGAGGAGGATATAGAGGAGGAGGAAGAGGAGGAGGAGAAGGAAGAGGAGGATGAGGTTGAGGAACAGGAGAAGGATGAGGAAGAAGCAGAGTAAGAAGACAAGGCGGTTGAGGAGGAGAAGGAGGAGCAGGAAGAAGAGGAGGAGGTAGGAAGAGGAGGAAGAGGAGGAGAGAGAAAGAGGAGGAGATGGAAGAATAAAAGGAGAAGCAGGAATAGAAAGTGGAGGAGGAGCAGAAGCAGTGGAGGGGGTGGAGGAAGAAGAGGAGGAGGAGGGAGAATCAGGAGGAAGAGGAGGGGAAAGAAGAGGTGTAAGTGGAGGAGGAAGAATTGGAGGAGGAGGAGGAATGAAGAGTAGTAGGCAGGAAGAGGAGGAGGAGTAGAAGAGAAGAAGGAGGATGAGGTGGAAGAATAGGAGGAGAAAATAAGAGGAGGAAGAGTAGTAGGGAGGAAGGTGATGAAGAGGAGGAAGGGAAGGAGGAGGAGAAAGAGGAGGAGGTGAAAGAGGAGGAAGAGGAGGAGGAGGAGGAAGAGGAAGAAGAGGAGGAGGAGGTTGATGTAGAGGAGGAGGAGGAGGAAGTGGAGAGGAAGAGGCAGAGAAAGGATGAGGAGGAGGAGGAGGAGAAGAAGGAATAGGAGGAGGAGGAGCAGGAAGAAGGGGAGCAGGAGCAGGACGAAGAGGAGAGGTTAAGAGTGGAGGAAGAGTAGGCGGAGGGAGAGGAGGAAAAGGAGGAGGAAGACGTAAGAGGGGAGGAGGAAGGAAGAGGAGGAGGAGGATAAGCAGGAAGATGTATATGAGAAGAAGGGATGAAGAGGAGGAGGCGAGAAGAGGAGGAAGAGGAGGAGGAAGAGGAGGAAGAAGACGAGGAGGAAGAGAATGAAGATTTAGGGGAGGAGAAGGAAAAGGAGAAAGAGGATGAGGAGGAAGAATAGGGGTAGTTAGAAAGAAGAGGCAGAGTAGAAGGGAGGAAGGGGATGAGGATGAGGAAGGGAAGGAGGAGGAGGTAGAGAAGGTGGAGGAGGAAGTGGAGGAGGAAGAGGATGATGAGCAGGAGGAAAAGAGGAAGAGTAGGAGTATGTAGAGGAGGAGGGAGAAAGAAGAGGTTGATTAAGACGGAGAGAAGGAGGAGGGGAAGGAGGAGGAATCTGAGGATGAAGAAAACGAAGAGGAGTAGGAAGAGGAGGATGAAGAAGAGATGTAGGAAGAGGCAGATGTGCAGGAAGAAGAGGATGAGGAAGAGAAGGTGCAGGAGGAAGAGGAGGTGGCAAGAAGAAAAAGAGGAAGAGGAAGAAGTGGTGGAGAAAGTGGAGGAGAAGGAGGAAGAGGAGGAGTAAGAGCAGGAGGGAGGAGGATGAGAAGGAAGAGGAGGAGGCAGGAAGAGGTGACAGAGGAGGAGAGAGTAAGAGTAGGATGAAGACGAAGAGGAGTAGCAGAAAAAGGAAGAGGAGGAGGAGGAAGAGGAGGAGATGGATGAAGATGAAGAAGACGAAGAGGGAGGAAGACCCAGAAGACGAGGAGGAGGAAGAGAACAAGGAAGGGGAGGAATACGTAAAAGAGGAGGAGGGTGAAAGTGGAGGAATAGGAGGAGGAGAAAGAGGAAGGGAAGGAGGACACAAGAGAAGGAATAAGAAGAGGAGGAAGAGGAAGAAGAGGAGGAATATGAGTAGGAGGACTATGAAGGGGAGGAGAGGACGAGGAGGCTGATGAAGATGATGTGGAAAAGGAGAAAGAGGAGTGGGAAGAAGATGAGGAAGATGAGGAGGAGGAGCTGGAAGAAAAGGAGGAGGAGGTGGAAGAAGAAAAGGAGAAAGTGTAGGAGAAGGAGGAAGAAGAGGTGGAGGATGTAGATGAAGAGGAAGAGGAGGAGGAGAAGGAAGAAGAGGAGGTGGAAGGAGAAGAGGATGACGAAGAACAGGAGAAGGAGGAGGAAGAGAAAGAGTAAGAAGACGAGGAGGTTGAGGAGGAGGAGAAGAAGGAAAAGGAGTAAGAGGAGGAGCAGGAAGAAGAGGAGGAGGGAGAATGAGGAGGAGTAATAGGAGGAGGGAGGAAGTAAAGGAACGGTAGGAGGGACGAAGGGGAGGAGGAGGAGGAAAGGAAGGCAGATGTGGAAGAGGAGGAGGAAGAAGTGGATGATGAGAAATAGGAGGAGCTGGAAGAGGAGAAGGAGGAAGAGGGGAAGGAGAAGGAAGACTTCAAAGAAGAGGAGGGATGAAGAGGAAGTGGCAGGAAGAGGAGGAGGAAGAAGACGAGGTGGAAGAGGAGGAGGAAAAAGTGGAGCAGTGGGTGGAGGAGAAGGAAGATGTGAGGAGGAAGAGGAGGAGGGAGGAGGAAGAAGAGGAGAGAGAAGAAGAGAAAGAGGAGGAGGAGGTGGAAGAAGAGGAGGAGGAGGTCGAAGAAGAGGAGGATGAGGAGGATGAAGAGGAGGTGGAGGAGGAACAGGAGGAGGAGGAGGAAGAGGCAGAGTAAGAAGATGAAGAGAATGAGGAGGAAGAGAAAGAGTAGAAGAAATAGGAAGAGGAGGAGCAGGAAGAAGAGGAGTTGGTAGGAAGACGAGGAAGAGGAGGAAGAGGCAGAAAGAGGAGGAAGGGGTGGAGGAGGAAGATGAAGAAGAAGAAGTTGAGGATGAAGAAGAGGATGAGGAGAAGGAAGTGGAGGAGGAGGAAGAGGCAGAGTAAGAAGACTAAGAGAATGAGCAGGAGGAGGGAAGAATGAGTAGGAGGAGGAAGAGGAGGAGAGAGGAAGAATAGGAGGAGGAGAAAGACATAAAAGAGGAGGAGGGAGGAAGAGGCAGAGGCAGAAAGAGGAGGAAGAGGAGGAGAAAGAAGTGGAGGACGAAGAAGACGACGAGGAGGAGGAAGAAGAGGAGGAGGAAAAAGAGGAGCAGGAGGTGGAGTAGGAGGATAAGGGTGAGGGCGAAGAGGAGAAGGGGGAAGAAGAAAAGGTGGATTAAAAGGAAAGGAAGGAGGAGGAGGAAGAAGAAGAGGAGGAGGAAGAAGCAGAGGAGGATGAGGAAAATGAAGAGGAGGAGGAAGAGGAGAAGGAGCAGGAAGAGGAGGAGGAGGAAGAGGAGGAAAAGGAGGTAGATGCAGAAGAAGAATAGGAAAAAGAGGAGGAGGTGGAGAAGAAAGAGTGGGAGGAAAAAGACGAGGAGGAAGAAGAGTATGAGGAATTGGAGGAAGAGTAGGAGGAGGGGGAGGAAGAGGAGGAGGAGGAGGAATAGGCAGAGCAGGAGGAGGAGGAAGAAGAACAGTAGAAAGAGGAGAAAGATCAAGAGGTGGAGGAGGAGGAGGAATGCACAGAGGAAGAAGACAAGGAGGAAGAAGAGAAGGAGGAGAAGGAAGAGTAAGAGGAGGAAGATGGGAAGGAAGAGGAGGAGGAAGACGTAAAGGTAGAGAAAGAAGGAAGAGGAGGAGGAGGATTAGGAGAAAGAATAGGAGGAGAAAAAAGAGGAGGAAGAGTAGGAGGGAGGAAGGGGAGTAGTGGGAGGAAGGGAAGGAAGAGGTGAAAGAGGAGGAGGAAGTAGAGGAAGAGGTGAAGAAAAAGGAGGAGGACGAATACTAGAAGGAAGAGGAGGAGGAGAAGGAAGAAGAGGAGAAAGAGGAGGAGGAGGAGAAGGAGGAAGAGGAGGATGTAGACAAAGAGGAAGAAGACGAAGAGGAAGAGAAGGAGGAGAAGGAAGAGGAGAAATTGGAAAGGGAGGAGGAATGACAGGAGGAAAATTGGAAGAGGCAGAGTAAGAAGACGAGGAAGTTGAGGAGGAGGATGAGAAGGAATAGGGGTAGGAGGAGGAGCAGGAAAAAGAAGAGGAGGCAGGAAGAGGAGGAAGAGGAGGGGAGAGGAGCAGTAAGAAGAAGAGGAGGAGGAGCATGAAAAAGAAGAGGAAGAGGAGGAGGGAGGATGAGGAGGAAGAGGAGGCAAAGGAAGAAGAGGAAGAGGAGGAGGAGGACATATGAGAGGAGGAGGAAGAAAGAGGAGGAGGAGGATAAGGAGGAAGAATAGGAGGAGGGAGGAAGAGAAGAAAGAGTAGGAGGGAGAAAGAGGAGGACTAGGAGGAAGGGAAGGAAGATGAGGAAGAGGAGGAGGAAAAAGAGGAGAAGGAGGAGGAAGATGTAAAAGAGGAGGAGGGATGAAGAGGCAGAGGCAGGAAGAGGAGGAAGAAGAGTAGGAAGATGAGGAGAAAGTGGAGGAGGAGGAGGAATAAGACGAAGAGGAGGAGAAAGAAATGGAGGAGGAAAAAGAGGAGCAGGAGGTGAAGGAGTAGGAAGATGGTGAGGAGGAGGAGGAGGGAGGAAGAGAAGGAGGTGTATTAAGAGGAAGGGACGGAGGAGGAAAATGAGGAAGAAGAGAAGGAGGAAGAAGACGAGGAGGAAGAGGAGGAAGACTAGGAGGGGGATGAGGAGGAAGATTAGGAGGCGGGAGTAAGAGGAGAAGAGTAGGATTAACGAAGGGGAGGAGGAGGAGGAAGGGGAGGAGGAGGAGAAGTAGGAGGAGGAAGAAAAAGAGGATGAGGATGAAGACGTAAAAGAGGAGAACGGATGAAGTGGAGGAGATAGGAAGAGGAGGAAGAGGAATAGAGAGGAAGAGGAGGGGGAGGATTAGAGGGCACAGAGCAGAAAGAAGATGAGGAGGAGGAGCAGGTAGAGTAAGAGGAGGAAGTGTAGAAGGGATGAATGGAAGGAAGAGAAGGAAGAGGAGGAAGAGGAAAATGAAGACAAGGAGGAGGAGGAGGAAGAAGAAGAGGAGGAACATTAGGAGGAGGAGCAGGAAGAAGAAGAGGAGGAGGAGGAGTAGGACCAAGAGGAGTAGGAGGATGAGGAAGAAGAAGAGGAGGAGTGAGGATGAGGAAGAGGAGGTGAAGGTAGAGGAGGAAGAGGAGGAGAAAAACGTAAAAGCGGAGGAGGAAGAGGAGGAGGATAAGGAAGAAGAATAGGAGTAGGGAGGAAGAGAAGGAAGAGTAGGAAGGGAAGGAAGAGGAGGAGGAAAAAGTGGCAGAAGAGGAAGAGTATGAACAGGAGGAGGAGGTAGAGGAGAAGGAGGAAGAATACATAAAAAAGGAGGAGGGATGAAGAGGCAGAGGCAGGAAGAGGATGAGGAAAAAGATGAGGAGGAAGAAAATGAAGAGGAATAAGAGAAGAGGAGGAGGAGTTGGAACAATAGCAGGAGGGAGTAACAGGAGGAAGAGTACTAGGGATGAAGGGTTTGAGGAGGAGGAAGGGAAGGGGGAGGAGGAAGATGAGGAAGAAGAGGAAGAGGAGAAGGATTAGGAAGAGGATAAAGAGGAGGAGGAGGAGAAGGAAGAGGAGGGGGAGGTTGAACAGGAATAATAGGATGAGGCAGGAAGAGGAGGAAGAGGAGGAGGAGGAGGTGAAGAAGATGAGGAGGAGGAATCGGAGGAGGAGGAAAAGGAAGTGGAGGAGGAGCCATGAAGAGGAGGAGGAAGAAGAGGAAGAGGAGTAGGAAAATGTAGAAGATGAGGAGGAAGTGTAGAAGGGAGGAAGAAGAGGAAGAGGAGGAGGAAGAGAACAATTAGTAGGAATATAAGGATGAAGAGGATGAAGAGGAGGAGGAGGAAGGGAAGAAGGAAGAAGAGAAAAAAGTGGAGGAATAGGAAGGAGAGGAGGAGGAGGAGAAGTGGAAGTGAAGGAGGAAGAAGAGGAAGAGGAAGAAGAGGAGAGAGAATAAAAAGCAGATGAGCAAGAAGAGGCAGATGAGGAAGAGGAGGAGAAGGAAGAGGAAGAGGAAGAAGACGAGGGGATGAGGAGGAGGAGAAGGAATAGGAGGAAGAGGAGGAGTAGGAGGTAGAGGCAGAAGAAGAGGAGGGAAAAGAGGAAAAGGAGAAGGAAGAGTAGGAAGTGGAAGACGTTGAGGAAGAGAAGGAGGAGGAGGAAAACGAGGAGGATGAAGAGGATGAGAAGGAAGAAGACGAGGAGGAGGAGAAAGTGGAGGAGGAAGAAGAGGAGGAGGAGTTGGAGGATGAAGAGGAGAAAAAGGAGCAGGAAGTAGATGAAGAGAAAAAAGACGAGGATGAAGAGGAGGAGGAGAAAGAAGAAGAGGAGATGGATGAAGAGGAGGAGGAGGAAGAGACAGAGTAAGTAGATTAAGAGTTTTAGTACTAGGAGGGGAAGGAATAGGAGGAGTATTAGAAGGAAGAGAGGAGTAGGCAGGAAGAGGAGGAGAAGGAATAGGAAGAAGAGGAGGAGCAGGAAAAAGAGGAGGAGGAGCAGGAAGAGGAGGAGGAGGCAGGAAGAGGAGGAAGAGGAGGAAGAGGAGTAGAGAAGAAGATGAGGAGGAGGAGGAGGTTGAGAAAGAAGAAGAGGAGAAGTGATGAAGGGGTGGAAGCTTAGAAGGGAGTAATGGGAGGAGGAGGAGGAAAGGAAGGAAGAGGAGGAGGAAGACGTAAGAGAGGAGGAACAAGGAAGTGGAAGAGGAGGATAAGGAGGAAAAATAGGAGGAGGGAGGAAGAAGAGGAAGAGTAGAAGGGAGGAATGGGAGGAGGTGGAGGAAGGGGACAAAAAGGAGGAAGAGGAATAGGCGGAGGAATACATAAAAGAGGAGGTGGGAGGACGAGGAGGAGGGAGGAAGTGGAGGAAGAGGATGTGGAAGCTGACGAGAAGGAAGAGGATCAGGAGGAGGATGGGAAGGAGGAAAGAAGAGGAGGAAGAAGAGGAGGAGGACAAGGAGGAAGTAGAGGTAGATGAGCAGGTAGATGAGGATGAGGAAAAGGAGGAGGAGGAGGAAGAAAAGGAAGAGGAGAAGTTGGAAGAGGAAGAGGTAGGAATGGGAGGAAGAAGAAGACGAGGAAGAACAGGAGGATGAGGAAGATGATGGGGAGGAACAGGAGGAGGAGGAGGAAGAGAAAGTGGGGGCAGATGATGAGGAAGAGGTTGAAGAGAAGTAAGAAAACTAGCAGGAAGTAAAGGAATAAGAGGAGGAGGGAAAGGAAGAAGAGGAGTAGGAGGAGGAAGAGACAGAGGAATAGGAGTAAGAGCAAGAGGAAGAGGGGGAAGAAGAGGAGGAGGATGTAGACGAAAAGGAAGAAGATGAGGAGAAAGAGGAGGAGAAGGAAGAGGAGGAGGTGGATGAGGAGGAGGAGGAAGAGGGACAGGAGGAGGAGGAGGAATACACAGAGTAAAAAGAGGAGGAGGAGGAGGAGGAATAGGAGGAGCAGGAGTAGAAAGAAGAGGAGGAGGCAGGAACAGAAAGAGGAGGAGGAGCAGGACGAAGAGGAGGAGGAAGAGGAGGAAGAAGAGGAGGAGGGAGGAAGAGGAGTAAGAGAAGGTGGTGGAAGATGAGGAAGAGGAGTAGGAAGATTTAAAGGAGGAGTAAGAAGGAAGAGGAATAGGAGAATAAGGAGAAAGAATAGGAGGAGGGAGGAAAAGGAGGAAGAGTAGGAATGAGGAAGGCGAAGAGTGGAAAGAAGGAAGGAGTAGGTGGAAGAGGAGGAGGGAGAAATGTAGGAGGAGGAGGAAGGAGTGGGATAGACAGGAAGAAGAAGTAGAGGAGGTGGAGGAAGAGTAGGAAAAGGTGAAGGAAGTCGGAAAAGAGGACGAGGAATGAAGAGGAGAAGGAGGATAAGGAGGAAGGAAAGGAACAATAAGAGGAGGAATTGGAGGAGGAAGAAGAGGTGGAGGGAGAAAAAAGAGGAGGGAGGGATAAGAGGAGGAGGTGGAGGATGGGGAGGAAGAGGAGGAGGACGAGAAAGAGGAGGAAGAGGAAGTGGCAGATGATGAAGATGAGGAAGAGGAGGATGCAGGAGGAAGTGGAAGATGTGGGATAGGAAGAGAGAGGAAGAGGAGGAGGTATACGTAAAAGTGCAGGAGGGAGGATGAGGACGAGAGAGGAAGTGGAGGAAGAGGAGGAGACAGAAGATGAGGAGGAAGAAGAAAAGCAGGAGTTAGACAAAGATTACGAAGATGAGAAGGAAGTGGAGGAGGAGTACATGGAGGAGTGAGGAAGAGGAGGAGGGAAGAAGAAGAGGAGATGGATTAGGAGGGAGGGAAGGAGGAGGAGGAAGAGGAAGAAAAGGTGGAGGAAGAAGATGATGAGAAGAAGGAGAAAGAAGAGGAGGAGGAGGAAGAAGAAGAGGAGGAGGCAGGGAGAGGTGGAAGAGGAGGAGAGAGAAAGAGGAGAATGAGGAAGAAGTGGAGGAGCAAAAATAGGAAGAGGAGGAGAAGGAGGAAAAAGAGGAGGAGGACGAGGAGGAGGAATAAGAAAAGGATGAGGAGGAATAAGAAGAGGAAGAGGAGGAGGAAGATAAAGAAGAGGAAGAGGGAGAACGAGGAGGAAGAAGAAGACTCGGTAGAAAAGGAGGAAGAGATGGAGGAGGAAGAGGAGGAGGTGGTCGAGTAAAAAGAAGATAAAGAGTAGGTGGAGGAGGAGGAAGAGGAGGAGGTGGTCGAGTAAAAAGAGGATAAAGAGTAGGTGGAGGAGGAGGAAGAAGAGGTAGAGGACGAGGAAAAGGAGAATGAGGAGAAAGAGACCGAGTAAGAAAATGAAGTTGAGGAGGTGGAGAAGAAGAAATAGGAGTAGGAGGAGGAACAGGAAGAAGAGGACGAGGCAGGAAGAGGAGGAAGAGGAGGAGAGAGAAAAAGCAGGAGGAGGAAGAATAGGAGGAGGAGCAGGAAGAGGAAGAAGAGGAGGAGGAAGAGGAGAAGGAGGAGGAGGTGGAAGAAGAAGAAGAAGAGGAGGAAGAGGAGGAGGAGTAAGAAAGTAGTATATTCGTCCGTCCATATCTGAGGGATTGATCCCAGGACCTCCCTGGGATAACAAAATCCAAGGATGCTCAAGTCCCTGATAAAAAAATGGCACAATATTTACGTACAACCCATGCGCATCCACCCTGTATACTTTAAATTATCTCTAGGTTACTTATAATACCTAATACTATGTAAATAGTTGTTATGCTGTATTGTTTACTGGATAATGAGAAGAGAAAAAGACTGCACATGTTCAGTTGATGTAGTTTTTCTTGAATATTTTCCATCTGTGACTGGTGAATCCATGGACGTGGGTCCCATGGATATGGAGGGCTTACTGTACACAGACTTGGGATATATTTTGGAGACAAGGCCCTTGCTGATGAGTTGAAAGTGTCTGAGAGACAGGACAAAAAGTCTCAAGAATAACTCAGAGTTTGGGTCTGCGGAACTCAGCAGATGGAGGTGCCATACCTGATTTGAGCAAGACTGAGACTGTGGATCGGGCAGTATGGGTGGCTAAAACCGAAAGCTCTGTTCAGGCCATGTTAATATTGTGATTATATTGTAAGATACAGCATATCCAACCCCTTACCTTAAAAGGGAGGCCTCTGGATCCAGTCCACCGGGGTTCAAATCCTTTTCCTACCGGCTGCGATACCTTGGCCAAGTCACGTTCTTTAGCCTCGGTTTCTTTTTCTTTAACTGGCAACAATAGTACCTCCTTTTACTGTTCTTGAGAGGAGTAATTAGGAGAGTGTCTCATTTATGGCAAGCGCTCAGTGAATGTGAGCTATTACAGTAGTCACGATCATCATTATTACTGCCGTTATCATCGTTATTTATCCTTAAGATCCAGACAGGGCAAAAGACTTGCTTTACTTTTTTCTCTGGTTTAAAATGTAGGCTCTTCTGACCACATTCAGAAACAGTGAAGGGTGTCTTTACATCCAGTTTTAGAGCAGTGATATATGTCATCATTTCTTCAAATTTAACATTCTGAGAAAAGCAGCGCAGAGGAAAACAACCGAAGGAAGTTACTTTGCTTGATTGCCTTATACATTATTCCTTCTGATAGCACTCTAGAATTGGAACTCTCTTATCTGCCATGTGAATGAGACGTCCCATTTGGGAAGTCAATCCCAATATCTACTTCCTCCTGTGAGAAAAAATCTGATTTGGCCCACCACCGTAGACCTCTCAAGGCACAAGGAACTCTATTTTTAATTTATTCTGGTTTCTCTCTGGGTTTCTAGGATTTGTTCCCTATTAGTGAATCTGGTGAACAAATATGCAAACAAAGGACTTTTTTGGAGATTGTTTTAGAGTGTGGCTGTGTAACACAGTGGGAAGAACAGTGAACTCACAGCTCAATCTTGGAAATTCTGCTCCTGGATCTACTGGCTCTATGTATTGGGCCCAATCATTATATCTGTATAATCTTCATTTTCACATCTGTAAAATTCAGGGCCTTTCTCACATTGATATGGGGATGAGTTGTGACATCAGACATGAGCATGCTTCCAAAATTATTACATGGTATACAAATGTCATGTATTTTTACTATATAAATACATTGAAAGTTTCTAGATATGCCAATTTTTCTGCAGGAATTTTTCACTGCAAAAGAATCCAATGGAGAAGTTCTATTGATGCAAGATTCAAATGAACAATGTGTTTCAGAGGACAGCAGGTGAGAGGTAGTATTGATATAAATAATGGAGACCTAGAATATATTTTTACTGAACAAAACTAAAACAATTGAGAAATGACATCTACAGATATTTTTCCATCAAAATGGAAACACACACACACACACACACACACACACACACACACGCAAGCACATGCACACACACACGCACAAAGTGAATTCGTCAGAAGTCCAGTCTACTAGTCTGAACTCTCTTCTCCAGCTGATATAATTCATATCTTTCCAACAGAATATAAACACGAGTAATTGGATTTTACTGTTTAAAGAAAAAAGCTTTAAAGAATTAAATAGAGATATCTTAACTGACACAGACAATGACTTTCAAATTAGGATAATACATTTAAAAATAATACTTCACTACCTTTTTTCTCAAAAATAAAGGTTAACGTTTAGAGGTTTTTAAATGATTGAAGCGCAAGTATGCATTGTGGTAACTGCTGATTATACTGGCACCCATGTTTTTATTAATCTAATCTGTTCTTTAAAATGTGCTCACCAACAAATTTGTAGAGACTAGTAGCCAATATTCCATTGTTTTAAATGGGGAAAATAAAAATGCATTTCTAACCCACAGGAAAATCTGATCCATTTTCCAAATAGCACTAAAATTCCCTTACACACCTATTTCACAACCCACACAGGGTTTCTGCGGAATCATATAAATTATTTGTGATACTACCTACCTAGTTTTTTAACACTTAATATACTCACTAATAGGTATGTTTGTGTGCAGCCAACCACAATCCCATACATTGTAGAGTGTGCAGTATTGGGAACGGATTACATTTCACTTCTACATTACAGTGTACATGTGCTGGTAAGTAAATAACAAAACAACACATCTACATGACAGTAATACTCAGCAAAATAAAATAAGCAAAAAGAGAACTTTTCAAAAGGCCTATTATGATTGAAGGCATGCTTGTATGAGATCTGGTGGTGAGGAGAGGGAGCTGGAGGCTGTGGTTATTGTTACTATAGCGGGTTGGGAATAGGTAAGGAAGCCAGAGCCAATGAAGAAATGAGTTAAAGGGGAAATATCTGAGGTTTCTTTGTGTCTGGATCTGAGGGAAGCCAGGGAGAATCTTCGCTTCCCAGCAGGGCAGTTCAGAGGTAGTTGCTTGTGAACCATTTTTTGAAGCTACCCACAGAGCCAGGAGATGAACTACAGAACTCATGGTGCCTGGCTCTTTGCATGCCTTTCTCTTGGTTAAAAACTCTTGCTGACATGAGGCTGCACTTGTGATTGTGTGCTGAATGTGACAAATCTGTTCATGCCATGATCACCTTCATTTGTAGCAGCAAGGTTTTTGGTTGGCTTGCTTGTTTGTTTGTTGTACAATAGAAAATGTATTGTAAATATTCAGCATTTTATTTGTGGGCCATAGGAACAGGGGACACGTGCGTGGCCAAGCTTAAGACTTCTAGCCTTTCAGCTCTCTTATTGTGCTTTATCGCTCCCAGCTTTTCCTGTACTGCACAGATTTCAGTAGGCCTCTTAGGCTTTCCCACTTCCTTCGTTAGTTTCTCTACTTTCTTAGAAGACCTTTTACTGCATAATGTAGGAAAGAGAATAGCAACCAGATATAACATATTGAAACACCTTGAACTCAAGTCACTAACCTATTTGGAAAATGTCTGGGATACAATAGTGGCACACTGACGTCTGGTACTATTCATTTACCAGTCCTCAGACATTGTAATGCCTAGGCATGCATGACTTAAACATAGTTTAGGTTCTTGCATGCAATATAAAACAGTTTTATTTAGTAGTTTAGGTAATGAATTTCATGTAAAACAATCAGCACATCATTATAGCAAAAATTCAGATAGTGAGAATTCAAAGACACCTCTGTGCTTTATTTTACAGGAGAGTTTAATTGGACAAATAATATGCTGCTGCAGAAAGGAGCCAGCTACTAAATCTATGCCACTGATCTTTACAGAATTTATAAGAAAAGCATTTTCAGAAGGTTTAAAATCTTATTCATCTAATATTGTAAGAAATTCTGACAAGTGTGGATTAAAGTGCTGTACTTTAATATATTCTACACATGTGAGCATGGCAAGTTATCATAATCTTAAATTGGTGTCTGGTGATTTGTCAATATTCTTATTATTTTTCTCTTAATTTAAGGTACTTTTTTTTTCTGTGTAAGGCCAGCACATTTTGAACCTTCATACTCACGAGATAGAACTATATCCATTATCACACAGGTGGTTCCATGAAGCATGTCCATGTCTCCTTGTTGTGGAGGGGGTGTAGCCAAGTCTGAACATGATGAAATCCTCAGCCTGGAGGCCACATCCAGCCAGATGATTCCAGATGTCACATCCAGCTGAGAGACACTCACGTGCTTGTTCCTGGTGTTAACAGATAAGGAGAGGAGTCAGGGCTATTCAGCCTGGCACTAGGAGAAATAACCCTTGAGCCCATTCCCACAAAGCTGTACATGTTGGATTTGGAGCCCATCTCTTGTTTTTCATTTCACTTGTTGAGTTAATATGTATAGAGTCTGGTCCTTGAAAAGGACAGATATCAGAAGAGGTAGGTAGAAGAAGACATAGCACTCTCAGGATTCTGAGTTTCCTATTTTGTTTTGTTTATATGACCTCTAGCCAACCCACATTCCATCTTCAGGTGCATGTTTTGATCACCTAAAAGCATAAAATCCTTAGGGTGTCTATTAGATTTACAATCGATGAGATAAATTTGGTTGTTAATATTTTTTGAAAAGGTCTGTGTAAGGGCTTGTCCATGAAACTCATTGAAGCAACACTGAAATCACTGAGGGTTTAGCCACTAATGAACAAGAGTTTAATAAATATCAAAGTTTAGATTAATCTATGACCAATGATCTGAAGTATTAGCCTATTTTAAGCAAAGTAATTTTGCATAAATATCCTGGAATCTGCTTGCTCTACTCCGAGAACTAACAATATATGATACTTGTCCGCATGGTGTTCATTCATCATCTGTAATGAAGATATCCAGCTTGTACACTAGTCTTCTGAAGAAGGGGAACAGGATCCATCCAGCTGTGTTTTGACTTAATGTTTTTGTTTGTTTGTTTGTTTTATCATTTTCTCACCTTGGGACGTTCTTTTGCTTTCCTTTTTTAATGATTGTTATTTATTTATTTATTATTTTTGTTTGAATACTGGCAGGAACTAGGATATGTACCCTCCTTTCCTCATACTCACAACTGTTTACAGTTACCCCATTTGCTTCCTCATCACTCTCTACTTCTTTCCCCCTCACTCTCCCCTTCCTTCCCTCCCCTTCCCTCTCCTTCTCTCTCTCTCTCCTCTGTGAAATTCTCAGAGCTCTTTCCTAACACACAGCCTTTGCACAGGTTTATTTCCTCAACTTGAAATATGTTCCTACTGTGTTGTCCCACGGCTGGCTCATACTGATCCCTCCCAGTTCACTTTTAATTCTCTCCCATGGCATTCCACCCTTTTCTTTCATCGTGCTTATTACAATTTGTAACTTTAGAGTTATCTCTGACTAATCATTCATTGTCTGAATTCTCCAGGAAACTGTAAACCCTTTGAGTCTGTGTTGTCAGTGTCCAGCACTGTTCCTGCCCTCATAAAACTTGCTGTCTAGAGTTTAGGTGGACAAGTGAACAAGAAACACAGTGATCTCAGAGACCAACTTAGCTCTTCCAAAAGCTTCATGAGGGCAGGATCCAAACTGCATTCAGTTTGCATCTTGCTCAGTACAGAGACTAGCTCATTTTATACAATAGAGTTGTTTTCTATTTACTAGGATAAGATTTTATGTTTTAGCCACATGTCCACCTTGCCACTAGAACCTAATGGGGCTGACTTACAGAGCAAAAAAAGAAAAAGAAACAAATTTAATGTCATATGAGTCATATTTAGAGAGCTAACACTTAGACTATTGATGTTTTAATAAGCAGCAAAAGCATAAAGAGTGTTTTTCTTTTAACATATGCTGGGACTTGACTGGTCTCTGTTGATTTCTTTCCCAAAATGGCTCAATAATAGTCCATAAAAGTGACAGAAAAACATATGCAGTGTCATCTTAAAAGGATGACTGAGTAGATTATAAAGTAAGAAGAATATTATGCCAAGTATAACATGGGCTGTTTGGCAAAACCTTACCATGGATGTATGTACCCAGGCCACGTTCTCTGAAGTTACTCACTGTATTAAAAAGAAATTGGTTCTCTTCTGTTTTATGATATAAAAGTGTTAAAGTACTATGTTAAGTGAGTTATTCTGACTGAACAATGACTAGCTGTAATTCATAAAGTAGTTTTCAGGCTAGAAAGAATATTTGATAATAGACCTAAAAATTAAATTAAAGAAGTATGAATGTAAATGTGGTACCTGATGAATTATCAAAATCATATCTGAACTGTCAATTCTAGTCCTTCAAAGACCCTCTTTTCTCTGAATGTGATGTGCATCCCTGCAGAACATTCCATCCTCAGCTGAAGGGTTTGGCCTTAAAGGCTTACAAGTTACTGGGAACAGAGCAAGCTTTCTTTATGTTTTACCACACAGCGGTAGTCTAGGTAGAGTCTCCTCTCTGATTTATGAATTTCTCCTGGAATGAATTTTCCACAAATATGTGATGGGAACCGTGTAGCCCTGATGTTCATTCTGCCTATGAATGTCTTTAGTTTTAGCAGCAAATGCCTTTAGTTTTAGCAGATGGCATACAGGCTAGGATCCAATGATGACTCACCAACCAACAATATATGTCCATTTTCTCTACATTTGAAAAGGGAGCAGACCACAAAACACTAATCAGATTCTAAAGGTGTCTTCTTGTTTGCTTAATATTTCTACACTGTTCAGAAGGGGCCAATATCAGCAATGTTCTTTTTGAGATGATAAAACTTTGAAATTTTGGGAGTGAGTATGGAGGGCTTATCATAGTTTCATAGAAAGAGAGTTTTTGTTGGCTGGATGTTTTCTCTTTCTTCTTTGACAATATTATAGTTTACTTTCATTACAGGTTACTTTTCCTTGGAAGTACTGGGAACATCAAACAAGGATTTCAACCATGTTGGTAATTTGTATCTATTTTCTAAGTGTTACAAATATTACACAGTTCTTGTTTTTCCATTCTGGTGAAGAAATACCACTGAGTCCAGTTAGATGTGTTTCCTCTTTGCTGTGTTTCTAGAAAACTAGTGTAACCAAAAAAGCACATTAGAGGAGTTCAAAATGGCCCTCCAGAAAGCAGAGGCATCTATAAAATAGATGGAGTACACTTTGGGTGGAAATTTTCCCATTAGAAATTCATCCCTTGTTAAGAACCTAAGTATAGGATGGTCAGAGCATTTGATTTATGTTTTGTTTTGCTTTAGTTGTCTAGGAAGCATTAGTAGTTGTTTGAAATAAGTCCATTACCATATAACTAAAATAAGAACTGGATTTTCTTAGTTATACGATAAAGGTAATTGCCAGCCAGATAATTTTGAAAGAGATCCCATATTCTAAATAGTTGAAACTAAATACCTTGTTTTAAGTTGTCATTTTCTAATGTGTAGAGCCATCTGAAATAATGTCTTGTGTAATTTTAGTAATGTATCAGCTTCAGATATATCAGTTACATATCACATATAGACAGGTAGATCATATATATATGTATTAACCCACACAAAGAGATTTTGAAAGCCACAAGAATCTATATCTGCAGCTTGAGGAAGAAAGCAGGGAGGCTGAAATAAAAGAATGTCATTGATACATCTGACTTTTAGACCCGAAGTCATCCTCTCACGGACATCATTCCTCTTTGCATTCTGCCCCAGGATCAGTGAGGGGTATTGTGCTCAAAGTAGGGAATTGTAGAGGAGAAGGGCTGATCACTTGCCCATCTCAGAATGCCACACACACATACAAACACGTGCACCAAACATTTCCCTATTTTGGCCGTGGAGTAGTGGGTCAGAAAATGCACGCTCTTGCCATAACTTGCAAAAACGTGAAAACTGCTGGGGTTTTGGATATAGGGTAGCCTCTGGTATAAATTATCAGCAAGGACTGGTAGATTCAAATACCACAATCCTTTCATTCAGAATATCTGAATGGAATATCATACTTTGCCCATTCCCATCAAGAAAAACACTTTTTATGACTAGAAATTTCCTCTTAAGCCAAAAGGAAGTTTGTGGAAGCAGTCAGTCACTCAGAAACTGTTTCCACACTCAAATGTCAAAATGGCAAAAAACAAAAACAAAACAAAACAACAACAACAACAACAAAACCAGTTAGTTGTCTATTTGTTAGTGTAAAACTATGACCTTGAACAACTTCGGGTCCATCAAAATCTTTCCCAATTAAGAATAGACTGGACTTTTCTGGTGGGGCGCTCTAAGCTCTCCACTGGCTTAGAGTGTCATTAGGGGGAAAGAAACTGATACCATTCATCTGCGTATGTTTTTTCCCCCCAAGTTTTGGAACGTCTCTTTATATTCATAGACTTTCATTTCAGAGAAGTCATGACCAACTGTAGTTGAATTCAGCAAAAAAATAATATAAAACTTTCTGCCAAATGATCAAATTTCCTATGGCCAGGTTGCCAAAAATGAATTTGTTCAAAGCCAATCCGCTGAATGACCAAATGACAGAATGTATACAAATTTACTGATTCATGAAAAACTGTGTTTTAAAAAATACCCTTCTTAAAATTTATTGAGGGTTGGCAAACACGTTTCTGAAAGGGACTAGTTAATAAATATTTTAGGATTTTCAGGCTACCTGGAATCTCTGTAGCGTATCTATTTTTTAAATTTTAGTTTATTTTGCCAGTATACAATGTGGTTGATTATTGTGGCCCATTACTGGAACCTCCTTGCCTCCACCCTCTACCCCCTTCCTCCCAACAACCTCATATCTCTTTGCTTGTCCTAGGAATTGTAATTGTTGTGTTTTCTTCTCTCCCCCCAGCCCCAGGTTATTTCTGTATTTTTTAAATTTTTAGCCCCCACAAATAATTCTCTCCAGGTCCATCCATGTTGCTGCAAATGGCAGTATTTCACCCTTTTTTATAGCAGAGTAGTATTCCATTGTGTATATTTACCACGTTTCCCGTATCCACTCATCTGATCATGGGCATTTGAGCTGGTTCCTACTCTTAATTTAAAAGAAAAATCAAGAGCTATAGATCAGGTTTGCACAGTTAAGACAAAAACATTTAAAGCAACGTTGGTATCATATAGCATGGCAAGTCCTTTTAACTTACTTCAGGTGAGGACTGATCATGTCATCGTCTCTCAGTGGTTGCAGCGGCATCATTCCGGGTGCTGTGAATTTGGTGTAATTACCAACCGTTGAAACTCCAGAAAGGCATTCTGCTCCATATAATAGTTGATTCTCAATCCAGAGAGTTTGTTCATCTTAATCTATCCAGGACATTACTGCTTTCACAGTGTCTAGTCTTATGTAAAATTTTTGATCAATTACAAGTCTTTTGTTTAAGAGCAGGTTGTCTCATCCAAGTTACAAACACCCTCTTTAAGGCCTGGAAAATTTAGACAACTACTTTTGTAGAGAAGACATCATTTCCCCCTTTATGACCAAGGCATTCCTCATAAAAGCATTGATGATCAATATCTAGATTGAAAAGGTCTTACTTTCCTTTGTATAAATCTCTCAGTGTTTGGAAGGCTCTTTCCCAGGTGATGATAGAAAGAAGCATCTTGGCTCTCTTTGTTTCAGTGATCTGTCCCACATCGCTGGGATTAAGAGGCCCATGCTCTACCGACTGAGCTAGCCGGGCAGGGAAGGACCTTTCCCAGGTGGTCTGTGTCCCATGCCAGGGGGAAAGATGAGCAGCAGGATGAAGCAGCAGTGAGGCCAAATTTAGGCAACATAAAAGAGGGACCAACAGCTTGGAAATGAGACATGCTATCTTATATCCAAAGTTTTAAATTATGCTCTGTTATAAAGAGAAAGAGTTAATTTTCATTGAACTCACAAAAATAGCCACATTGCCATAATAATTGTAAGGATACTTAAAGTTATTAAATTTGGGGGGTGTGGGATCAAATAGGGAGAAAACAAATGCTTTTATCTCTGTTTTAAATGACATTTTCACCAAGCTGTTGCTAGTTATAGATAGCTTAAGAGAGAGAGAGAGAGAGAGTTCTCTTACATTGGAAAAAACATTAGGAGAACCAGCAGGGTTTCAAAATAAGGAAATGTAAAAACCCATAAGTCCTTTAAATTAATTTACCAATTAACTTTTGTTGTTTTGACCTTTGTTAACAATTTCACAAACCCATCATTTTTTTTTTTATTAGAATTTTGGAATCTTAGTTTAAAGCTATGAACTCAAAGTTTTGTCAGGAAACTATACCTATCACAGTTTTTTCATGAAATATTTGAAAGCAAAACATTTTAAAATTATAATTAAACCAAGATTATGACTGGTAGCATTTATATCAAGAGCCTTACAAGGTTTTGGAACACATATCCATAACACCTTCAGTACTGACAATACTTTCCCATATAATCTATTTTATTAAATAAGCCAATTAGTTTTGATACATCTTTTATATATCCTTTGAGAAACTCCAGGGCCCTTGGAATCCTCAAAGTTATTCTAAACCAAAAAGGTTGGGCTTTTGACTTTGGAAAGCTTTGTCAAGTAACAAAAGGCTTAAAACTCTTGCTTGAGTAAAATCACAAATTATTACAAAAAGTAAAACCAAAGTGACAGAGGGTTTCAAAGGCAGAGAGCACAAGAAATTATCATGAAATAAATTTTTTAAACCGGTTATCTAAGGGGCAAAGAAAACGTTTTACAATTTTGTATTAAGAGCAGTTAAGTGAAAAGACCTTTAGTAATCCTGTGGATTAGTAAACCCAGGCAATGATGTGTGTTGATAAGAACATTTTTATACATTCAGGTTAGTAAATAGGTGTCCATGTAACAGAGCAAATTATACAAAGCCCAGTTTGAGTTTTAGCTATATTTACCAAATACAAATTTATGGTTTCCTAGTCAAAAACTTGGTGTATTAGATCCATACCCTTTACCAGTTAATTTTAACTAGGACCTATGCAATATTCGACATAGGTTTCTTTTCACTAGCCATTTCAGGTCCTGGGTTTCCATGTGGCATTGTTTAAAAGATATCATTTCTCCCAGCATGGCCAGGAGGCAGAGCTGAAATAACAAGGAGACATATGGACCTAGAGACAAATTTAGGTGAAAGGTTTAAATCAAATTTTGAAAATATATTTATCAAAACTTTAGAAAATTTACATCACGTGAACTTGAAAAGTATACTTATTTAATGAGCGCACTTTAATCATAAGCCAATTTGGTACCTTGCACATAAAACCATTACACATACAGCATGAACATACAGACATAACATACAGCTTACACATGCACATATGCAGGCATAAACAACTTGCAGGTTTTGTTCAAGATGTAAAAAAAAAAAAGCTCACTAGTAAAAAGACAGTCAGGTTTAGGTAGTGTTTTTTCAAAAAGACTTATTGGTGAGGCCTCACCTTGCCTTAAAGAAAGCAAGATAACAAATTTATAATGTAAAGTATGCAAGCCTTTTCAAGAAGATGCAGAGAGGACTCTTTTCCTTTTAAGAAAATAGCATAGCATTATAGGGTTTTGTGAAGAAATACATAGATGAGACTAGGAGAGAATTTAGAAGTCTGTTTAAGATGCCAGAAAATTTGAGACCATCTAGTTAAACAGGTAGATTTTAGGTTAGTTTTTGTTTCTTAAGTGAGTTGCTGAGCTATTGAAAGCTATATGACTGTTGAAGTTTTTAAATTTACCCCGGGTCAATTATGAACTTGTTGTCATTTTTATCACTGGTGGTCTGATGTGTACCATCCCTGGTGAGATGGATTGAGGTGTGACGGCAAGGTGTTGAGATTTTGGAATCAGGTTCAATCCCTCATCTGGTTTGGGGTTTCCCATAAGGTATAACAGCCTTATTAGCAGGAATCCATGGCAGGCCTGTGAGTGAGAGAACAGACACATACCCTCTTCTGCATGTTAACAGTTCAGCAGATCTCAACCATTGTGGTCCTGTTGGCAGGTGGTGGTATAAAACCAAGAGTCTAGGTCTCTTTTTAGGAGGTATAAAGTGTCGCTATGTGGCTGTTAATTTGGGGGAGTTACAATTTTTAAAAAATAGTGTAAACAGAGCTTTAAAGACCTGTTCATGAGAGGCCAGTCCTACATCTATATTATCCCTTCTTTGTTTACTTATTTGAGTTTTAGGAAGGCCATTAGTTCTTTCAACAATTGCCTGGCCAGTGGGGTTAAATGGGGTTCCTGTGACATATTAAGTGTTCCAGTTGTCACAGAATACTTAAAAGACTTTGGAGGTGTATGCCCGTCCATTATCTGTTTTAATTTGATTTGGAATCCCCATGGCGGCAAGGGCAGAAAGACAATGTTTTTTTTAACATCTTTAGCAGTTCCTCCTCTTTGAGCAGTGGCAAGAAAAAGACCAGATTAAGTATCAGCGGTAACATGTATATACTAAGAGTGACTTCCAGTTGCCAAATTTCATTACCTTTTATTTCTCGAGGATTAATTCTTCCAGAGAAGTCAGATTTAGAAAACCTCTGACAATCGAGACAAGCACAAACAATATCTTGAGCTTGCCTGTTAGAGTTTGGATGCATGTTAGCCAGAGCTCCTGCACCCTGATGAAAAAACTGATGAGAATTATTAGCCTTTTGTAAAACATTATTATACATAACAAAGTAATCAGCCATATTATTTCCAATTGATAAAGGGCCAGGAAGACCAGAATGAAAATGCATGTGAATTACATAGAAAGAATGATGTCTCTTTTGAATAAGTTATTGTAAATGTCCAAACATTTCAAATAAAAGAAAATCATTTCCCTCATGGATAGATGCATCTTGAATTACCTGTGAGACCCCAACTAGGTAGGCAGAGTCAGCTACTAAACTAAGGCGCTGATTGTAAAAATGGTAGAAAGCTGCAATGGCAGCTGCCAACCCAGCCACCCGAGCAGAACCACGACAGACAGCAACAAAATGCCCCCAGATTCCCTGCTCTCTAGATTCCTTTCCTGACCTGCCAGAACCATAGATCAACACAGCCAGCACCCACGGGAGGGGAACAGGGGACAAACAGGATCCCAACTGTATGGGCTGCATTCGGAGTCCCTGCAAAACTCCACCACGGGATAATGAGAACTGCATATTACCAACAAAATCAATCAAAGCTATCTGCGAAGATTCCAATTGTTCAAGGGCATTGTAAAAATCAGCCCCAGAAAGACCAAGATTAACGACATCAGGATCATACCCAGTGAGCATTCAATAACAGTGTCCTCCCCCAGTGAGCAAATGAATACGTTGTTCCAATTCAGTATATAATATCCTTTTTTGTTGATGAGTAAGAAAATCCATCCAATGACTGCAATTTGAGGAAGAAATTGGCAAAACAAACCAGTGGGACTATATGGGATGTTTAAAATAATGAAATGAATGACTTGAGATTTAACAACATGTGTTAATTGTCTAGAATGTAAAAAGAATTCAATCTGCTTTAATTCTAATTTTGCTTCTTCCGATAAATAACAAGGGGAGACCAGGGACAGATCAGGGTCTCCCTTTAAGACATTAAACAAAATTGTAATTGATAATTTGGAATACTTATAGAAGGGTGGAGCCAGTTAACATGGGCAAGTAATTTTTGTAAGTCATTTAGAGTAAAAGGCTCCTACATGTGGAAAGATATACTTTGTGGCCATATGCTTCTCTGAGTGATCAAAAAGCTAAGGCACTTCCAAGACTCCTTTTTTAAAAATTTTATCTGGAGCTACTTGTAAACCAGCATTATTAACTTGTTTGATGAAATGTAAATAAACTTGTGATAGCAGTTCTGGATCGTCATGAGCATTGTTGATCTGTCTAGTTACAGCATCCTGAAGACAATTAATAAAATCTATATAAGGCACAGTGGGTCCCTGTCTAACAGTAGCAAAAGATTTAGTGAGAGCATTCCAGGGACCATGCCATGGCTCCAAATGTCCCAACTGTTGTTTAACAAATAAAGTAGCTTGATTTAATTTCTCCCCTTTGAGAGGCCACTGTTCCCCCTAAACTGGAGGACCAGGGGTCCATTGTAATTTGACTGGTGGGAGTATGACTGTGGCCATCAGGATACATTTTGAAGTAGAGATGTTCCAATAATAAATATCCCATTGAGCAGGGAAGTCTCGGCCCCATAGGGTTTGAGGTAGATCTGGAACATAAGGTATAATGGAGGCAGTTTGTCCCTCAGGGCCAGTACACAACAAAGGATTTTTCCTTTGGTAAGGGATTTTGAACCTGCCTAATCCAGTAAGTGTAACTGGTGAAGAAGTTACTTTCCATAATAGAGTCCAATCCTTTTTAGCACTTATGGTAACATCAGCCCCCAAATCTGTAATTAATATTTGTTCAACAGATAATGTCGACAGTGGCTGAGTCTTATCTAATCTTTGTATCCAAAACACATCAGGAGAAGCAAGAGGTTGAAATTTAGATTTGGTTTCAGGGATTTCATCCCAAGCCTTTATGGGTGCTCTAGCTGTTTGATCAAGTAACGTGTCCATGCTAATTTGAACCTCATCTCGTAAATTTTCAAATGAAATAGCATGTAAGGCTTCCCGATATTCTTGTAGCCATACAGTATATTAACCAGGAGTTAAAACAGTTTTTCCAAGTATTTTCCAAAGCCAAGAGGTCATATTATACCCCTTAGCAATTGATTCTAAGCATTCCTTCTTAAAAGTACTATGTAAGCCATTTTCTGTTATGCTCTTTTTAAATCTTTCAAACAAGGAGAATAGGATGTTTTCATGTCTCAACTGAGTCCCAGTTCTCACAACAGGAGAGACATGATGAGCATCAACTCCCATGTTATGTCTTTCTTTAAGACAGGACTCCACCAAGGGAACAAATGAATTGTTTGCCTACAAAGGTGGAGGTGGGGGGAGAGGAAGAGGAGGAAGAGGCAAGGATTGTTTTTCATCCTCTTTAATGGCATAAACACGTTTTTTCCTTCTGTTAAGATTCCGAATAATTTTTAAAGCAATTCAACAAATTTCCAAACCACTGTAAGCAATAATAATTTAGTTAGATGATGGTTAGTTACATTATAACCTACTGCCTTAAGGAGACATGGAAGGACTGAACTATGCTGAACTTCCCTCTTAGACAGTAAACTACCCATAATGGCAAGAATAGAGAGTTGAGAGAGTAAGAAAGCAAATGTCTGGGTAACAACACAGCAGGCGTGCAGTCACTTAATCGAAAGCCGCCCCTATGATACCCTTACCAGGATTTCCCTCTTGACGGGATGAGCGGACGTCCTCTTTTTCCTTCGCCTCTTTTGTCAAGGCCTCCCCTTTGGACAAAGACTTCCCTCTTGACGGGAACCTCCCTTTTGATGAGATGAGTGGTGGAAACCCTCTTTCTTTTCACCTCTTTTGTCGAGGCCCCCTCCTTTTCTTGGGGTGACTGGCAGAAGTACTCTTTCTTTTCCTTTCCAAGGTTTGGCAGGTTGGTCTCATATCCGTGGACCCAGAATTTCCTCATACAGGGCACCATTTGTTGCTTTGCCTCCCACAGATTTGTCACCCCTTTCCTCCTTGGTGACAGAGCAAGCTGCCAAAGATTACTCAAAGCCCATCTCTTTTGAGCAGTGAGAAGCCCCAGAAAGGGGTTAATATCACAGAACTTCCTCAAGCACAAGGCATTTCTTTCATTTGGGAAATTACTCACAAACTCGGGTTCTGTTCCTGCATTTATTTCCCAGACCAAGAAGTTATGGGAAGAGACATAGGTGGGGTTTTGCTAAATATAGTTTAACAAGTTTAACAATAGAAGCTGGTAACATTCAGTAAGTCAAGCAAGATGGCCTTCTGTAATGCAATTTGCAACAAAGGCTTGATCTAGCAAACATTACTTTTCCCTCTAGCAGCTTTTCAGTAACTTTACATATCAATTAATAACCTGTCTGTCTTTGAGCCAGCAACCTTGCTGTGTTACATTTCTTACCTTGCAATAGAGACTCAATCGCCTGGGGAAAATTTCCTGTCCTTTGCAAGGTCAATATTTGAAACTGCAAAGCTTTGGAAAACCAGGCCCTGTGAAGTACATTTGCTTTATGAGTCCTCTACACTAACCAACTGAGCTACCAGCCAGCCCTCATTCTGAAATTTTGATATCCAATTCCTGCATTCTTTTTGCTAAAACAGATACAGAAAGAGTGATATCCACCTTCCTGTCCACTCTCCCCTGCCCATACCAAACAGTCTGTCCACAATCATCTCCATCTCATGTCATGGCAAATTCCATTTTACCACTTAGGCCAAAAGTTTTGGACACATCCTTGATTCATCTCCTTTTTTCACACTCCGTATGTAATTTTATCAGAAAATCCTGGTAGCTCGGCCTTCAAAATATGAGGGTACTTCAAAAAGTTCATGAAAAAGTAGAATGAAAAAATAATATGAATCTTTCTATGAACTTTTTTAAGTACCCTCGTATGTCCAGAATCTGTATTCAGTGATATTTAGAAAGAATTATTCATTTTTGTGTGATGATCATATCTTTTGAAGAGTCCTTATCTTTGAGAGAGATATACTAAAGGATTTACAGAAGAAATGACAGGTGGTCTAGAATTTGCTTTAAAATAATCTGGTGGGTGAGGAAGTGGGTGGGGTAATAGATGAAACAACACTAGCCATGTACTGGTAATGCTGAAGGTGGGTGAGGGGTTCATTACACTACTCCCTCTACTTCTGTATATGACTGAGACTCTTCATAATACTTATAAAGGAACTTATAAAGGAATGAATTGCCGTGTCTACCCTCCTACCAAATAATAGTCGGCCACTTCTCATCACCTGTATCACTACCACCCTTGTCTGGGCCACCAATAACTCTTTTAATATACTTTTAATACTCCTTTAAATATTTTTATTGACAAAAATTTTATGTATTTATGGTGTACAACTTGATGTTTTGATATATGTATGCACTGTGGAATGGCTAAGAGCCACCAACAACTCTGGTTTACATTTTAGATTATAGATGGCACAAGCCCATAACTGGTTTCCTGGCTTCTATCCTTGCCCCCAGTCTCAACCCAGCAGCCAGAGGGATCCTATTTAAAGTGTGTGAGTCGGGTCAGGTCACTCCTTGCTCAGAGCCCCCGAGTGGCTCCCATCTATCTCACTCAGACTAAAAGCCACAGTCATCACAAGGACCTGTGAGGCACTCACCTCTGACTTCATCACCTACCACTCTCTCTGGCTCAGTCTGTTCCAGCCACAGCGGCCTCCTTGCTGTTTCCTGAACATGAGAGGTACTCTTTTGCCTTAGTACCTTGCACTGACTCTTTATTTAATATATGTAGTTTATAATTATGAGCATTCTCAAATATACAGAAAAGTTGAAAGAGTAATGATCACCTATATAGAAACCAGCTAGATTCAATAATTAACATTTTGCCACATTTGCCACACACACACACACACACACACACACACACACATCTATTTTTCTGAACCCTTTGGAAGTAAGCCCCTTTGCAGACATCATGACCTTGGGTTCTTGGTGTCCAGAGATGGCAAGTGCTGAACCTCAGGGGTTCCACCTGAGGAGTTAATTTTCATGTTACCTTGGGCATAAACAAGATATCCAAGAAAGATGCTATCTTTTCACGTAGGACTTTTCCATCCCGAAAAAGGGAAGTTCACTCATCTGCCCCGGGTTGTTGAGCCTGGAAAATTCCCCAAACACAAAGATCAGTCCTAAAGCCTAAAGGGGGCAGCAAAAAATGAAAAGGTTTAATTTGCTCAGGGTGGAGTTTGTGAGTAAGTTTTCTCTACCATTTTCAATAATAACAAAGTGTATTTCCAAGAGACAACAGCCTTTTTAAACAATAATAACAACAACAAGAAGGAAGAAACCTCCCAAGCATCAACAGCCTTTCAGTTTATTTTCAGGGCTTTCCTATGGACATGCTCATGTATTTTTCTTAGCTTTCCTAGCAATGGTGAGCATGTGTAATCCATGGTGTGCTGGCTAATGTTTAATTTACCTGCTCTCTGGAAAAAAATGTGTGTATGTATGTATATATGAACATAAGTTTATTATAAATTTTACTGATCTGAAGGATGTATAACAGAATTTTAAAATAATTATTAATTTAAAAATACTTATCATGAATTCCAGAGAGCCAGGCGATTTTTGACAAACTCATATCTATAGCCAACCTATGGTTATGGTTGCAATCGACAGAGGAATGTTGGTTCCAACAAGAGTGTTGGTTGATATTTTTGTTCGCATTAACACATAAGACAAAAGTGAAACAACAAAGACATATATGTGGAGACATCACTCATTTATTTCTCAATGACATGGGTCACTTCTTTGCTAAATCAGATAATAGTTTTTGAATACTGAAAGAATATTTCATTAATTTTTTGTGCTATTCACAATGTAATGGCTACAGTCACAACACACTTCTAAGTCTAATCTGCACTTTTAACATTTTCTCCATCACTTTCTTAACTCTAGACGATCAACAAAACAATTAACCAAGTCCTGATTTGTAGTGTTTGTCAATTTCCGTGGCCGATTTCAAGCTACCGACATGATGTCACTAAACATTGATTTGGGAAGAGATGCACCTTAGTGCGCCATCCTATAGCATTTTCACCATGCAGATACAACAGGCATAAATAACCTCAAGTGCATAGATAAGAGTAAAATGTAGTAAAATCATTAGGAAGCGATGAGTTTTTGGTGTTTATTACCTTTGTACTTAATATAATTTACTTCATTGTAAATTTATATATTTAAATTAAAATTTTTAAAAAATATTTTTAATATAATTTTTGGTTTTCAATAATGTCTGTTTTTAACAAATGGCTCAGAAAATTCCTGAAAATTTAACAGGTGGCTCCTGGGAGCTGGTATGAACCAGTTCCAGCACCACCGGGTGTCATGCTGCAAGACTCCACAGGCTGTCCTGGTCCTGTTGAGGATGCTGCCTCAGTACCCCTCACATGGGCCCACCTTCTCCATCCCCTCAGCCACCTCTGTCATGTGCTATTTCATCTGCCTCCACTCCAGTCTCTCTTCTACACACTGCTGCCTGATCCCTAGAGCTCAGCTTGAATTGTGTCACTTTCCCCTTAAAACCTCTTGTTCACACACACTGCGTGTAGAAACAAATCTAAACTCCTTGGGCTGTACTTGCGAGCCCTCCCCAGTGTAGTCCCACGCTATTTTCTCAATAGAAGGACAACACAGTAGTTCCCAACTCCCAAGTCTCTGTTCACCACCACCACTTCTTTCTTGGACCTCAGACCCACACAGTCACCTGCTACCTGGACATCTCCTCTTAGCTGGTCCCAAGACAACTCAAACTCAGCGTGTCTGAAACAGAACTCATCGTTCATTCCCGCTCCCCTCCCACCCATCGTGCTTCCATTCCTGTAGTCTCTGGTTTTCTCTTCGACCCTCAGATTCACCCTGTTCCCTTCTCTCTTCACATCCTTTGGACACTATTTTTTCTCCCAGGAACAGTTTTCTTCCACTCTGCTCCCCTGCCTGTCTCCCTCCCCTAACTTTTTTTCTGGCTGACTCTCACCTACCCATCAGGTCTCAGCTGAGATGCTGCTTCCTCTGGGAAACCTCTCGGAAGGTTAGGGGCCCACACACGTTTCCCTGTTATTCCCACCAGAGAATTGCCACAGTGCCTTAAAATAGTCTAACTGTCTGTTTCCCCCAGGAGACTGTGAGGTCCATAAAGCTGATCAATTTTTTTTAAATGATGACCAGTCAGGGGATCTTAACCCTTGACTTGGTGTTGTCAGCACCACACTCTCCCAAGTGAGCCACAGGCCGGTCCTCATAAAGCTAATTTTGTTCAATGCTCTATCCCCCACACCTAGCCCACTCACTTGCACACTGTGGGTACTGAAGAAACTAACAAATGAATGATAGATACACCCTGCAGTTCCCCCACAAACCCTCCCCTCCACCTGTCTGGTTTCCTCACTGTTCCATAAGCACACCTTACTCACTTCTGAAAACCAAAACAAAGTCCAAAGTCGGACAACATCACCTTGTGAAATTGGAACTAATAGAATTAACACTGAATAGATGAGATCAGCCATCTGCAAAATAATTTACTTTAAGGGTGGGTTTGTAAATATGATACCAATGATACATGGGTACTTCTGAGGTCTCTATGGTGACCAGCATGTTGCTGCAGGCTGGGAATCTGACAAATATACAAAAAGTGATAATGTCAATCAATTGTAACATGATTGCTAAAGATAATGCTGTATAAACAGGAAGGTCCTTGTCTGCATGGGGTCTTGAAAAGAGTCTA
This sequence comes from Cynocephalus volans, assembly GCF_027409185.1. Classification (NCBI taxonomy): domain Eukaryota; kingdom Metazoa; phylum Chordata; class Mammalia; order Dermoptera; family Cynocephalidae; genus Cynocephalus; species Cynocephalus volans. The sequence continues at coordinate 8,174,780 of NC_084479.1, forward strand.
TCCAAAGAGCAGCACATATTCTGTATTCGATCATCATTAAGGGCTACATACAGCCCTTTGCAGTTTACAAAGCAGCTCTGTGTGTTAGCTCAGTGAATCTCCACGATGACCCCACTAAATGGGGCTTATTCACCATTTTACAGATGAGGAAAAACACCCACACCTTCACTAAGCCCACAGGGAGTGAGAGGGTTATGAACTCGAGGACAGAAATACCCCTAAGGCAGACACAGAAAGTTCTCACAGTGACCAGTTAGTCAACCCACCTGCTTTGGTTCAGTCTGATTCTGTGCTCAGTTAGCAGCTTTGGCTTTGAAGAGGTTTGGCTAGGACATCGGACCCCCTGAAGGAACTGGGGGGGGGGGGCAGGGGTTACTGATTGCTGCCACGGCGATCGCTTGTTCACTCAGCAAACATTTATTGAACAATGACTGCATGCCCAGCAGAGTGCTAAGAGCTTGGGATATAGTGGTGAATAAGAGACAGAGCTCCTAGTCAAAGTGACGACCTAATTCCAGGAGTCTGACAAGTAAACACAAATATGGTGTGATCAGTTCTCTGAGAAGGGAAGCAGAGGGTGTTCTGGGGGCCCCAGGAAGGCTTTCACAGGAATCAGCACCTGAGCTGACACCTGAAGGGACTTAGCGAGACAAGCAGGGGCTGGAGGAATCAGAGGATGGAGAGAGAAAGACTTTCCAGGGAGAGAGAGCAGAAAAGTGAGAAAGCCTGGGGCGAGAGTGTGTGGCAAGTAAAGGCAAGAGAAGAGAGGCAAGGCTGAAGAGATAATCACAAATTTTAAATTACTATCATAATAACCTCATAGTACTCCCTTATAATGCAAAATAACAAGATCCATCATATTATTAATCATAATTATTCATCATTAGTTGATTAAATCAATGCTAATTTATGTTACTGGTACTGACGACTTTATAACAACCAGGTGTAACTGGCAGTGAAAGACTAAGTGTGCACAAGTGCAGGTACCAAGCTCAGTGCCTACTCGCCCTCTCTCCTCTCACCCTCACAACACCCCTGCCGGAGCGGTACTCTTATTATCCCAATTTACAAATGAGAAAGAGGTTAAGAAGCGTACTGAAAGTCACAGCGGCGAAGTGACTGGCCCAGCATCAGAATCAAAGTGTATATGGACTCCAGAACCCATCCTGTAAAACAGTTTGCTGAATAGCACAGTGCCTCATCACATGTACACAAGAATTTGGACTTAATCCTAAGAGAAATAAAGTCATCGACGAGTTTTGGGCAGGGGAGTTGATGCTGACATTTTGTTTAAGAAGCTCACGCCAGCTACTGGATGGGGGATGGACTAGAGGCGGAGAATGGAGGCAGAGAGGGCAGCAGAAGCATGGTGGTGGCTCTGACAAGGGAGGTAGCAGTAGGGATGGAGAGAAAGGGGTGGATTCATGAGACAGACACACAGGGGGCGCAATTAACAGGTCTTGGTGACTAAAGGAATGTGGAGAGTGAGTGAGGGCAAGGAAAACTTGAGGCTGTCCCCCAGGATTCTGGGTTAAGCGAATGGATAAATGGCAGAGCCATTCATAGAGAAGAGGAACATGAAAAGAGGAAGAGGTTCTGAGGGAAAGAGACACCCACCAAGTTCACACTGCAGGTGGACTGTGAGGTACGTGAGGGACATTAAGGAGGAGGGGCCTGGAAGGCAGTTGGAGAGATGGTTCTAGAGCTCAGAGGAGAGGTCTGGACCATGTATCAGGATAATGAAGGTAACTCCAGCCATGGAAAGATGAGGTGTCCCAGGCATACCCAGTGAACAAGCAAGGGCTGAAGATGCCCTCCCATGAAGGTAGGGCAGAGTAAAAAGCATCTGCAAAGGAACTGCAAAGGGCCTGCTCGTCCCCATGGGAGAAGACAGCAGGCAGGCTCGAGATAGAGTTGAGACTTCAGCTCCTTGAATTGAAAGGACCTTAGGAAGTCGATCTATTCAAATCTCTCACTTATAGATGCCTCCCCGAAGGAACACGAGGTGGCACCATTGCCAGTTCAAGCACTCGTATGTTGTGCAATGAGGATGCGGGCTTGGGGCTGGGTCTCTTGCTCTAGGGAGGGCACCTAACACCAATCCCACTCTCTTCATCCATCCCAGCCCCCTTGGAATACAAGGCTCTCACACGTGTGACAAAGATTTGATCTTTGAAGAGACAGTATAGCATAGCGGTTAAGCATATGGCCTGTTCATCAAGACTGCCTGTGTTCAAAACCTCCACCAACACTCACTAGCTGTGACATTGGGCAAGTCAATTCAAACCCCCAATTCTCCACTTTCCCATCTGTAAAAGGGGATAGTGATTGTACCAACTTCTTGGGTTTGTTGTGAGGATATAATGAATTAGAGCATTTCCCGGCAAGGAGTAAACTCTATTGAGTGTTAGCTGATCCTAGCCAACAAGAATGTGTCTGACGCTTTACGGTTTCCAAATCCATACTCTCTGGGGCTTGATTTCTCAGTAACAATGCTTGGGGCATTCATAAAGCAGAGACAACAACAAAAATGTTTGGAAAATGATATGAGAATTGATATTTCAAAGAACTCCATCAAAGTAGTCATCACAGGAAAAATCAGAACTTGCTTAGTCTTTCTTACCCTTTTTACAGTTTGGTATAATTTTTACTTTGAATCACATAATGGGAGTGGTAGTACTGAGTGTGGGGTTGGGGGTTTTAGGGTAAAATCTCTGTTCTTTTCAGTACTTAGAGCCCCCTGGGTCTTAGTCTCAGAGAATCCCCATTTGAGCCTTGCATCAAGCCTGCAGGGGAGGTATCACTTACATCCTTCTCTGTAGACATGGGAAATAAGGCTCAGATACATCAAGAACCCTGTCCAAGTTCACACAACTAACAGGAATAAGGCTGGCTGGGAACCCAGACAGTCTGATGTCAGAGTCTTCCATGAGGTGAGGGGTTGGTGTTCATAGTTCTGGAGGGGGTTTCCTCAGCATGGGCCTAATGGTTTCAGGTAAGGGGGATTCATGCTTTTGTGCAAGGAGTAAGGGGCCCCTGGTAGCCGGCCCAGGGCCAGGATGATTCAGGCCAAAATGCAAAGGGGCTTTTGAGGCCTTTTGGAGGGCTTCATCCTTGGGGGCCATATGTTTGCAATTAGTATATGTATGGCTGGGGCAGGGTGGGGAGTGGTGTGGAGGCCTGTCCTGGCCAGTGGTCAAGCCAGATGTTTGTTTTGTGATTCCACACTGCATGAACCTCAGTAACTTCTTGGTGTGCTGGGAATATTGTGTGCCATAGTTACAATCGGCTTCGCTCTGTAACTCAGAAAGTTTCTAAGGTCCTCTGGGCTGGGGCTGGTCCAAGGCAGAGCTGGGGAGGTGGGAGGTTGGCCTCCCATCCATCACACCTTCCCATAGGGGCACCTTTCTTTGCACATGACTTTCTTTTCATCACACCCTCTCCACACCCAGGTCCTCCCTGTCCTCCTGCAGCCTTCCCCATCCCCAGGACTTCCACTAAGGCCTACCTGGCCATTGCCTTCATTTTCCTCCAGCTGTTGTGAAGGATGAGCCCCTTGTGCCTCTTTTCTGCCCAACAAAGCCCTACTCATCCTTCACAGCCCCCTCCAATCTCAGCTCTGCTGTGAAGCTTCTCCAGCTTCCTCAGAAAAGGAAGGTCAAGGGAGCAGCAAGTGCTCAGGGAGCACCTACTCTGTGCCAGCTGTGGAGCTGGGGGTTGTACATAACCACCTCATTAAACCTGCACAGCAGCCCTGTGAGATCATACAGATGAGGAAACTCAGGTTCAGAGATAGAAAGAGATTTGCCCAAAGTCACACAGCTAAGAAGAGCAGGAGTATACCCCAACTTAACTCCTGAGTCCCTACAAACTTGAACTCTGTCCATTTCATACCACCCTGCTTGCCCCAAGACATCTTCCTCCTTGATCATCTTTGACTCCTCTCTTGTGGTCCCACCCCATGTCTAATCCACGAGCAAATTCTGTTGGCCCCACCTTCAAAATATATCCAGAATCCAGCAGTCCTCACCATCTCCATAGCAGCCACCCTGGTCTAAGCTCCCATCATCTTTCACCTGGATTACAGCAATAGTAATCTAACTGCTCCTTTGCCTCTGCCCCTCACCCCCCACAGTCTACTCACCACACAGAAGCCAGAGAGATTCTATTAAAAGACAAGTCAAATCATGTCACTTCTCCACCTCAAAATCCTGCAATGGCTCTCATTTCATTTGTAGGTAAGTCTTTATGTTGTCCTATGGGGCCTAGGTGACCTGTTCCTACCTCTTTCTTATTCCTCTCTCCCTTGCTCAGTCTTCTCCAGCTATACTGGACTCACTGCTCTTACTCCAAAACACCAGAGCTTCTTTTGCCTCAGGGCTTTTGTACCACTGTTTCTTCTGCCTGGAACATTCTTGGAAATCTGCATAGCTTGCTGCCTCACTTCTTTCAAGTCTTCGTTCAAATGTTACCTTCTCAGTGAAACTGTCACCATGATCCTGTTTAAATTTGCAACCCCTACCCCACCAACATTTCTATTTCTACCCTCTTAGGTTTCCCTCTGACACTATCACCAACTGTGATGCGTCAACTTGGCTGGACCCAGGGGTGACCTGATATTTGCTTAAACATTATTTCTGGGCATGTCCCTGAGGGTGTTTCTGGATGAGACTAACATTTCAGTGGGTAGACAGATTAAAGCAGATTGCCCTTCCCAATACGGGTGGGCCTCATCCAATTCATTGAAGGCCTGAGTACAATAAAAGTTTCAGTGAGAAAGAATTCTTCCTCTCAGCCTGACTGACTTCAATTTGGGACATCCATCTTCTCCTGCCTTCAAAGTTGGACTCAGACTGGAACTATACCATCGTCTCTCCTGGGTCTCCAGCTTGCCAACTGCAGACCTTGTTCTCAGCCTCCATCATCATGTGAGCCAATTCCTCACGGTAAATATATACATATATACCATATCCTACGGTACTTCAAACTGTTTGTGGAAAAGTGGAATTAAAAGGTAATACAAATCTTCCCATGAACTTTTTGAAGACCCCTTGTATTAGCTATGTGTGTGTATATCTATATCTGTCTATCCTGCTGGTTCTGTTTCTCTGGAGAATCCAGACAACACACCTAATACCATACTTTATTTATTTATTTATTTTTAATTTTTGTCTTCCTCCACTCAAAGGTAAACTTCCTGAGGGCAAGGATTTTTGTCTGTTTTGTTCACTGCTGTATCCTCAGCACAATGCCTGGCATACAGCAGGTGCCTAATAAATATTGGTTGAATGAATGATAGCTCCTATGAATGTAACTTTTTGTGTGTCTGAACCTCCCAGGAGTCTGTGAGCCACTCCACTGCAGGGACCGGGACCGGGGTTCCCCGGCTTTGCATTCCTCATGCCAGGCACAGTGCCCTACACCATAGGTGCACAGTAAATATTAAATGAAATGCCTAACATGACCCGTCCAGAAGAACATTCAAGTTTCTAGATGAAAGGACGAGTTGACACCAGTTGACGATCCACCAGAGAGAGCTCGTTTATTAGGCGGCACACACACATATATATAGGGCTTCAAGGGAAGGCTGATTGGCTTAAAATACAAACCCTACTTAGAGGGCAACCAGCGCCGTGATGGGGTGTGGCCAAGAAGGACTTACGTGAACAGGGTGTGATCCCTTGGGGCATTTGGGTTCTTACATTCCTCCCTTTTTCTTGTTTTAGGAAAGGGGACGTTGAAGTCATCGAGCTACGTCCTGCTGAACTGGGGCGTTGGGGGGGGCAAAGGGAGGAAGGTACATAAATACCCATTATGAAACCCCAAAGGAGGGTGGAGAAACAAGCAATTTCAAAAGGGAAAAGTCCATAAACGTTCCTTGAAGCCACAAGTCGAATACGCACCGGTTCCATTGTTCGTAGTTGGAGACTGGAGGGGGCAGCCAGGCGTCGGTGGCGAGGGCGTGTAGGAATGCGTTTCCTCTGTAAGGTGCTGTCTCTTCAGCATTGGCTGAGGCGCTCACAAGATGAGGCGGGGGGTTCATCGGTACCTAGAAGCTGGTAGTTTCTAAGCAAAAGCTGGTTAAAGGCCTGATTAGAGATTTTTCCCACTTGGGTTTGAAGAAACCTAATGATGCAGGGCAAGAAAAGGCAGGTTATGAGGATAATGATTAGAGGTCCCAAAATGGGCTAAATCCAAGTTAGGATAGGGTTTAAGATAAAAGAAGAAAAGGGGTTAGAACTGGATGTGGTTCGTAGGCAGGAAGCTAAGTCGGTGAGTTTGATGATGTTTGTTTCAGTGAGGAGGTCTAGTGCTCTGCGGTTTTGGAGGGTGACCTGAGCTAAAGAGGTAATTTGTCTCTGTAGAGAGGAAAGAGATTCAGCAGTGGAGGTCAGAGCCCCTTCAAGTTTAGCATTTATGTCTTTGACCACCCATAAACTGTGTCCTAAGGCTCCTCCCGACAGGCCGGCTCCGACCGCTGATGTTGTTAGGGAAATACCAACCATGATCGGGAGGAAGGCGGCCCTTTTTTGCCTTGAGGGGGGATGAAGAAGATGGAACAGTTCTGAACTAGTGTACAGAGTGAGTTGAGGGACGATGGTGACAAGAAGGCATGGGGCAGTAAGATTAGGCAGGATGGACAGCCGCCAGGAGTGTTCGCATGAGAGAAAACAATTTCCGGGAGAGAGAGAGAAAGATGAGTGTTTCAGATAAAGTTTGGGGGCTAGAGTGAAACAGGTCATGGAGCAAGCGAAAGAGAGAGGACTTATCATCATTAGGCGGTTGAGGCTGAGAGGGTGTCTGTGAACCTTGGGAGCCATATGGAAGAATGGGAAGTTGGTTTTGTGTCTGTGGGTGCCGTGCCGCAGTGCGTGCAGCGAGGTCAGCCTTACAATTCCCGCGAGTGATTGGGGAATCGTCCCTCTGGTGGGATCTGCAATGAATGACTCCTAATTTACAAGGTAAATGGGATGCCTCAATTAATGTGGAGATTAAAGATGAGTTGGTGATTGTGTTACCCTTGGTGTTAAGCAGACCGCTGTTCTTTCCATATGGTGGCATGAGAGAGAAGTATATGAAAGACATATTTGGAAGAGCGGTAAGGGATGAAATTTTGCTTTCTACGCAGCTGTGCAAAGGGTTGTTGGGGGAATCTGGTATAGGCAGTAGGGTGGCCGGATTTAGGGGTGGGCAGGTAGTGAAGGATAGGGCAGGATTTTCCAGAAACGAGGATAGGAGGGTTAGGATTCTGGAAGGTGGGAGGGACTGGAAAGCCTTATAGGTCGAGAGGTCTTTGAGGTGATGTGGTGAGAGAATGGTGAGAGGTGCCCCAAATGTTAATTTGGATGCCTCCTTATGCAGTAACTGCCCCGCTGCTAGGGCTCTTAGACAGGGTGCCCAGCCTCGTACAGTGGGTTCCAACTGTTTTGATAGGTATGCTACGGGGGCAAAGGAGGGGCCATAATTCTGTCCTAGAATGCCTGGAGCTTGTTCCGTATTTTCATGAACATAGAGGACAAAGGGTTTAGTTAGATCAGGGAGATGAAGTGCAGGGGCTGTTAGAAGGGCCTGCCGAAGCTTGAGAAAAGGGTGCTGAGGTGAGGAGAACAAAGGTTCTTCAGGAGGACCCTTACTCATATTATACAGAGGTCAGGCTAGCAAAGAGAAATTGGGGATCCATGCTCTGAAATATCCGGCTAGACCCAGGAAAGATAGGATCTCTGTTTTGGTTTTGGGGATGGGCAGGTCAGTAAGAAACTGTTTTCTGTCCAGGGTGATTTCCTTCTTTCCCGGGGAGAGGAGAAAACCAAGGTAGGTTACAGACAGCAAGGAGATTTGGGCCTTGGCAGGGGACACTCGATATCCCCTACCCACTAGGAAGTTAAGCAAATGGGCCGTGTCAGCTTGGGATTGTTCCCATGAAGGACTGCATAGAAGGAGATCGTCCACATATTGTAATAAGGTGGACTCTGGACGGTTTAAGTGAAAAGATTTGAGGTCCTGTGCTAGGGTCTGCCCGAAAATATGAGGGCTATCCCGAAATCCCTGTGGCAGGACCGTCCAAGTGAGTTGTTCGGAGTGACGGGAGTGGGGGTCAGTCCATGTGAAGGCAAAAATGTCCTGAGTATCGGTTTCCAGGAGTATGGAAAAGAAGGCATCCTTTAAGTCCAGAACCGAGAAATGAGTAGAGGTCGCTGGGACCTTGGAAAGAAGAGTGTATGGATTTGATACAAGGGGGTGAATGGGAATGACAGTGGCTTTAACAAGGCCGAGATCTTGGATGAGACGAAAGGCACCATTAGGTTTCTTTACAGTGAGTATGGGAGTATTGAAAGGGGAGCGAGTGGGACGGAGATACCCCTTTTTTAATAGGTCCTGAATGATGGGGCTTAACCCGAGGAGGGCTGTTGTGGTTAATGAATACTGAGCCTGACAAATATATTTGGAAGGGTCTTTTAGTTTTATGCATACAGGGGAACACTGGGCCAGAGCAGGGCTGGCAGTGTCCCAAACTGTGGGGTTAACAGGGTGCATTAAGATGGGTAAGGACTTCTTTGGAGGGGTGGGATTAGTAGGATCTTGGGCTTGAAATAGCACTAGGAGGAAGGAAATGGGGGAAGAGGAAGAGGACAGGGGCAAAGTAATGGAGCATGACTAGAAAGGAATGGGAGAAAACGGATTGAGTGCCTTGAAGGCAGCAGGTTAAAAGAGGGGTTTTGGGGAGAAAGATTTGTTTACCTCCTACCCCGACTATAGGAGAGCTGCTGGAAGTGGTGGGGCCTTTATATTCCCTTAAGACCGAAAAGGTGGCTCCAGTGTCCAGGAGGAAAGATATTGGGTGGCCGTCCACAACCATGAATACCCTGGGCTCCTGCTTTGTTATAGAGATGGTCGGGAAGGGCCCAAGGCTCCGTCAGTCCTCCTCAGCGAGGCCCACCATAGGTGGTGTCCATGGTTGAGGGGACTGTGGGGCTGTTGGTCCCTCACCCCTTCGGGCAAGGGGGCAATCAGATCCCCAATGTCCCTTCTTTTTGCATTTTGGACAAGGAGTGGTGGGTGGCCTGGGGGTGGGGCAAGCCTTTGCCCAATGCCCTTCCTTTCCACATTTAAAGCAGGCCCCAGGTGGAGGCCTAGAGATGGAGGCTGTGGGAGGGCGCCCAGGGGGTTTGATAAGCTGGGCCAACATCTGGAAGTTGGTGTGGTCGGCCTTTTGTTTTCAACGTTCTTTTTCCTCTTCCCGATTATGAAAAACCTTGAAGGCCACTGACAGGATTTCAGTCTTAGGGGTTACAGGACCCTGCTCTAATTTTTTAAGTTTAGTTTTAATGTCGGGGTAGGATTGGGCCAGGAAATAGGTCATAAGGACATGCCAGCCATCTTCTGAGTTGGGGTCTAAGTTAGTGTATTGTTGAAAGGCCTGAGTTAATCTATTGAGGAACTCGGAGGGAGTTTCCTCCTTTTTTTGGACAATTTCTTGAATTTTTTGGAAATTGACAACCTTGCGAGCCGATTTTTTGAGGCCAATTATTAAGCAAGAGGGAAAACGGTCTCGAGCCTGGGTTCCCTGGGCTGTGTTATAATCCCAATTAGGTTCCTGTTCTGGGACTGCTTGGGGGCCTGGCGGGTGATTCGGATTGGTACGATGGGTGTCGGTGGCATGGGTTTGGGCTATATCCCAGACCTTGCGGTGTTCCTCGGGGAGGAGAGTATCGGCTAGGGGCATGAAGATGTCATGATGTGTGAGGCTGTAGGCCTGCAGGATCCATTGGAATTCTTTAATGTAGGTGGTAGGGTCGGTAGAGAAAGAGCCTAGTCTTTTTTCTGATTCTGCAAGGTCAGCTAGGGAAAGGGAACATGGACCCTAACTACTCCTTCAGCCCCAGCTACCTCACGTAGTGGGGCGATTGTTAAAGGGGCGGGGTGAGGTCCTCGGGAACGGGTGAAAGGGGGGCTTAGTGGGTCAGGAGTAGGGGAGGGTAAAGACGGGGGAGTGGATGGCGCAGGAGGTGCAGAAGGTGATGCGGACGACGGGGGAGGAGGAGCGGATGCCAGAGGCACTGGGGGGGGAGGAGGTCAGTAGGGTGGGGGTTCATCAGCAGGGTCGAAGGTGGAAGAATCTAGGGGTGACTGTGAAGAGGGTTTACAGGCTAAAAGGACTTGAGAGGGAGCACAGGAGGAGCAGAGGGCGGGGTTCTGAGCCAAGAGGCGAAAAGCCTCGATGTAGGGGATCTCTTTCCATTTTTTTAGGCACTGGCAGTAGTTAAAGAGGTCTCGTAGAATGTTAGGATCTAGTGTGCCCTCAGGGGGCCATGTGTTTTCATTATCTAAAGGATAATAAGGCCAATCTTGTGTACAGAATTTGGTGAGGAGTTTGGGCTCAATATCCGGCCTGAGGGAAAGGTTGGTGAGGTTTTTCAGAAGGCATTGAAGTGGAGAGTCCCCTAGGGAGGAGGAGGAAGCGCCCATTCTGGTCTCTTAATGGAAATTTAGACAGAAATCGGACAGAGATTAGTGATAAGACAGATCCTTCGGCTGGTTGGGAAAGGCAGGATCCTAGAGGGCATCCCCAGTAGGTCAGGTCAGTCCGGGCAGGTTCAGGTACAAACCAGGAGGAGAGAAGGGAGGTGTGGGTCATCACTCAGACCTCCACTTCTCTAGGGAAAAAGCCCGGTGCGTGAAGGAACCGAGCGCCAGGATTTTCTGGTCAGGTCCCGGACCTGGGAAGTGGAGAGAAGAGAGTGGTGGACAGGAGGGTGAAGGAGAGAACAGAATGGGTCTTTTAACCTCCAACAATGATAGTAAAACTTTACCGGGGCTTTGGAACCTGTTATAGTTTGGGAATTTATGGTGGTCGTGAAGACCATGGTGGGGTGGGGTATGGGCGTTAGGGGCTACCAGACGATCACGGCTAGACTCCCTGTAGTAGCCTGAAAAGGGCCAGTGACCTTTAGGAAAAGGGGGCTTACCTAATGATGAGCCGGTGGTGAGTGGAAGGAGCCAGCGCCGAAAAGAATGGACGAGGGTGGACCGTCAGTGGTGAGTGGTGGAAGGGAGGCCGGTCCTGGCGGGACGGAGCTCCTGAGGGGCGACTTGGAAGGTGTTGCCACTGTGATCCTAAAAGTGTCGCCGCTCGAGAGAAGCTCCGTCCTGGGTTTCGGCACCAAATGAAAGGACGAGTAGACACCATTTGACGATCCACCAGAGAGAGCTCATTTATTAGGCGGCACACACACATATATATGGGGCTTCAAGGGAAGGCTGATTGGCTTAAAATACAAACCCTACTTAGAGGGCAACCAGCGCCATGATGGGGTGTGGCCGAGAAGGACTTATGTGATCAGGGTGTGATCCCTTGGGGCATTTGGGTTCTTACACTAGAACCAAACAGGCCAGAGTCCCCCTCCGTTTCTAATTCAGGGAGACCACTCTTCCGCTTCCCCCCATCCCTCCCTGAAACCACGGCCCTGGCACGGCTGTGTTCTCCTGGTGTGCCCGGCCCCCTCCGCCCCGTGTCCTTTCTCCCTTCCCCCAACCACCCCTCCTTGCTGCCTGCGTGCAGGCTATTATCTAAGGGTGGTAATTATTGCGAGTAAATTGGAAGTTGTTTTCCACAGGGCTGTGTCTCACGCAGGTCGATTTGTATGCTTCCTGGGCACTTGTGACACTCCAGAAATGCCATAGCAATGCCGGGGGCCACCGGACTCACTGACTGCAGGAATAAGAACCCGCATGCAGGTTGTGGTGGCGCAGAAATGAGCTGATGGCTTGAACAGTTTGTAAACTGTAAAACGAGGGCCTGCTATTAGTACAATGGACCATTATTATGACGACTATTCTTTTTCGTGGTATTGTCTTTTTTCCCACTTCTCCACGCCTTTCTGCGGCTCTGCCCCGCCTACCTCGCCCCTGCCCTGAGCTGGTGCCTGCCAGATTTCCCCAGCTGTAGAAGTGGGTTCCTGCTAGCCCTCCTTTATGCGTGCAAAAATCACGCCCATTGGGACACCTTTTAGGGACGGGGCCCACAAAGACACCCAAGCTCATCCCGCAGGGGCCGAGCCACTGATTAAATTATATTCACTCTGACTTTCTGTCATTCAGATTGGCTGGGATGAGGCCAGCTGGAATTAGTGACAAATTTGAAGCAGAGAATATTGACAAAGAAAGGCTGCTTTATTGTCTGCAATGACACATGATAAATGAAAGGTGGCTTTCTGAGTCGAGGAGCTCTTTAGGTAGTGAAAAGATAGGACTTTTTGCTAGCTATTTGCATAGACACACACTTCAAATCGGTAAAATCAGTTTTCTTCCCTCCAGGGCGTTGAAAAAACATCCTTCCTTCTCCAACCCCTTCCTCCCTCTCCAAATGTGAGATCCTTACCAGGAGAAGGCTTTGAAAAGAAAAAGCACTGTTATTGAACTATTCATTCATTCCAAGTATTTTTTCAGCACCTACTATGTGCCAGAACTACTGTGGGTACTGGAGATACACACATGGAGCTAATGTGCTAGAGGAGGAACAGACAACATTAAACAGAGAAAGGAGATACTTTTAAATTGTGGGAAGGGCTCTGAAGAATACAAAGAGGATTAGGGTGATGGGGTAGTTGCCTTAAGAAGAATGTGGGTCAGGAAAGGTCTCACAGGAGAGATGGCTGAGATCTGAATAAGAAGGAGCCAGCCATGCTTAATATTCAGGAGAAAAGTGTTCCTGACAGAGGGAACAGCAAATGCACATACCCAGTGGTGGAATGGGCTCAGTTGTACAAAGAACAGAAAGAAAGCCAATGTGGCTGAAATGAAATGAAAAAGCAGGGTGAGATTTAGAAGGGCCAGATCACACAGGGACGTGTAGGCCACAGTGGAGAGTTTAGATAGTATTTCTGGTGCATTGTGAACTCAGTGAAAGGTCTTAAACAAAGGAGTGAGCTGATCTGGTTTATATTTTTTAGAAAGGATTATTGGGTGCTGTTTGAAGAATGGATTAGATTTTCTTTTCTTTCTTTTCTTTCTTTCTTTTTTTAAAGAGAACCGGTAAGGGGATCTTAACCCTTGACTTGGTGTTGTCAGCAGCATGCTCTCCCAAGTGAGCTAACCGGCCATCCCTATGTAGGGATCCGAACCTGTGGCCTTGCTGTTATCAGCAATACAGTTTCCCAAGTGAGCCTTGGGTCGGCCCTTAGATTTTTCTAATAAGAAAAGTGGGTTGGAGGACAGGGATGTGGATAGGGACACCATTTAGAAAATTATTGGCTGCTTGGGCTTGGGAGGTGGCAGTGGGGTGGGAAAGGTGTAGGGATTCAGGATGTACAGTACTTTGGAGATAGAACTGACGGGACTTGGTGATGGATTGGATGAGGGACAGAGAAGAGAGGTTTGTAGTTTCTAGGTTTTCTGCTTGAGCAACTAAGTGGATGGTGGTGCCATTTACAGAGGCAAAAGTCCAGAGCAGATCAAGTTTGAGGATGGGTTGGGAATGAATAATTCTCTTTTGGACATTTTCAGTGTGAAATGTCAGGGTGGCCTTGTTTTAGGAGTCTGAGTCTCCAATGAGAGGCTTGGACTTAAGAAAGACATTTGGAGTGCTGGCCCATGGCTCACTCGGGAGAGTGCGGTGCTGACAACACCAAGGCCACGGGTTCGGATCCCACATAGGGATGGCCGGTTAGCTCACTGGCTGCACATGGTGCTGACAACACCAAGTCAAGGGTTAAGATCCTCTTACTGGTCAAGAAAGAAAGAAAGAGAGGGAGGGAGGGAGGGAGGGAGAGAGAGAGATGTAGAGAGAGAGAGAGAGAGAGAGAGAGAGACAGAGGGACAGAGAAAGAAAGAAAGAAAGAAAGAAAGAAAGAAAGAAAGAAAGAAAGAAAGAAAGAAAGAAAGAAAGAAAGAAAGAAAGAAAGAAAGAAAGAAAGAAAGAAAGAAAGAAAAGAAAAGAAAAGAAAAAGACATTTGGGAGTCCTTAATATTCAGTTGGTTCTTAGGATTCTTGGTGACTTGTTCAAAGTTAACCGTAGGCTAGAACAGACATGTGGTGAGATACCCGCTATTACAGATGGCACGTTTCTGTACCCCCAAATTCTTAAGCTGAAACCCTAACTGGTAATGGGATGGTATTAGGAGGTGGGGCCTTTGGGAGGTGATTAGGCTGTGAAGGTGGACCTTCACGGTGAGATTAGTGCCCTTATAAGAAAAGACAGAAGGACTTGCTTCCCTGCCCCCGTCTCTCTTTCTCTGTTCTCCATCAAGTGAGAGTACAACAAGATAGCCACCTACAAACCAGGAAGAGGGCCCTCACCAGACACTTGATCTGCTGGTGCCATGATCTTTGGCTTCCTATCCTCCAGAACTGTGAGAAATAAATGTTTATTGCTTAAACCCCCTAGCAGCCTGAACTGACTGAGACACCTGCCTCTGAAACAACACACTTGGCCTCCATTTGAATGCCCTCGGCTTGTCTCAATCAAGACTTACTCTCAGGGGAAATGCAAAATAAAACTATGAGATACCACTTTTTAATAATCAGAGGGGTAAAGATCAAAAGATTGGAAAACCCTATTAGCAAAGGTGTGAGGAAACAGGCACCTTCATATATTGTTCATAGGACTGTAACTTCATCCATCCCTTATAGAGGGCAATTTCTATCAAAATGAGAAAGACACACTTTGACCCAATGATTCCACTTTTAGGAAATTATTCTAGAAATATACATAGTCACAAAAATACATGTACTAGGATTTTTACCGATGCTATGTTTGTAATAGCAAAAGAATGGAAGAAAACCTTCAAGAGAGGACTGATTAAATAAAGTACATGCTTACAAAGAAATATGTGCAGTCATTAAAACTAAGGAAGCACTTGATGTTACATTTTTAAATTTTAAAAATTGAGATGAAATCCACATGAAATTTGCCATATTAAAATGCACCATTCGGTGCCTTTATGTTTTGATAGGAAACACCCTCTGAGATATACTGGTAACTGCCTACCCTTGTTATAGGCACTGGGAGAAATCACCCTCAGAGACCAATATGGGAAAAAATAAAACTTTATTGCCAGCAGCCAGGACCACACTAGCCAATTCAGAGTGCGGCCCTGCCCCGAGCCATTTTGACTTTCGGTTTTTAAAGCTGCAAGCACTGGCAACTCGGTCACCTGATCAATGCACTAGGAGTTATTAGCCAATGCAAGCAAGCCACTGTACATAAGCTAATTTTGCGGTTAGCATGGCTCCTCCTAGCCCTGCCCACATTTTCCTGCCCAGATTTTTCCCGCCTGAGTTTTTACAAAATGGAGGGGTTTTCTTAAAATGCGCCAGTCCTGTCAACAGCAGAAACATCATTTCACCCTCACTCATCTTCTGTCCCCACCTGTCTACCTCTGCTTGAGATAGCAGGAGAGACTTTTTCTGAAAGGCACCTTTGAAAAGTCTCCGTAACACAGGAGACTGAGAGGATCTGTTGCAGGTGGTAATGTTATCCGTGGTTCTTGCCCCTGGCTGCACATTAGCATCACCTAGGGAGATTTTTTAAATGCCCTTGCCTAGAGCCCGACTCTAGGGATTTTGACTTAATTAGTCAGGGTGGGGCTTAGGCATGATTTTTCAAATTGAGGTGTAATTTACACACACACAAAATGCATAGGTCCTAAGTGTATAGTTCAATGAGCTGCTATAATTGTGGGCACATGTGTAACCACATCGAACATTTTTTTGGCTCTAGTTATTGCCCCGGCCCCTGCCAGCGGCAACCGTTGTTCTGATTTCTATTATAGATTCATCCTGATTGTTCTTGAAAGTCATATAAATGAAATCAGGCAGTATGTAACATTTTGAGACTGGGATTAAAATGCCTTTGGGATTGATCTGAGGGATTCCCTTGTATGGATGGACCAAAGTTTATCCATTCACACCTCCAGGGACATTTGGGTTGTTTCCAGTTTTTGGCTGTAAACAATAAAGCTGCTATAAACATTCCTATACAAGTCTTTTTGTGGAACACACGTATTCATTCCCCTTTGAGTGAAATTACTGGGTTTGAAACTGCCAGTTTCCAAAGCAGTTGTACCAATTTACACTCCCACCAGCAAAATATGAGAGTTGCAGTTGCTCTATGTCCTTACCAACACTGATATTTTCTGTCTTTTTAATTACAGTATAGCGCCGGCCCGTGGCTCACTCAGTAGAGTGCGGTGCTGATAACACCAAGGCCACGGGTTCGGATCCTATATAGGGATGGCCGGTTTGCTCACTGGCAGAGCGTGGTGCTGACAACACCAAGCCAAGGGTTGAGATCCCCTTACCGGTCATCTTTAAAAAAAAATAATAATAATAATTAAATAAGTATAGCCATTCTCATAAGTATGTAGTGATATCTCATTGTGGTTTTAAACTGCATTTCCCTAATTGACAGATTATGCTGATCATCTTTTCATGTGTGTGCTTATCGACCATTTATATATCTTCTCTCACAAGTCGTATGTTCTAGTGTTTTGCATATATTTTGGGATTTTTATTTTATTATTGATTTGCAGAGGCTCTTTAGATATTCTGCATATTAATCCTTTGTCAGATATATAGGTTGCGAATACGATTATCATTTAAATGATCCCCAGTGAGTCTAACATGAATCCAGGACTGAGAACCCCTGGTAAACTAAATATCAGTTGCAAGAGGCTCCCTACTTTTACGGGTCCCCAAATCTGCACCTGAGCGACTATGCCCTATGCCCAATGATTGGTTTGGTTTTTCAATCCGTGTGAACATCCGTGGCTACAGGGGATTTTAGGAGTGAAGGGTACCTTGTCAGTTTTCCTCCTGCGGATCTGCCTGGCTTGGACAGCTTACTTCATCTGAACAGTTCTCTTATACTGACTGTGAGACCTTAGAAAAGTCTTCTCTTGCCTCCACCCTAAAATTTTCCACTTGTAAAACTTGACCTTATTGCCTGAGCCATTCCTACCACTTAGAGATGATGTGTGTCAAAGGGACAAAGACGTGCTTTCTCTTGGATGGAGCAGGCTATGTCCTAGGCACAGAAGGAATGTGGCTTTCTGTATCCTCTCCTGGGACATTATCCTCAGGCTGCCTGTCTGCTCATTGAAAGGGAGAATCAATTTTTAGCACCCTTGGCAACCATTCACCAGGGGACTGGTCCTGGTCTCATTGAATCTGCCATGTACATGCCGCATGACCTTGCATAAGGAAATTAACCTCCCTGAGCCTTCGTTCCTGCAACTGGTAAGGGAGAATATCTTGCTTGTTGTGGTGAAAGTGCCTGGCATAAAGTGGTTGCTCGCGAAGCATTAGTTCCATCGAAAAGGGTGCTGGGAGGTGTGGTTCTGGGAGCAGTGGGGCTAGGCTATGAGAGGAGCTCTCTGCTGCGAGACCTGCCATGCCCCCAACGTGCCCTGGTATCATGTATCTGCCCCTTCCTTCCACACCTTCAGAGGCCGAGACTGGCCAAGGCCCCTCCTGCTGCGTTGTCCTTGCCCTGCCCTTCCTGGCTTATTTGAACAGACCATCCAACGAGTGCCCTTAGGCTCTTTCAGCTCAGAGCAGATGGCTGGGAAGACAATTCTCTAGGACATACAGTTCCTGACTCAGATCTGGACAGGAGTTCAAAGCCTTCGGGCCGGCCCATGGCTCACTCCGGATAGTGTGGTGCTGATAACACCAAGTCCAGGGTTAAGATCCCCTTACTGGTCATCTTTAAAAAAAAAAAAAAAAGGCTTCGAAGGGCTGCAGGAAAACTTGACCCTCCTCCCCACTCCTCCTGGCCCCCCATCACCCCCAAGAGCTGGTAGTTTTTACTGTCTCTTTTACTGCCAAAGTGGAAGGGAAACGGACCTCCGACATGAAGATTAGGTGCCCACTTGGAGTTCCTTCTTGGGCTTGCACCGGGGAGTGGTCTTGACTCCAGCATTTGGGAGAGGCACCCACACTGCATAGGGAGGGTTTCTCTGCTGCTGCAGGAGGAAGAGGAGGAAGCTAAGGAAGAGCTCATGCGGAGCTTCCAGAAATGTCCTTGACTTAGGGAACAAGTAGGTACACGGCATCTGGAGAGTCTTCCGACACTCGGCACTGGCTGGAGCCCGTTCGTCTCACAGCCAAGTGTGGGTGGCTATGTCCCAGAACAAGATTTGGGAAGGGAATAGAGGAAGGGTGTCTAGTTCCTGGGTGTAACTCAGATTCCTCTGTGCTATTTCCAGGCCCATCTTGAGGCAGGCACAGGAGGGAGACGGGCAATCCTGGCAAGAGTGGCTGGGATGGGTATTCTTGCCGCCCCCTTCCCCAGTCCCTGTATGGCTTTGGATGTGTCAATCCCACCTAAGGCCTACTTCTAGCTCTCTAACACAATGCCTATTTCTCCCCTTTAGGATTAGTAAATTGACACATCATCCATCCAACAAACATTTACTGAACAGCTACTATGTGAAGGTACTGTGCTAAGCTCTTTGAGGCTGTAACTGTGGAAAAGACAGATATGAGGGTACCTCAAAAAGTTTGTGGAAAAATAGAATTTAAAGATAATATGAATGTTTCCATGAATTTTTTGAAGACCTTCATGTGTCCTTCACAGAGCTTACATGATCATGGGGAGGCCAGACAGGTAACCAGGTGGCCACACTCCATGGAATAAATCCAACGATAAAAGCAGGATGTAGGATCACAGGGGACTGTTGGGAAGGATCAGGGAAGGTTCCTGGAAGAAGAGAGACCTGAGCTGAGACAGGAGTGAATAGAAGATAGTGAGACGAAAAGGAAGTGAAAAGAGTCCAGCAGAAGAAACAGCATGTGAAAAGGCCTGGAGGCAAGATCTGAGTACCTGGAAGCGGTTCAGTTTGAGAAGAGACAGTGTGTGCATGTATGTGGGGGTCATGAGGAGGTGAGACATGAGGCAGGAGAGGTAGTCAGAGACCAGGTCAGGAAAGCCTTGTAAGCCACGGTGAGGAGGTAGGACTTGATCTTGAGGACGATGAGGAGGCTTTGAAGAGTTTAGACAGGGCCATGAGATGATTAATTTGGTGTTTTTGAAAGATCACTTTGGTGTCTCAGTGTAGATAAGACACCCAGCTGGGAGCAGGCACAAATGAAAGCAGGAAGACAAGTCAGGAGCTATTGCAATGGTCCAGGCAGTGGAGATGGAGAGAAGTGGTTCAATTTGGGATATATTTTGGAGGTAGAGCCAACAGGACTTAATGATGGATTGAATGTGAGGGGCAAAAGAGAGGGAGGCCTCCAAAATACTTCCCAGTTACTGAGTTGGACAACTAGGCGATTGGTAGTGCAATTCATGAAGATGGGGAACATTGAGGAAGCAGGTCTAGAGGAGGGTAGGAAGACGACTTCAGTGTTATACTGAGTTTGAGTTTCCAGGACGACATGTCCTATAGCCAGCTTTCCATCTAGGTCCAAAATTCAAGAGAGAGGATGAGGCTAGAGACAACTGTGAGGTCTTGAGGGTGAGTGAGGTAGCCCAAAGGGAGCGGAGGATCCCATGTTTTGTGCAGCGGCACTGCCCTGTCCAAGGACTCCCTGCCCTTTGTTGCCTGCTTCACCCCAAATCCTGGAAGCCAGGTTTAGAAGGCACTCATCAAAGACTTTACAACTTAGGGCAAAGACCCTGCAGATAATCCTAACTCTTAACTCCCTCCTTTATCCCCAGTTCCTGTTATTCCCACAGCATCCTGAGCTGACTAGTTTCCAATGAGAGTTTATCCAGCCCAGCTGCCATTCCTGGGGCATTCAGTTTCCGGTGCCCCCCACTGGCAGAGCCGGGGGGGGGGGGGGGGGGGGGGGGATGGTTCCCAGCTAGGCACCCTGCATCCCACCCCTTTCCTCCTCCTCCTGGCTCCCCTGGGACAGATCCCTCTCACCCAAATAGGGGAGATTAAAACCTCAGTCCCAGTCCCCTTTTTCCACCCCTCCAAAACTCCACCCATTTTACAAGAATCCAAGCTAGAAATTGGCGGGGGTGGGGGGACTAACTAGGTACCTAGGAAGCACATATTAAGTTCTTATTGTTTCCAAATAACTTTTTTCTTTCTTTCTTTCTTTCTTTCTTTCTTCTTTCTTTCTTTCTTTCTTTCTTTCTTTCTTTCTTTCTTTCTTTCTTTCTTTCTTTCTTTCTTTCTTTCTTTCTTTCTTTCTTTCTTTCTTTCTTTCTTTCTTTCTTTCTTCTTTCTTTCTTTCTTTCTTTTTTTTTTTTTTTTTTTCCTGCCCCAAGCCCACTCTTGATCTCCTTGCCCATGAAGACTTCATTGGGTTATTTATACCTGTCTCCAAAAACACTCTCTTCCATTCTCAGTACCAAAGAACGGCATTTTGAGACTCCCAATTGGCTTCCCTCCTCCTTATATGCAGGAAAGCCATGATCTGTGCTGGAAAGAACACTGGGTTGGGACTCAAGGAACCTAGGATTGAGTCCTGTTTCTGCCACTTATTCAAGATGTGACCTTGGAACCCATCACTTCCTTCTTTCCCAGTGGCAGTTCCCTCCCCTGTGGCATTAGACTGTACTCCAAAAAACTGTTCCAACTCTGGCATTCTAGGCTTTGCTCCAACCACCTTTTCAGTTCTGTACATATAACAAGCTCTCTCCTGCCTCTGGACTTTTGGTCATGCTATTCCCTCTGCCAAAATGCTCTTCCCTTCCCTTTTTGTTTAGTTAACTCCTCCTTACGCTTCAGTTCTCTGCTCAAATGCTACTTCCTCAGAGAAACCTTTCCCAGTTCCTCATGGTTTGCTCTCATAACTCCCTGCAGTTTGTCTTCTGAGTGTTCATCACATCTGTAATTTTCCACATGTTCGTGTGATTATTGTTTTAAGCCCATTTCCCCCATGAAACTTTAAACTCTCTGATAGCAAGGACCTGTCTGTTTTGCTCACCACTCTACTCCACCACCTGAATCCTTGCCTGCCCATCTTGTAAAGGCTCAGTATGTACTCATTAGATAAATGAATAAGGAAATGGATAAATGGATCCTTTTCTTCACCTATCAGCAGCTTTCTGTATCTAAGTAGTGTGGGGGTGTTTAAGAGCAGAAAGTCGAAAGCCAGACTGCCTGGGTTTGGAATCCAGCTTTACCATCCACATGCTGTGTAAGCTTGTGTAAGTTATTCAATCTTTCTGTGCCTCAGTTTCCTCCTCTGTAAATGGAAGATAACAACAATATATGCTACCTAACAAGTTTAACGTGAGAATTAAAAGACAGTACGGTCGTCCCTCGTATCTGCAGTTCTGCTACTGTGGATTCAACCAAGCCCGGCTGGAAAATATTCAGATAAAAAACAAAAACAACACCACACACAAAAAAATAATAAAAACAAAAATACAGTGTAACAACTATTTACATAGTATTTACATTGTATTAGGTATTATAAGTAATGTAGAGAGGACTTAAAGCATACAGGAGGATGTGTATAGGTTCCATGCAAATACTACACCATTTTATATAAGAGACTTAAGCATCCCTTACGAGTTTGGTGTCCACAGGGATCCTGGAACCAATCCCCGAGGGCACCAAGGGAGAACTGTGTACGTAAAGTGTGTGGAACAAGGCCTGGCACTTCCGTGCTATATAAGTAATAGCTAATCGTTCTTATTCTGCCTCATCCATCTGTCCATTTCTGCCCTCTGAACTCTCCCACAAAGCCTCATTATCTTATTTCCAGTCTGTGAGTGGTAGTGACTCAGTGTAATTCGCAGATTAGGTTGAAAAGTCTTGTTTTTTAAAATTTTTGTTATGGAAATTTTCAAACACACAGAGAAGCAGAGAGAAGAGGATAATGAACCTCTGTAACAAGCTTCAACAATCATCAACATCTTGGCAATCTTTGTTCATCTATACTCCTCTTTTTTCTCCCCAGACGTCATATTATTTTGTCTGAAAATACTCCAATATGTATTTCTAACAGATGAGGACTGCAAAACAAAACAGAACAAAACAAAAACAAACAAGCAAACAAAAACACTCACAACAATACCACTATCACACTTAAAAAATTAACAGTAATTAGGGAGGGCTTTTAAAACCATTCCCTTGAGAGAAGTTGGGGGAGTGGGAGCCCTCACTTTGCGGCAGATGCATAATGAGAAACAGCCAAGAGACTTAATATATATGTAAAGTGCTTTGAACAGGGTTTGTCACATAGTAAGTGGGAAATACTGGAAACTATTGTTTTGATTCTTTCATTCTATTTACCCACTCTAAATACCCCCAACCCCTCTCTTACTTCCAGGCCGAGTGTGGGTGACCATTTACGAAGGAGGACTAGGAGTCCAGGCTGGGGAGTTTCCTGGGTCATTGGAGCCCTGGGGTGGGAGCTGAGACTCCGGAAGGCACCAAGGAGGACCGAAAGGAAGTAGTGACTGTAGGACTGAGGGGGAGAGAAGGAGCAGCCAGAGCTGGGGAGTTTAAAGAAGGGGGAGCCCTGCAGCTGTGCAAAAATGGGGCTCAGAAAACCCAGTAACCAAAGGGCAGGCAAGCGGAGGGAGGGTTGGTCCTTCCTTCTCGGTGACCAGGGCCTTTGGGGATCACTGACAGTTTGGGGAGCAGAGAGGCAGTACCCGTTTCCTGAGGGACTCTCCTTTAGCTTTTTTTCACAGCCCACAGAGGGGCAGCTGCCTATGACAGCATCCAGAAGCCTGTTTTGCTTCATCTTGAGTTCTCAACAGTTCCAAGGACATGAATGATGATGGCAGACCCTGAGCCAAAGCCCAACTAGAGAGGGCCTTCCCAGACTTGAGAGGAAGATTTTGTGCTCCAGCCTTTCTTTTCCTTTGTATGGAATTCGCCCGTATTTCTTCTCCCTTATTCTCTTCTCACCCTACTCATCCATTGGGTACCCAGGGCACCTGGGCATTCCATCCACCCTGTCTTAGTCTGTTTGTGCGGCTATCACAAAAAACCCCAAATTACCCCAGAATGGGTAATTTATAAACAATAGGAATTTATTTCTCACGGTTCTGGACACTGAAAAGCCCAAGATGAAGGCACCAGCAGGATTAGTGTCTGGCGAAGTGTGGTTGCTCTCTGCTTCCAAGATGACACTTTGCTGTGCATCCTCTCAGGGGAGGAATGCTACATGTTTACAAGGTGGAAGGGCAGAAGAACAAAAAGGACCTAAATACTTCCCTCCAGCCATTTCATAAGGCACTGAAAATTAATCACCTCCCAAAAGGCCGCCCCCCCCCCACACACACCTTTTTAAACTAATTTCCTGGACATTAACATTCTAAAGGGACTTTCATCTCCAAGGGACTGGTCCCCACCCCACTGGGAATTGAACCCATGACGCCCGGTTAGAAGTGCAGAATCTTAACAGCTAGACCACAGGCTGGAGTTGCCCTACCTCCTAATACCACCACGTGGGAATTAAGTTTCAACACAAGTATTAACCCCAAAAGAAACTGAGGCCGAATACATATAGCAAAGATTTATTGAACCAAAATGACGCCTGCAACCAAGGAGACACATAGACCAGGGAACCCTAAAAAATGTATTCCAAAGAGGGCCAGGAGAGCTTAATATTCTAATGTTTTATAATCACAGGAAGGGGGAAGGGCCAAAGGAGAGAGAGAGAAAGACATCTCCATCTAATTACTTCATCAGGTTTTCTATTGGTTGTACAGGATAGATAGATTTGGGGTTGTTACTAGGTTACATCCTACATGCAGGGATCTAGGGTAAGGGTAACAAGAAGTATTCTAGGTTATTTTATGGCATTCTGTCACCATTATGTCTGCTTCTAAGTAAATCGGTCTTATGATAACGTTTTCCAGGCCAGGTGACTTATCCCAGATCTCCCAAGGCACCAAAATTTAGCCGACCGGGTCAGAGCAGGTTCTTTTGGTTATCATGAGTTTGGGGAGACATTCACACCATAGCACAGCCCAGTCCAAACTCGACTCGCCTCTAGGAAAAGATGTCATTCGACACTTCAGCAGGGTAAACGAGCTCCTTCACAACCTGGCCTCCAACTACCTCATCAACCTCATTTCCCACCACTCCCCTTTTCTTTCCAGCAACAGGCAATCTGTCACAGTGAAAGAGCACGGATTTGTGTCCATATCAATCTGTTATTGACTTCTGGCTTTGCCATTTCCTAGCTTAGGTGAAGTCATTTTATTTCTCTGAGCCTCAGTTTCCATATCTGAAAAATGGGGATAATCGTAGTACACAAACCACGAAAACAGCCCATCTTCTCTAAGATCCCTTTTAACACCTAACCGTGTATGAATTTTATAAAGAGTTTAAAGTCCTCTGGACATATGATCTATGACTGGGACAATAGCTGACTTTTCAAATAATGAATGCTAAATTAGTGCTTGAGGAATCATAATGTCCACGCTGTCACCAGTACTTGAACAAGGACAATTTCTGTCGGCCCACAACCTCCTGTTTAACGTCGCCCTAGCAAGCCGCTTGAACTCAATCACCACATTTTCCTAAGCCCTGAGCTCTACCTTTGAAAGTGTGACTACATCTTAGTTGGACCTTCTGAAGAAATGATTACAGTGCTACTTCTTCCTCTCTCTCTCTCTCCTCTCTCCTCTCTCTCTTCCTTTCTTTTCTGGCGGGTACTTATTTCCTAAATGAAAGCTTTGGCTTGGTTCCTGAAGACCCTTCTTCAATGTGAGTCACGAGACTACGCCTCCCGGGGTGTTTGAATTCAAAGCACGCTCAGTGCCGGGCACAGGCGAGCAAGAAAGGGAGGGTATCCGGGGGTTCTGGGGGCGCAGGCCTGGAGGTCTCCAGTGGCCACTACACTGACGGAGGTCACACAGTATCCTGATACTCGCAAGGACAGCACACATGCGCGCGCGCACACACACGAGATCGCCGCAGCATGGCTCGCATTGGAGTGAAAATCGGAGGGACCGCAGCAGGAGGCCATCCACTCGGCGCCACGCGGAGCGTGATCGCCGCCTAGCCTCCGCGCGCGTAAGTGCAGGCGTGCGACCCTCGTGGGCGGGGCTCAGACAGTGGCGCCGCAGCGCGGGCCGTGGAGCCGAAGGTTGGCCTTGCCCTCGCGTATGCGCACAGAGCATGCGCGGGGCGGGAGCGCGGAATTCAGGTGCGAACCTCCCTCCGGGATAGTCGGAACCTTGCACGCGGGTCATGGAGGCGCCCCGAGGGTTCGTGGAAGCCGAGGCCTTGAGCCCAGAGCAGGTTGCCCGTTTCGTGAGGTATGTCGGGGCCGCCAGGCGGGTCTAGCTCGCAGGCCCTGGCCCGGAGTAGGGGTTGGGGTTGGGTGGCCCTCGGACGGTCCCAGGGGCCTAAACTGCTGAGGCAGAGCCCTGTGAGTCCCGCAGCCGCGCTCTCAGTGTAGGCCGTGGAAATCAGCTCTGCACGGTGACTGGATTTCTATAGCCTAGGAGCCTCCGCTTTTTTGGTCAAATAATCCTCCGGTTTGAGCGCCATGAGAGCCAGAATTTGTAAACCCTACTTGAATCTTTCCAGCCTACCAAGCCCCAGGCCTAGGGGATAGGCATGTAAATATCTTTTTGAGATCGTGCTTTCATTTCTTCTGGATACACGCATTTGCAGAGGTGGAATTGCTGGATCGTGCGGTAATTCTATTTTTAATTTTCTGAGGAACCGCCATGCTGTTTCTGTCGTGGCTACAGCATTTTATATTTCCACCAACAGTGTACAAGGGTTCCAGTTTCTCCACATCTTCGCCAACACTCACTCGCTCCTGCAACAATCACCCCGTTCTCTCACAATCATTATCTTCCTCTCACAGTTCCCCTGTCTCTCATGACCCCTCAACTTTAACAATCCCTGTTCTATTTCTCCTAATCTTCTTCAGTCTCTTCCTGTCCTCTTACAAATGCCCTCACTTCTTACCCCCTAGCACAAAGTATCCCCTTCTCTGTTGCTCATATTTCTGCTCTTAGGCACAATCCCACTCTCACAGAATCTGTCTCTTTCTCCCTCCCTCTTTCTGTCCCTGTCCTTTCCTGACTATCTCTGCTATGTAAGCACTGAAAGAAAACTGACACTTGTTGTCACAGACTCTCTGCACACGTTTTCTTTTTCACCCACCTTCATCTTCTGTCACGTACAGCGACTCTGTGTGACACACTCTGTGCCAGTCATGCTCTCCCTCAATGATACCTGCTCACCAGCTCCTCTCTTGCCCACACTCTCACTCTGATGCCCACTTGTGCGCTCTGTATGCCCTGCTTGCTCCTGCTCTCTGTTGCCCACTCTCTTCTCTTTCTCTGGCATATAGTCTGTCTCTGTTGCCCACGCTCCCTCTCTGGCACTCATGTTCTGTCTCTCATTCTTTCTTAGTCTCTCTCCCATTGTCTGTTTGTCATCCAGTACCCACTTCTCTCGACTGTCACCCACCTCTCTCTGTCTGTCACAAACTTGTTCACATTCTCCCACCCACTCACAGCATCGTTCATCTTTTCAGCTGTCCACTTGCTGTTCTGTCATCCCACCCTCTTTCCGTCTCTGTCATCCTTCCCACTGTGTCCCTCTGTCATCCCTTTCACCCATTCTCTTCCTGTTGCCCACCCTTGTCCTATCACCCACTCTCGGCCTGTCATCCACCCTCTTTATCTATCTGTCTCTGTAAACATTCTGAGTATCCCCTGCTTTTTAATATAAGGAAATTTTAATATAAACATTAAACCGATAAATGAGATAAGGTATAAAGAAACCCCTATGGTACTCTAGGGCTAAGGGAGAGGACCCAAGGGAGGACAAGCTTAGAAGGACACTTCCTCCCCAAGGCTGAAGTTTAGACCTTTGGGGAAGGTGCAGTCCAGCGTGCTGGATAGCAGAGAAGTTTGCTGGTTTGCCCAGGCTGGAGCTGGTGTGCAGTCCCAGAGCCAGCAGGCAGCCACTCCCTGGAGTGCAGACAGAGAGCAGACCATCTGCAACCAGTAGTGTGGGATGCCGAAGGGGTGGGGGCCTGCAGAGGGAATCCGGGTGCCGGTGCAGGCAGGAAGACTTTGAGAGCTGGTTTCCAGGTAGAGAGGGCTGCGAGAATGTTATCTCTAGGTTAGGCAGAGGCTTAAGGGTCATCGAGGGACTGTGTCTTCTGGGTGTGTGGCTGGGGCCAAGCTCTACTAGATAGCATGGTACAGCTGCTAGAAACTTCAGGGGATCCCCGTCCTCCTGTAGTGTCTCTCCAGCGCCCTCTACTGAGAAACCCTAACATGGTCACTGTAAAGGAATTCTGTCCATTATCACAGAGCAGGTATTGAGGGGTGAGTTTGGAACCGAGAGGCAATAAATAGTGACTGGCACAGTCATCTTCCCTCTCTGTTGCCTAACTTCTCTCTCTGCCACTCACTGTGTCTGTCCCACACCTTGTCGCACTCTCTGTATCCACTCTCTTGCTGTCACCCATCTACTCTCTTTCTCCATGTCACCCACCTTCTCTTTGTCTTCCTCTCTCTCGCTGTCTCTCTCTGCCACCCACTCTCTTTTTGTGTCTCTCTGTTGCCCTCTCTCTCACTCTCTTCTGCCTGCTTGTTTGGTCTGTTGCTTACACTTCGTCACCCAGTTCTCTCTGCTGCCCATCCTCCCTCTCGGTCGCCCTCTTTGTCACCCATCCTCTCTCCATCACCTGCTTGCTCTGTCTCTGTGTTATCCACTCTGTCCCTGTGTTGCCCATTCCATTGTTCTGTCCTGTGCTCTCTCTCTGTGTTGCCTTCCTCCTCTCTTACCCTTTGTCTGCCCTCACTCTTTCTTTTGCATGCATTCCCTCTCTGCCACCTGCCCTTTCTCTTTCGCCCACCCTTTCCCTCTGTCTTGTTTGGCCACCTTCTTTATGCCACTAATCTCTCTGTGTCACCTACTGGCTCACTGTGTCAGTCACCGTCTCTTTCGCCATTCTGCCAGTCACGTGTTTGCTCACTCTCCCTCTTTCTGTTGCTCACTAGCTTGTTCTCTCTGTGGCAGCACAGAGACACATACTCTGTTCTGGGCCCTCCCTTGACATTCTCACACACACACACAGACACACACACAAGTACACACAATCTCCATGTTACATACACTTCCTCTTACACCTTTCTTACAACACTGTCAAAACACTTTTTTTTTGCAACCCATTCTTTTTTTATATATTCTCTGCCTTCGTAACACATAACACTGTCAATTTCTCTATCATACACTGTCTCCCTCTTAACACCCTTTCTGTTTTTCACATTCACGGTATCTTTAACATGTTTTTTATACTCTCTCTCTCCATTCTTTCTCTGTTGTTCTTGCTTACCTGTTCTCTTGCTAGCTTCCTGGGTCTGTTGTTTATGCTCCCTTTCTATGTGGCTTTCTCCCTTTCTCTTTCAACAGCTTTATCGAGATATAGTTCATATACCATACATTTCACCCATTTAAAGTGTAGAGTTCAGTGGCTTTTAGTTTATTCATATCCATCACCATAATCAATTTTAGAACACTTTTATTACCCCAAAAAGAAACCTCACTTATCTTAGCCGTCACCCCCATTCCTTTACAGCTCCCAGCCTAGGCAACCACTAATTTACCTTCTGTCTCTGTAAATTTGTCTTTTTGGACATTTCATATAAATGGAACCACATAATATATGGTTCTTTGTGACTACCTTCTTTCATTATGCTAACAACCACTGTTAACATAATGGTTTCAAGGTTCATCCACGTTGTAGCTTGTGTCAGTGCTTCATTTCTTTTTCTCGCTAAATAATATCCCATTTTATGGATATACCACATTTTGTTTACCCATTCACCAGTTGAATAGACGTTTGGATTGTTTCCACTTTTTGGCTATTATGAGTAATGCTGTTATGAACATTCGTGTACAAGTTTTTATGGACATGTGTTTATGTCTGTCTTGGGTATATACCTAGGAGTGGAATTGCTGGGTCATATGGTAACTCTATGTTTAACATTTTGAGGAACTGCCAGACTATTTTCTAAAGCAGCCACACCATTTTGCATTCCTGCCAGCAGTGTATGAAGGTTCCAGTTTCTCCACATCATTGCCAGCACTTGTTTTTCTGCTTTTTCAGTTATATGAAATAGTATCTCATTGTGGTTTTAATTTGCATTTCTTTGATGGCTAATGACGTTGAGCATCTTTTAATGTGCTTATTGTCCACTTGTGTATCTTCTTTGGAGAAATGTCTGATCAGATCCTTTGCCTATTTTTTAAACTGTATTGTCTTTTTATTGTTGAGTTTTAAGGGTTCTTTATATATTCTTTGAGGTTATTCCAATCTTTTTCTATTATTCTCAGGCCAGCATTTGATGAGCTATATATATAAGTCAATTCAAAAGTTAGTATGTACAGTTTTACTTTTTGAAGCTAAGAATTCTAGTATTTTCTTTTACAAATACACTTACATGAATGGATGAAGGTGTGTATGTGTGTATGTTTTACTGTAGTATTGCTAGTGATAACAATTTTTTTTAAAAGAAACTACATATTTATTGATAGGAAAATTGTTAAATAAAATCTGGTATGTCCATTCATTGGCATACTGTGTAGCTGTTAAAGGAAGAGTGTAGTGTAACATCAGAGCATATTAATATAATTCTTCTTAAAATTCTTGCTAATTTCAGGACACATGCAGATTCTTTTTCCAATACCCCAGCATCTCAGTTTCGTGATCTCCATTTC
Organism: Cynocephalus volans; assembly: GCF_027409185.1. Taxonomy (NCBI): domain Eukaryota; kingdom Metazoa; phylum Chordata; class Mammalia; order Dermoptera; family Cynocephalidae; genus Cynocephalus; species Cynocephalus volans. Next base: position 8,204,408 of record NC_084479.1, read on the forward strand.
TCCAGCTGTCTTGTTCTCTCCCTTACCCTCGCTTACCATCATGGTTATATCATATACGTTGTCATTACCAATTACTACACCCCTCCTGTACTGGCTACCTTGCAGAGACAGATGGACACATACCAAGAGGCTATTAAAAGGTTTATTAGACACATAATGAGACTTACTGGGGAAAGCTGGGCAGGTTTCCAGACTTGGTCTGAAAGTGGCTTGAGAGAGCAGGGAAGGGACATAGGCTTGGGGTTTTTATCATGGTTAGGGGGTGGGGCTCGGGTGAGGGTTCTTTTATGTGGATTGAAACTTGCATGGATTTAACTTCCTTCTGGTGCCGAAGGAGGAAGCATCTGGGATTTTTTTTTTTTTTTTTAGCTTGCCCAGAACTGGGGCAGAAAGGGAAGAGGGAGGGGTGGAATTTAAAAGATGACTGGTAAGGGGATCTTAACCCTTGACTTGGTGTTGTTACCACCACACTCTCTTAAGTGAGCTAACCGACCATCCCTGTATAGAGATCCGAACCCATGGCCTTGGTGTTATCAGCACCACACTCTCCCAACTGAGCCACGGGCCGGCCCGGAATCAGACTTTTTATTACACCTCCATTATCTCACTTTCAAGCATCCTACTCTCCAACCTCTACCTTACTCCCTGTAGTACACCATTTCCAGCAGCCCTTGATATCACTGGGACCTATAGTCCACTGATACTGTCTTCCTTTCACTGTTGCTCATCTGTCTCATGTCCTCATTTCCCTCCTTTTGTAGTTTGCAGTGCAGTCAGTAATTATGGAGACTTGCTTGTGTATAACTTTAACCTTTTTCTCTCACACTTCATTATACTTGTTTGGTAAGACCACACCTTCATGTGGTAGGCAGAATAATGACCCCTCAAAGATGTCCACATACCAGTAAATATGTTATCTTATATGGCAAAGAGGAATTAGTGTCAAAGATGGAATTAAGGTCACTAATCAGCTGACCCTAAAATAGGGAGATTATCCTGGAATATCTGAGTGGGTGCAGTATAATCACAAGGGTCCTTAAAAGTAGAAGAGAGAAGCAGAAGAGGAGGTCAGAGTGACGCCATGTGAGGAGGACTCAACCTTCTCACATGGTGTAGTGGATTGAATTATGTTCCCCCAAAACTCACTGAAACTTGAATTGTGTCCCCCAAGTTTTATGTATTAGAAACTTAGCCCCCACTGTGACTGTTAAGAGGGTGGGAAATTCTATTATAGCAGTTGAAAGGTGGAGCCTTGAAAAGGTGTAGGACCATGCTATAGTGAATGGATTAAAAATGGCAGTCAAGGGCGTGGTTCTGAGGGCTTTAAAAGAAGAGGAGAATCTGTCTGTGTCTCCGCTCTTTCTGCTTCCACCATCTTGCAATGTGAGACCCCTGGGTCGCTGTCGCCACCACCAGATGGACCTTGGACTTCCTATCCTCAGAAACTGTAAGCAATAAATTTTGTTTTCTTTATAAATTACCCAGAAAACAAAAAGTGTTGGCAAAAAGGTGAAGTTAAAATATTCGTGCATTGCTGGTAGGAATGTAAAACGATGCTGCCACTACAGAAAACAGTTGGGATTTCCTCAAGAAGCTAAATATAGTTACCACACCGCCCAGAAATTCCACTCCTAGGTACATACCCAAAGGAATTGAAAGCAGGGATCCAAACTGTTAACTTGTATGCCAACATTCATCACAGTATTATTCACAATAGGCAAAAGGTGGAAACATCCAATAGGTACATCAATGGGTGAACGGATAAACACCAATGTAGTATATCCAAACAATGGAATTGTTTAAAATATTATTCAGGCACAAAATAAAATGGAGTTCTGATACATGCTACAACACGATGAGTGAACCCTGAAACATTATGCTAAGTGAATTTAAGCCTGACACAGAAGGACAAATATTGTATGATTTCACTTATATGGAATATCTCGAACAAGCAAATTCATAGAAACTGAAAGTAGGTTAGAGGAGCTGGGGTAGGGTAGAATGAGGAGTTATTGCTTAATGGTTACAAAGAGTTTCTGTTTGGGGTGATGAAAAAGTTTTGGAAATAGTGGTAATAATTGTACAACATTATCAATGTAATTTACACTACTGAATTGTACATTTAAAAATAGTTAAAATGGTAAATTTAATGTTAAATTTTATGTTACAAGTTTACTACAACTTGTAAAAATTAATAATGTACTATACCAAAATCCATTGAATTGTACATTTTAAATGGATGGATTATATGGCATGTGAATAATATCTTAATAAAGCTGCTAAATAAATAAAACAAAAGAATGAGTAACTTGGCTTAAATGCTCTTTACGTTCTCTTCTGTCATTAAATTCTGAGACTTCTTTTTAAAGTTTGAAAACAGTTTATATCCAGTATTAAAAATTTAGGAACTCTAAGGGATGCTGATAATGGGGGAGGCCTTGCAAGTGTGGGGAAGGGGTTATATGAGAAATCTCTACAGTTTCCTCTCAATTTTGCTGTGAACCTAAAACTGCTCCAAAAAAGTAAAGTCTTAAATTTAAAAAATTCGGGAAATCTCCAATTACGTTCCAAGTTTTGGGTTCAGCTAAACATTTCAAGAGCACAAAGCCTGGCACATGGTTCTAGGTAAGTATTAGTTATCATGATCATTATCCTCTTTTTCAAAAAAGCCCTGTAAGACAAGTATGAGTAAGGCCATTTTAGATAAGAATAAACAGACTCACAGAGGACGAGTGATTTTCTCAATAAACCTCTCAGCCTGGAACTGAGTGAGCTGGGATCTGAAGTCATACTAGCCTGTCTCCACAGCCCAGGCTGACACCACTAGTTTGTTCCCAGCCCGATCTATCCTATAGAATTGCAGGCATACAAATCTGATCACGCTTCTGCTCACTATGAATGAAATTTTACCATTTTACCTGGTACCTTTTTCCACACAGATACATGGACAATACACCTCGAAGCAGTGCGAAAATGAGAAATCCTGTTCAAATGATAGACATTCAGAAATTCAGCTTTATAACTTTATGTTTTTGACAGCCTCTAGTAAAGTTAAGATCGGACTAAGGGAAATTTTATCGCTGTACCTTCTTTTGTGAAGTCAAAGCCTTCAAGACAATACTCAGAATTCAATAAATAGGTTTTCTTATGTAGATGAACAACGCTTTAAAGTAAATAAGGGACAGCAGTGAAGGGCAGGTCAGGGACAGATACTTCACAAGCCAAGTGAATGTTAACATTTCGTATTATACTTAGCAGGGATGTATGATAATATTACTTCGATTTTTTGCTGATCCTGCTTAATTTCTGTATCCAGTTGTTTACTTTTTTCGTTTTCTTCCTGATGTCTTTTTTGCGGCTGTACCTTTTGATACTTCAGGTGATCTACGTTCTGCCCTAGTTCATTAGCACGGTTCTCATTTTGGATAGACAGTGATGCCAATTTCTTACTATCCTGTTGATTCTTCTGTAGGACCTGAGAGCATATAGAATATTTTAGAATGAAAAACTGCATCTGCATCTCTCACATTCCTCAACTAAACTTAATCTTTTCATTCAGTGATAAAGGCAGGCATTTTCCCTAGATTTTCATTTATTTTTGATAGGCTCACAAACAATTGCTTACTCTTCTACATGTCTAATTTTGCAATTGAGGAAACCATAATAATTTTCATCAGGTATGTAAACATATAAAGAATGATGAGACTTTCTGATGCTGACAAACTAACAGAACAAAATAGACCTCTGCTTTTTTATTAGTATTTTAATTTTAAAAATATTATATGTACATGAGAACAATTAAAACAGTACAAAACTAAATTTATATTTAAAAAGACTCTTTCTTATCCCAAACCCTAAATCTACCTGTCCTGCTCCCTGACACAAAATTGCCAATTTCTTAAATATTCCTCCAGAGATAGTTTATGCATATGCATGCAAATAGCTTCATATATATACAATATAGACTACTCTCCACTTCCCTTTTTTCTACTTAGAAGTCTTTTCATATAGATTTGTTCTTTCTATGTGACTGCACAGTATTCCAGTGTCTCTTGTTTTTATATACAGCTGTAGCCTAAATCACTAATCCCCGAGTTAAGATGATCAGAACTGACACCGCTTTCTCTGAGTGACCAGCCATTATGATTACTATTTTAACATTTATCTTAAGTAAAGCTTCTCCTCATCTAACTAAAATTATCTATCGATATAGCATTAAAAGTTTGCTAACATTTTCAGTGTTTATACTACTCAACACAAGCAGGTTTTGTCTGATTAAACTAAGAATTCAGAGACATTGCAGCTTAGAGCAGTGTTACTCAAACTATGGTCTGTGGACCATTACTAGACTGTTGCTGTCAGCCTACACCAACAAGCAGCCTACAGTAGCTGATTCAGTTGACATCGTTTTTGTACAGGACTTTTTTTTGTTTGTTTGTTTTTGTCTTTTTGTGACCGGCCGCACCGCACTCAGCCAGTGAGCACACCGGCCATCCTTATATAGGATCTGAACCCGCGGCAGGAGCACTACTGTGCTCCCAGCGCCGCACTCTCCCGAGTGCGCCACGGGTTCGGCCCATCCATACCTGGATTTGGATACTGGCTTTGCCACTTACCATTGATAATAACAGCAAAAATTATACTACTAGTATTTTTAGTGCCTTTTTAATATAACATTGAAAATATCAACGTACATCCTGATAATCTTACTTAAAAGTGATACACAGTTGCCACTGTCTTTTGCATTTGTTCCATAGATGCTCAAAAGTGCACCTTTGTTAGCATTAAACTATTAATGCAGCACACAGCTCTCTACATATATCTAAAGACATTTAAAGAAAACCAGATTTTAGATTTTTAGAATTTAAAAAATTTTTAGTTTTAAAAATTGAAATAACTACATTGTACCAATAAAAATACTAGTATGTCAGTATTTTTTAAGAGGCATGATATGTTTGAGTACTGACACTGGTACTGTCATCACCATTATGTGACTCTGAACGAGTTATTTTACCTTCCTAACCCTTAGTTTCCCCATTTGTAAAACAGATAAAAATACCCACTTCATTCAAGGATTAAATAATGATTAAATACATATATAACATCTGGTATGTCTATGGCACTATGTGGACACTCAGTAAATGGGAACTGTGTCTTCCTCATCATCCAGCACTATCCTCATCCCCATCAGCAGTGTACGGATATGTCAAAGGCACAGAAATTTCTAAAATTACGTGTCTTCTTTCAGTCCTCTACTGTATCAGATGTTTCTTTTGAGGTTAAGTTCTGTACCTTTGTTTTCCGTTCCTTATCAGTACCATCAGCAGGAAAGGATATACAGCAGGAAATATGGAAAACGAAAAGGCATGAAAGTTCACAAACCCTACTAATAATCTTTAATCTTTTACTCCCTACCATTTTAGCTGTGTGATATATAGAAAATAAAATCTTTTCTAAATCTATAAAGAAGGCTTAAATTAGAAATGTACAGGATAAATAGATATATTTATAGAAATAGAAAAACAATAATTCTGGTTACTACTTATTAATGTTGAGTATAAGAATTGCAGTCACAACTAAAGCTAGGATATAAACCTATGAAATTATAAATAAAATTTCATAAAAACACAAAAGAAAAAATTTCCTTGTTTTATTCTACTAATGTCTTGTTAAAATGAGTACTTTGTTAGACATCGTAGGCCTGATTTAAAGGGTCAAGAAGTGAAGAGGAATTGATCCCAAGACTCTCAGAGGTGAATTCCTAAGTGGAAATAAATATTCTGAAGGAAAATGGAAAGTGTGACATAATACAACCACCATGTCCTCCTTTAAGCAGTTCAAACACTCAAGTCATATTATTTTAACTTGGTGTTGCCTTGAGAGGCTACTTAGGTAGCGACTTTTAGTGGAGATATCCAGATGTTTGAGGTGGCATTAGACACCCTAGGGAGAGGGACTTTTTGGACCTCTGCCTCCCCACGTAGAACAGGACCTGATACACCAGAGATATGTAGTAAACATTTATCTTGTTGGAAGAAAATAGCCATAGCACAGTTTCAAAAATAATAATAATAATAATAATACTCTAAATCAACTACAATTCATCTCTACCTACAATGGAAACAATATGAATATTGTTTCTACAATATGAAAGCAATAGATTATGAGATGAAAAGAACCAGAGAAGACATTGTAGAAGGTTCATCATGATCAGGCTAACACAGCAAAGCACCAGGAAATGGCTTCGTTACACAAATTCTCTCTGTAGTATTTCACATGGAATAGAATTTTTAGCTACTTCTCTGAAGTTATAGCTAAATCCAATCATTAGGAAATCACTCAAAGTTATTTACCTTTCTTCAGAGTTCAGAAAACTGTCTGAAATAGTTCCCATTTGTTTAGTGTCTACAAAGTGCCATGTTCATACCAGATGTTTCATATATATTATTTAACTGTTATTTAACTCTTTGTCCTTCAGAAAAGGACACTATTTCTGTGGTTATCTTTATTTTTTACCACGTGGCTTTTGATACTAAGATTAAAATAATGTACTTCTTGAATGTAGAAAAATTCTACCCAGGCTGGCTGGTTAGTTCAGTGGATTAGAGTACAGCCTTATAACCCCCAAGGTCATGGTTTTAGATTTTTATACTGGCCAGCTACCAAAAACAGAAAAAGAAAAAGTAAAATTCTAGCTAGATTGTAAAATATAGAAAGCGACCAGCACACTGGAAAAGTTGCCGTCAGTTTCTATTCATGGTAAAAACTGATTCCCACTTCTTTCCTAACTCAGGAGGAGAATCAGGAAGAGTTAAATAACTTTTCTCAATTACATTTTAAAAGTTTCCTGGACTCCCAGCTTTGCAGCATCCATCTTTTTACGGAACTTTCTGTAATTTTACCTTCACAGCAAGATCAGAAAGATCTTTGTTTTCCAGTTCCTGTAGCTGCTTTTGTGTTTCAGTTAGTTCCACTTTCGCCTGTTCTGCTTCATGCTCTGGTTTTGTTACTTTCAGAGAATACTGTTTGCTTACGGACTTGGCATCGTTACCTTCACCGTAAAAATAATAGTAATAAGAATTATAAATTAAGTAAATAAAAAACATTAAAACATGTAAAACATAAAAATGCTCTACTCTAAAAATCCAGCTGGGCGGTGTTACTATTTAAGACAAAGCGTTAAAGACCCAACCGTCCCCACCAATCCCCATCAAACACAGCTTGCCACCAAGGCTCTTGATGATTAGTTCCTTAATGATTGTTCCCATCTGATGCCATTAATCTTCTCATTGGTTCATCTTTTGTGTTTTAGTGTGACACTTCTGATCCTCTGAATGTGCAGTTGAGCTTTGCTGGCATCAACCTCCAGTTAAGAAATTTATTTGGAGCAACTCTGTCCTCTTACTTAGTCCACTTTGGTTTCCTGCCTCCCATAATTTGTCTCCTTGAATTCTTTTCTTTTCAATTAGTATAAAAATTTTTGAATATATACAAAGAATAATAAAATGAACCCCCATCACCCAGATTCTAGAGTTATCAAGATTTTGTCACAGTTATTTCAACAGTTCTTGTTTTACTTTACTTAAATATTGCAAAGCAATCCCAGATGTCATGTCATCTCACCGACACATACTTCAATAAGCATACATACAAAATATGGACATAACCAAAATGTCATTATCACACTTAACGATATTAATACCCACCAGTCCATATTCAGACTTCTCCAATTGTCTCAAAATGTCTTTTACAATTGGTTTATTTTAATCAGGATCCAAACAAGGTCCACGATACATCTGATTGCTACATCTCTTAAGAACTGAGCCCCTCCCTTTTCATTACATTGAACTCATTAAAGATTACTTCTTTTAAAATGATTTTCTTATCAATATTTAGAACATAGAGAAAAACAGAATATAGATATATCTATATCTTCTCATTCTAAGCCCAGCTACTTAGACCCTAAAAGCTTGGTTTTGATTTGCTCTGAATAGGCAACTGTCTCTGAACTAGACTGGCAAACTCGTGGCAGTAGGAAATAGGAGTCTAGAGCTGACAGGATGAATAATTGCCAGGGACAGTTTATGACACTGTTATAGTTTGTTATAATGCTATACAGAAAATGTAATTTTTAAAATAAAAATTAGTTACTGAACTAAATGCATTGCAGATGTCTTCTGGCTCTAAAACTCTAGAATTACTTGACTAAGTTTAAAATACGACTACTATATTTTAAAGACTCCTGGATTATTTATCAATTGCTCAGCACACCAATATTTTATGAGGCACTAAAAAAAAAAAATAACAGTGCCAATTACAGGGTGATAAAATGCTAAGCTGCCATTATTTGAAAGATGCATCCAAATTTCAGGTATATTAAAATGTGAAAAAAAATGTGTATTGGAAATGATGAAATACAGTACTGTCCTGTTATTACTGTTGGCTGGAGGAGCTGCTATTTGGGAGGTCTTTAATGAGAGGACTTTGAAAAGTAAGCACACACTGACCCTTCTGCTAGTCACCATCTCTTAGGCTCTTTAGGAAAGCTCCAAACTGCCCTTGGTTCTAATGAATAAGAGGACCTTCTCTGTGAAAGCTCAGGTATCCTCTATTTTAAATCAACCAGGATGGATATACTATGCTACAAAAGCACACTTGTTTAGTGAGACCTGTGGAAAGAGAAGCTCTTGGAAAGAGAATCATTCATTCCAGGGGTAAATATCCTCAACTTACACAGGCAGTACCCTGAAATCTTGGGGACAGAAAAGCCATTTAAATCCTTAGATCAACTCCTAGATACTCCTAAGAGGGGTCGACTGGCATTTGACGCTGCCTGTGACAAAGGAGCACGGTGAAACTCAATTAAACATCCGGGTTAACTGGAGCTGGGATGATGCACAGAACATCACTAGGAACAAGGAAGGAAAAAGCTTTGGGAAAGGAGCTAAGAAGAGGTTGAGGAGGAGGACCAACAGCCAGAAACTAAGCTTGCAGCAAAGAGGAGAGAAGTGGGAAGGCAGCTTTCTTTTTGCTGCCAGCGGTTTGAGACACACCATGATTTATGTAGTTTGAGTGTGATTATAGCCTTGGGCTTGAAGAAAAGGAAGGTAGTATTTCCCTCAGTTCCCCTACATGAGACCAGAGAGTTGTTTTTCACTGGAGTTGGGGAAAAGAAATGCTCTATTCCTTCAAATCTTCACTGAATTTCAAAGCAGTCAGGGCTGATACTTTCAGTATAGTGGGGGGAGTGGGAGAACCAAAAAAGCCTGATGTAAGGGAGGCCTAATCTAGCTGAGGATGAGGAGAGGATGGTGTATATACCCTCAATGTGGCAGAATTTAAGACATAAGAGAACGTGAAAAGCTTGGCTCACCTAAGAGAACTGCTCCCGAGAATAAATCCTGATATCTTTAGAGAAATAAAAATCATCTACATCTAAAATATAAAGTGGATTATTTTCCATGCAGCAGAAAACCTCCCTTAGTCTTCATTTTTGGTCCTCTTTGCTAAGAGCTATTCATAAGGTCATAATACTGCAGTTCAGAAGAAAGGCACAGAGCTAAGTAATTGAGAAAATGCCTCCTCTTCAAACAGATGCAGTAAATAGAAGCTATAGAACGGTTTAGGAACTGTGTAACAAGGGAGTTTAACAAACTATCTGCAGTGTTAGTGGAAGGATGGGCAGAGAGCTCCAAATGTATCACTATCACAGAGCTGAGAGAGTACATAGAGGGAAGACACAAGCTGGATTGTCCACAAAATCAAATTACTGAAGTCAATGCAAAACAAGAGAAAGTCTCACAGAATGCAGAGTTAAAGGGAAAATAAATCAAGATAAGAAAAGAGAAAAAGAGAGACCTAGATGGCTGGTCCGGGAGATACAATCTATGCATACTAGGAATATCTGAAACAGAGGACAGAGCAAGTGGAGCTGAAACAGTAATGAAGGAGCTAACTGAAGAAAATTTTCCAAAGTTGAACACACTAGATCTACAAACGGAAAAAGTGCACAGGGTACCTTTAAAATTCAGTGAAAAGAAAGCAATACCTCGACATATTCAGGTGATATTTTAAAATTTCAAGGATAAAGAAAAAAATTCTACAGGTATCCAGGCAGAGAGAGCAAGTTACCTATAAAGGGGCAAAAGTCGGGCTGACTTCAGATTTTTCTCTTGCAACTCTAAATGCCAAAAGACAATGGAACAATATCTACAGAGTTTTTAAGGGAAAATAATTTTGAGCCAAGAATTATGTACCCTGCCAAGTTATCATTTCTGTACAAGGGAAACTGGACGACATTCTCAAATATGCAGATTAAGAGAGTATGTCAACCAAGAACCTTCCCTGAAAAGTTTGCTGAATGATTTACTGCAGCAAACAGAGAACACGAACTCAAGTAACTCAAGAGTAGGGAGGCAGTTGTATGGAAGATTTAATGTTGTTTTTCAGTTAGCCTGGAATTGCAAGCTTGCCATGAGACACATACTGTCCAGATCCCAGGAAACCTAAGAAGCTATACAGGTTCCACCCTGAAGCCCATCAAAATCCAGCAGGACCCTAAGATAACATCAAGGATGGGAACAGAAACCAGATGGATCCTTGGTGAGACCTTGTGTCCGGCTCCTGCTCAGAGCCCTCACAGCTCACACCCCCTCCCTCCTTTTCACTTCCCACATTCCATTCCCTCAACCCCCTCTTTACAAACCCTCAGTAAGTCTGAGTTTTTGAGATGGTTTTAGTCTGGCCGTTCTCCTTCATGTTTACTGGAGAGATGGATTTACCCAACTTCTCTCCTCAGGTCACTGGTGTTCCAGAGTAAAAGCTGACTTCCCATTCCACGAAAATAAATAAATAAATAAATACAATAAGATACAGAGTGTAAAATTAATGTTAAAATGAATTCCAAAAAATGAAGACTAATAATTTAAACTAAATAACTATTAAAATGAGTTAGAAAAATATCTCAAGACATATTCCTAGATGCCTACTATAATATTTCTTGATAAATGGCCAGGGGACTTGCAATCAAGATGGTGGAATGAATAGATGGTCCCCAGCATCACCTTCTCCTACAATCAACCTATTTATAACTATTAAAAAGCAATGACTGCCAAGCTGGGGCTGCTAGAGCTCAGGGGAAGAGGAGAAAAGACCAACGGAGTTCATGAAGGCAGGAAAAGCCACGATGAGAGAAAGAAAGGACCACTGTGATCGTTCGAGGCCCAACCATTTCAAGGTTGGCCCTGGTGAACACATAGAGCAAAAGCTGGCAAAAGCCACAGCTGTGCACTTTGTGTGAAGGTGCTTGGAGGTGGCAGGGGAGAAGAGGGCCTCTGTGGCCCCCAGGCCAGCAAGAACACTAACAGGGTTCCCGTGGACCCACAAAGGAGTGACAGGCCACAGACAACTGAAAAAAGGAGCCACTCAGAGGCCAGTTAGTTATTGCAAGGGACCGGCGCATGGCCCGTCCCATCAGAAGTGTTTGGAGTGTGGGTGGCGGGGGAGACGAGCCACTGGGGAAACATTGGGACACAGCATGGACAGCTGATTTGCCCTCCAATCAGCACAGGACTAGTCAGTGGAGACTGGTCAGGAATACAGAACTGCAGGGGCTGCTGTGTGCTAAAAAGACTCAGAGCCAGACCAGAGTTTCCACACAACCCTGGTGAACCAAACCACACAAAACCCAGAAGTGCTTACAAGGTCAACCATTAAAAGCTGAACTGCACAAAAAGCCTTCTCCAGAGAATCAGCAGCAAAGCAGCAATTTAGCTCAATTACAGGGCTCAAGTGCTGCTCCTCACAGGAAGTTCCCCCATTTTAGAAGTAAACAAAGGGCAACAAATTAGTTCCAGTGCAGAGTTTAAGTGGTTGGAAAAGCGAATAGTCCAACACAAAAGTGAAAGAAAAAAAAAAAAAACCCCACAGATCAGAGACAAAGTTCTGATATTAACCAGTAAAGTTCTAACAACCCCAAAGAACACCTGTAAAACCTAGGACTGGAAGGCCCCCAGGCTCCTAAGCTGGGGTGATGGGGGGCCGAGGGCCTCAGCCAGGCACCCCCAACATCTGCATCCAGCCCAGCTATGACAACCAAGCTGTGACCAGAAGCACCCCAGGCTGCCGGGGTGGTGGAGGGCTGAGGTCCTCAGCCATGCCCCACCCCTCCTGACATCCACATCCAGCCCAGCCATCACCGAGCCATCATCAGAAACCCCCTGAGCTCCCCTGCCAGAATGAGGGGGGTGCCACAGGTCTCAGCCATCCCCCCCTTCTTCGACCCTCTCCCTCTCCGTTTTTCCCTCTTCCCCTTCCCCCGACAGCTCCACAACAGCATCTTAGAACATATGATACTAATAATAATGATAATAATAATAATAAAGTTAAAATAAAATGAATCATGGACTTGAGAAAAAAAAGGCCAAAAAAACCCATTAAGGCAACAGAGTTTCAGTTACAACCCAGAGTTCACACTGTATGAAATCTCAACATAATAAAGTTCTTTTGATAACTAAGCTTCACATAATAGCTCTAAACCATACCTTGTTATACCAGATTCAAGCTACCATAGCTTCAAAAACTAAAGTAAATGTCACTACATCAGAAGCAATTTTAGAAGCTTTTTGTTCTCATACAAGCTGATTTACGGGATACTATTACCTGTTTTCATTAATTCTTTGATCAAATCTTCCTTCATCTTGATGTTAATTGTAAGTTCTCTCATTTTTTGTTTAGCTTCAGTAAGTATGTGTTCTGAATTCTTTAATTTTTGCAAATTCATCTCTTGACTTCCCTGGAGCCATTCCATTTTTAAATCTTTAAAATAAAAGAAAATCAAGAAATAAAACTATCTGCTTCAATAGAAGTAGAGTTAAAAAAGAAAAACAGACACAAAAGAAATTTAAAGGTAACAGAGGGAGAGATAGAAAAGAAGGGAAGACAAGAAAAAAACATAGCAATTGAGATTTTAGCTTTCTAGCTTACCGTAAGAATTTCCATTTCTAAAAATTAAAAAAAAAAAATATATATATATATATATATATATATATATATATGCTTTACTCGTATTCCATAGTTTTGGACAGTTTTACATTCCCTTTAACCTGAGTCATTTGAGATAGGTGTAAAATCTCATGCTGGGTAGAGGGATGACTTTTTTTTCCCTATTAACTTTTAATTTTATAGTAATCAGAGAATGTAGCCTACTATGCTACTCAGAGTGTGGTCCAGGACCGTTTGCTTCTGTCCTGCACCAGAATGTAAATCAAATATGTCACTAAAGCACACTACTTTAGTTCCACTGGTGTTTGTTTTCACAGCAAGACTCTCTCAATGAAGGCACCAGTGTACTCATTTACATTCTGGCACAATTTTCTTCCCTGGTTGCAGACCAGTCACAAAAGGCTCAAGAATGGCTACTTGAGTAGCACTCATCTTTACTATTTCCACATTTTGAGATTTAATTTTACTTATAGTCAAGTTTTGGTAAATATTACATGCATAGGCTCTTTAAAAGATGCTCTCTATTTTCATGTGCAGCACTTATCATGTTATTTATGTTCTAATCTACCTTGCCTTTTGTGGGTTGACCACTCACTGGCCAAGAGAGATGAGTTAAAATATCCTACTATACTATAGTTTTTGCAATATAAATGTTTTTGATGTTGTTACTTGCTGCATAAAATTTTCATCAACTGTGTACTAAAACATTACAAGCACCCAGTAGACTACAGATGGTCCCCAACTTAACAATGGTTCTACTTAATAATGAACTTTACAGTGTTGCAAAAGTGATACACATTCAGTAGAAACAATACTTGAAGTTTTGATCTTTTCCCAGGCTATCAATATACGGTATAATGCTCTCTCTCCATGCTGGGCAGCAGCAGCAAGCCACACCTCCCAACAGGTCACACTGTCGTAAGTGTTCTGAACACATTTTCAAAATAGGCCAGGATAGGCGAGTCTACGCTATTATGCTCAGTAGGTTTGGGTATATTAAATGCTTTTTTTTTTTTTTTTGTCTTTTTTCATGACCGGCACTCAGCCAGTGAGTGCACTGGCCAGTCCTATATAGGATCCAAACCCACGGCGGGAGCTTCGCCGCGCTGCCAGCGCCGCACTCTCCCGAGTGCGCCACGGGCTCGGCCCTTAAATGCATTTTTGATAATGTTATTTCCAACTTGATATTTTCAACTTACATGTTTTTCGGGAGGTCACCTCATTCTAAGTCAAGGAGCATCTGTAATTGGGCTCTAATGCCAACTACATCACTAACATTAGGCATGAGCACCAGTGAAGCAGTGAGTAAGCACCTAGCACATTACTTATGATGTATTTTAAAGTAAGCAAGAGTACAAAGCATATAAACCCTGGTTTTATATGAATTTTTTATATGAAAGCATATTGAAATCCCTCTTCTGAGAGCATCAGCCTATCTCTGTAGCCAAAATTGATTAGTAGAAATTTTTTATTTATTTAATTTTTATTAAGGAGTAAAGAGAGTGAAAAATTAGAAGCAGAACAGACAACATAAACTTTTACCACCTAGAAAAGCATTCCTACCAATGTCTGGTCTTTGAGAAATCTAGATGTTTCTTAAACTATTGATTGAAGAAAAAGAAGTTTCCTATAACCATTAGACCCAAATTATTTGAGAATGTTTATGTACCTTCATTCCTCAGCCTTGACTTTTGTGTTTCATCCTGAGTATCATTCAATCTGACCGAAGAATGAACAGAGTCTGGCTTTTTCCGTGAGTAACTTCCATATCTTAAAAAAAACAAGATCAGGATCAAGGGTAACTTGCTTGTTAGCGTTTTCTAATCTGCCCTCAACTTAGTTTCTCCGAAAAGTGACAATGATATAAAAAACGATTATATAAAATAAACAGAATTTTACTAATTATCCTCAAAATAAAAGAATGCCCCTCAAGTTGGATCCAGTGGAAACTTCATCGTTTGCTGCCACTGTGGCAGCAGAATCAGGAAATCCAAAAAATTCCCTCTGAAAATTAAAATCTAACAACTATAAAGCCTCTGAAAGCAAAATCATTTTTCCATTGTAAGACTGATGACTTTGCATTCAAATACTATTTTCATAACACATCAGTTAACAGTACATTTAGCAAAAACTACTTACTCTTAACATTGAATGGAAAAGATACACTTTAATGAAGAAAACCTATATTTTCTGTATTTACTGCATCATATAATTATGTTTATGAAACCAGTCTATATTTAACGTACCTAATTACAGACTTCTCTCGGCCTTCTGATTCCTCATCTTCACTGTCATCAGAAAACTGGTGGTGAAGGATTTGATCTTGCTCTTGCATCTGGCCCCGCGTTCGAAAGCCAGCGACTTTTGCATCCGGAGAGCACGCAGGAGGACTCGTGTACACCTTGCAAGTGATTCCCCACCCAACAACAAAAAAAGTGACTTTTAAAAAGTCTATTTTTATCCTATTCCTTAAAATGTTTTAAAGACATTATTAGACAGGTACTCTTAAAATAGTCAATCACTAAAAATATGTGCCCGTTCCCCCCCAAAAAAGTCAAAATTAGTTTCACAATGTGCCTCACGGACACATACTTCTTTCAGAATCTACACAGCTCTTTCTCTTACAGAAAGCTCTTCTATCTTCATTTATAGCTTCATGGAAAATAGTATTCAAAAAGGAAACCAGAGAGGCATGGAAAACATCCCAGCTCAGGCACTCCCCAGCAAACGTGCCCACTCTCCAGTCTTCCCACTTCAGAACACCTGGATAATTGTGGTGTTGCTGCTAAAGGTCTTCATCCCCCTCCAATCCAAATCCCATCACCAGAAGAAATCCAGAGCCACTGCCACCCCCTTCTGCCAGGACAAAATATTCCCACTTTGGATACAATTCCTGGGTATGGGATATGAGGGAGGGAATTCTGTACAGAAGAACTAACTCAAGAAGTATTTACCTAACAAGTACAATGTACCCAGCATGGCCATTTATCCCCATAAGTGACAGGCATCAAGATTTCACTTTTCAGGGTTTGGGAATTATTTCAGGAGCAAATAAAACCTTTTGGTTCAGCCAAACTTTGTTCTCTGGGATTGTAAATTTGCTTTTAAGTTTTCTTTTGACAAAGAAAATCCAAATGGTGCAGCTTAATAATGAACACCAAATAAGGTTGGCCGGAATGAGTAATATTAAGCAAGTTAAACGTTTAACAGTCATTCTACCCTTCCAGACTCGTAAAGCCTTCTGTGATCCTACTGAGGTGTGATCCTCAGTTGCTTCTATATTCCACAGCTCACTACTTAGAGATATTTTAGCATTTTCAACCATACTCCAAACAGTATTGATCACAAAATAAACACTGAAATAAGCTGATTCAGCTGAAGAGTATCTGTCTAAACGCCAATATATATTTTTTTAATTCTAACCACTTTTCCCTAGAATTACATAGCCCAAGGCTGGAAAGAACTTATCTGGTTCAACCAGTCATCTCATGTTTGACCTTCCTCTGTAATACTGCAAATTACCACCTGGCCTCTGCTTAAACACATTCACTGCAACAGCCTTCGAAGCCCTGGGCCTCGCATGCCTTCTTTGGCAGTTCTCACTAATACATCCTCCTTTATATTCCCTTAGTGCTTCCTCTCATTTGTCCTTATTCTAAAAACAAAGTCTAACAATAACGATGTCTTCAAATATCTGAAATCAGTCATCCTCTCCCCTCTGAATCAGACTAAATCTAGAGTTACTTCTGATTTTCCCTAATATCCTTCAGCAACTTGGTTGCTCTCTGAAAATAATCTAATTTGACTTACTGTTGTGCACAGACCTGAATGTAATATTCTAAATCACCACACAATAAGACAGCCTCCTGTCACTAGTGATGCATTTAATTTTGGTTCATCAAATGTGCTACAACTTTGCTTAATGCATTTATCACGACTATGGTTTTCACATATTTAACTCTATTATATTTCACATATTTAACTCTGTAGTTCCAATTGAGAGTTCCACAAAGGTTCAGGATATGTAAGTTGTAATTTTGCTACTGTGAAGTTGGTATGTTCTGAAGGAATGCGTTGTTTAGCAGCCAAAGAACATGGTTAACAGTCCAGCAGACATATCTGACAGAGCTCTCCTGTTCACTCTTCAACATGAGTAACTATGCATGCAAAGAAGTGATTAAAAACCAAAACAAAACAAATTACTTTGTCAGAGAAAAATGGCCTTTGAGAGATAAAATCTTAGTAAAAGTTGAAGAGGCTGTTAATCGGTAAGTATGGAGTTATACACAGCAATCTTATGACTCAACAAAAGTACAATTCATGGGCTGGCCCGTGGCTCACTCAGGAGAGTGCGGTGCTGATAACACCAAGGCCATGGGTTCAGATCCTAAATAGGGATGGCCGGTTCGCTCACTGGCTGAGCATACCCCTGACAACACCAAGCCAAAGGTAAAGATACCCTTACCGGTCATCTTTAAAAAAAAAAAAAAAAAAAAAAATACAATTCATTTACAAAAATGCTAGATGATTTTAAAATATTCCTACTTTATGAATTTGCATATTCTAGAAAGTTTCTAAGATATATCTCAAGAATATTTTGGTTGGTTTCTTGGTTTACAATTACGTCAAGTACAGAAAGTGATATATCTTAGCTACTGCTTTCATTTCTTTTTTGTTTCTTCAATTCTAAAATGCCATCAACTGACCCACCCTTATTTTTATATCATCAAGAAAGAAGAAAAGCTGTCAAACTATGACATGTCATGAATTGTAAAACATATCTTGCCATCAAAGATGATAAAGTATGAAAAAATGTGAGTCTTACAGTTGATTAAACATGACCGGTTTTCATTAGCATTTTGGTGTTATGTTAAAGCTAAGTAGTGACTGGGAGGACCTTTGTAATTTTTTCTTTCCAAAATGCCTGTTTAGTATGCATAACATTGGCTCTTGGCTTCAATCATTATCATATTTACCATGTTAAAAAAGTAGCGTTCTCCGTTATATTTTTTCTTTAAGTTTAAATACAGATTTGATTTTGCATTTTATTAGATGAGTGTTTGGTCTATCTATTGAGACAAACGAGTTTCTCCTTTTTTCCATTATTTTGATAAATTATATTAATACTTTTTATTTATCTGTACACTATTTAGTTGTGTGGACAATTTCTTTAGGGCATCTGCATAAGCTGTATCTTATAATTCCATTCCGGTGTTAAACTTTTCAGATTAAGAGACAACCTGAAAATAAATGTTCAATATTAGCAAAAAGTACACAATGGCATGCCCTTAGGATATTATGCAGCCATTAAAAATCATAATATTATGAAAGAGTATTTAATGAATGTCAAATGTTTGTGATATATTGCTAAGTGAGAAAAGCTAGTAACAAAAGCATGAGGTAACCTCAAAAAGTTCATGGAAAAAATAAGAGTTAAAAGATAACATGAATCCATGAACTTTTTGAAATACCCTTGTATGTGTATAAATATAATAGATAAATAATATACTTTTAAAATAAACAAGATCTTTTCACTCTTTACTTCCAATTCATATAAACAAGGATGTAAGAAATAAAATCAAACTCTTTCTATAATCAATTTAAAAATTAAGCCCTTTCCTCCCTTTTCCTTTCAAAGTTATTTAAGTTAAGGAAATATTTCTCTACTTTTTACTACCTTTTTAAAACAGTAAGACTATTTTTACTTTAAGGAAATATTAGAGCTAGACTCTAGAAAGAAATATTACAGCTGGAAAATATCAGCTAGACATCTGCCAAGAAGACAGAAATCAGGAGAAAATGAAATGGTATTTCAGATGTCCTCTTGGGCATAATTTAGCTAGTTTTGGTATTCAACCTGAAACCTTCTCCTCACTCTCAGAAAAGTGGAACAGCAACATGACTTGAATAAGGCCTGCTCTGCTGTGTGTCTTCCCATCAAGCCTGCTGTCCAAGCACACGAGGTGGCAAGGGTTCCTGGACACGCAGTAGGAGTAGCAGAACTCCCCAAACTGCTGATCATACTACCTTTGCATCGTCTTCCTTTTTCCCTGCTTTTGGTGGCCAAAAGGGTTTTTTCAGTGTAGAAGGACAATTTTAAAAACAAAACAAGACTAAGAATTTACTAATTTGAAACAATGCCTGTGGAAGTCTTTATTTTGCTCATGTCTCTTCTCACAGAGCCCACGGAGCTCTATCTCCTCAAAGAGTGTGTGTGTGTGTGTGTGTGTGTGTGTGTGTGTGTGTGTGTGTGTGTGTGTGTGTGTGTGTGTGTAAGAAAGTGACAGAAACAGAGACCAAGAGAGGGAGAATAAATATGCACAACTTTTACAACCAGAAAAAACCTAAATGTTATTTTTAAGAAATAAAAGGACATTTGGTAAACACAATTATTAGGTTGAATTAATAGATATGAAATTTGCATCTTGCAAATATTTTTTCTTCACAAATGTTCTATGAAAATTCATCATATACTCATTCAACCATAAAGAAAATGTCAATAATTCTCCAAAATAAAAGTAAAATTAATAACAACAATGATTTAAAATTTAAAATCTAACCACTCAAAATTGAAAAGCATAAAGGCAAGGATAGCAACTGCCTTATTCACTCTGAGTTGTCGGAGCCTGGGACATAGGAGAGGCACCCCCTGGACATATGCTGATGATAGAGTGTACCAGGCACTGTGCCCAGGCACTGTTGGAGTCAGCATCTCATGTAAGCTCTCCACTCCCCATCCCCCCACCATGTTACCCTCATTCTTACACCTAAGGAATCTGTGATTGCTCAGGTTTAGTCACATGTTCCAGGATACACAACAGCGCTCATATTGACACCCAAGCCTGCCTGATGCAAAGTCCACAACACTGCTCACATACCACTTGTCTCTCATATTTCTCACCCCTGACTGTAACCACCACATAGACCTCACTTAGACACATCATTTCTCTTCATTAAAATTAACAAATAGAAAATAGAATTCATGAATCTGCTAAGTAGAAATCTCTGCTGAGATTCCTTAATAATTATTCAAGAGAAATCTGTGTGTGCATAGGGTTAACCACCCACACATTTATAAATAAATAAAAATTAAAACTAAATTTCATACCTATCTTTATACCATTGCCAACTTGGCAAGACTGAATGATACATGAAAGTCACTTGGAAAATAATAAGACAGGCCAAATAAGTCAAAATAAATACTGTCTAACCTCATCTCAACTTTGCATGTTAAAAGAAAAAATATCATAAAGAAAGCAAACTTAATCATGTCTGAAAATATGATGGCAAGGAATAGCTTCTTCTTGATGAAGTGTAGACATTATCTTCATCCAACTATTCCCTCCAAATATAATCATGCATTCTCTTGTTTATTAATTTTTTATTAAACAGAAGCATGCTTAAAAGAAAAGGTATACACAAAAGTCCATGAAACCAAACAGAAAAAAACTTCTGAGGCTGTACAAATACACTGTGACATTATATTATATATAATTTTTTTAAATCTCAAAATAAAAAAAAGATTACTGTTTTGACTTTACCTTCCTGGAATCTTGTCTCGACGGGATATAAATATAATGTCCCAAAAGAGTATCACATGGTACAGTATATGGTCTCTTTTCAGGGATCCTGCTATCTGGCCCATCTCCACAATTTTCCTTAGCTGAAGAAGTCATTGACAGGTTAAGTTTTGCTAGTTCTTCACTCAGCTGATCCAAAAGAAGTTGTTGTTCTATTATTTTTTCATTCTTTGTAGAAGAGAGATGAGAATTTTAAAAATAGAGAACCTCAGTACATGTGCAGATTACAATTAAAAATGAATTTTACATTGACCAAAATCACAATCATCTTAACAGTACAGTCAAACCTCATTTATCCAAAGACTACTCTTCTGGTGTTCACAGTAACTAGGATTGTTCTAAGTGGTGAAAACCTTTTGAATAGTAAGCAGCAACAAACAGCCAAAAAAGTCAAATATTTAAAGATAATGCCCTATCCACTGTGACTAGTTCCTTTGCCAAACTAAAGCACTTTGATTAGCATGTTTATAAAAGCATGAACTTTCTGAGTGAAATTCAAGAAGTAACAAGAGACAAGAAAGTTGAAAAGTAGAGAAAGAATTGCAAATAGCAGATGTTGCAGCAAAGGGAATGGAAAGTAGTAACAGGTGCAGTGAAGTGAAAGCCTTTACTCAGTGAAAAAGGAAACTAAAAGCACTGACAAGATAAACTGACAGTCCTGGAATGAAGGAGAACTTCGAAGTCAAAGGCAGTACAAACTGTCTATCGGGGTGTGTGTGTGTGTGTGTGTGTGTGTGTGTGTGTGTGTGTGTGTGTGTGTGTGTGTGTGTGTGTGTGTGTGTGTGTGTGTGTGTGTGTGTGTGTGTGTGTGTGTGTGTGTGTGTGTGTGTGTGTGTGTGTGTGTGTGTGTGTGTGTGTGTGTGTGTGTGTGTGTGTGTGTGTGTGTGTGTTTTCTAGGTTTTTATGTGTCCTCTAAGGAAAATTTTTGAAGTGTGTATAATCTAGAGAACTCTAACATCAATCTTTGCTTCAGAAGCACAAAATTATGTAAACAAGAAATTGTCATTCATTTTAATACTTTAAATAGGGGGAAAAAAACCCTAAAGTTTCATTGTGTTAATGAGCAAAAAACCCGCAAAAATCATGTAATCAGATAATTAAAATATACAACACCAATGACACGTAATTTGGGAAGTACTAAATGGAGTCCTTACATTGTCTGGAAAAAGGGCAAAAATACCAATTAATATTACAATTTATTAAGTCAATGGTGCATGGTATATACTCTCCAGGATAACCACTAAAAAGAGTAAAAGTACAGCTTCTAAGTTAATGGAGAAAACAATAGAAAAATAAAATCACCCAATTGATCCAAATTTTTTTTAAAAGGTAAGAAAGCAGAGAAAAAGGAACATAGAGTTGGAAGAATAAATTAAAATGCAATGATGGAGTTTAACCAAAATATGATAGTAATTATTTTAAAATCATAAATGAACAATAACCAATCAAAAAGATAAAGATTATAAAAGAAGATTATAAAATTATCTGACCATATGCTGCTTACCGGAAACACAACTAAAATACAGAAAGATTAAAAATAAGATGTAAAAAGGGACACCATGTAAATATTTATCAGATGAAGTCTGGTGTAGCTATTGTAATATCAAAGTAGACTTTATGACAAAAACCATTAGAAGAAATAAAAAGAGGTCAAAAATGATTAAAAGGTCAGTTTACCAGTATGATGTAAGAATGCTCCATTGTATGTACTTAATAATACAGTTTCTCTCTATATATACATAATACAAAAACTATCAGCACTAAAATGGAGAAGACAAATTCACAATCATAGTGGGAGATTTTATCAGTCTCTAAATTACTGATATCAAAAAGACCAAAAAAGGGCCAGACTGTGGCTCACTTTGGAGAGTGTGGTGCTGATAGTACCAAGGCCATGGGTTCAGATCCCTACATAGGGATGGGCGATTAGCTCACTTGGGAGAGCGTGGAGCTGACACAACCAAGTCAAGGGTTAAGATCCCCTTAATGGTCATCTTAAAAAAAAAGAAAAAAAGACCAAAACAGAGCAAGTAAAAATATAAATTTGAATAACAAGATTAATAGTACCCAATGATTGTAGAATACACATTCTTTTCAACCTTTTTAATTCTTTTTGTAACATTTACAAAAACTAGCATTATGCTGAGGCAGAAAGCAAGTTTCAGTACATTCAACAGAATGAAATCATACACAGTATATTATCTGACCACAATGCAATTAAGAAATAAAACCAATTGTTCACACACCCTTCCCAGTATAAAAAAATATGGAATACTACCTGTAGTGGATTGAATTATGTGCCCCCAAAACTCACTGAAGCTTGAGTTGTGTCCCCTGAGTTTTATGTATTAGAAACTTAGCCCCCCCACTGTGACTGTTAAGAGGGTGGAAATCCTATTATGGTAACTGAAATGTAGGATCGTGCAGTTGTGAATGGATTAAAAATGGTGGTCAGGGGCATGGTTCTGAGGACTTTAAAAGAAGAGGAGAGTCTGTCTTTCTCTCTCTGCTCTCTCTGCTTCCCACCATCTTGCAATGTGAGACCACTGGGTCACTGTCACCACCACCAGATGGACTTTGGACTTCCCAGCCTCAGAAACTGTAAGCAATAAATGTTGTTTTTCTTTGTAAATCACCCAGTTTCAGGTATTTTGTTATAAGCAACAGAGATGGAATAATACACTACCTAAACTATATTATGAAGCCAACATAACTAGTTTCGATATCTGACAAGAATATTATGAGAAAGGAAAATATAGGCCAATCTCACTCACAAATATAGTTGTGAAAAACCTAAACAACATATTAGCAAACCAAATCTAGGACAATTGTGCAGAAAAGAGTTAGCATAGCACACCTGACTGCTATCCTTTAAAAGACCTACTACAAAGTTGTGAGGTGCCTGAGAACTTGGATTCGGGGAGGATTCCTAAACACCCTAACTGTTAATAGTGACTCACCGTGCTCAAATTATTTGTACAAAGAATGTGGTTTATGCTGAACACCTGCTTTCCTTCTGGTAGTCCGGAATTTTGGCTCAGGCTAGGCAGAGGGTACCTTCATGACCAGCCCTCAATAAAACCCATAGGCACTGAGTCTCTACTGAGTTTCCCTGGTAGATAACATTTCACATGTATTGTCACAAGTGCAGTGCTGGGGGAATTAAGCACATCCTGTGTGATTCCACTGGGAAAGGCCTCTTGGAAGCTTGCACCTGGTTTCCTCTGGACTTTGCTCCATGTCCTTTTTCCCTTTGCTGATCTTGCACTGTATACTTTCAATGTAGTAAATCTTAGCTCTATGTTGAGTCCTCTAAGTCCATCATCCAACCTGATGGTGGTCTTGGGACCCCCAAACACAATAGGACATCAGAGCAATAACAAAAAAAAAAGGGGGTTTATCCCAGAAATATGATTGCTTTAAAGCAAAAGAATCAATTCACTACATTAGCTGAAAAAAGGAGAAAAATTATACAATAAAAGAAAAATCATTTGATACAAAAAGTGAATATTCATTCACAATAAAAATTTTCAGCAAAAAATCTTCCTTAGTTTGAAATAGGGTAAATAAAAAATACCTATAGCAAACATACTTTATAGTGAAATGCTGAAAGCTCTTCCTCTATGAAACAAGACAAAAAGATGCTTGCTTATCACCCTTGTATTCAACATTGCATTGGAGATGCCAGTAAATACATAAAGGTAAGGAAAAGAAAGAGAACATTAAAAGATTGTAAAGGATGAAATTAAATGGTCATTATTTGCAGGTGATATAATTATAAGTGAAAATCCAAAAGAATTTGCAGATAAACATTAGAATTAAAAAATTAGGTTACTGGATTTATAAGATCTCGATATACAAAAATCAACACAATTCCATATACTAACAAACAATTAGGAAATTGGGAAAATAAAATTTCAAAAAGATTCCATTCTTAGTCACATAAAACAGTCAAGTATCTAGGAATAAATCTAAGAAAACATATGCAATACTTCTACGCACACACAAAAAGCCATTATTTAGAAAAATCAAAGGAAACGTAAGTAAATGGAGGAATATACCATGTTCATGGACTAAAAAACTCATAATCAAAAGATGTTAATTCTTTCCAAACAGATCTATAGATTTAATGTGATCCCAACCAAAACCACAAGTTTTTCTGAGGCCCTTGACAAGTTGATTCTAAAATTTATGTGGGATGGAGAAAGGGAAGATGTTGATCAAAGGGTACAAAGATTCAGTTAGACTGGAGGAATAAGCGTGCACTGCATGGTGACCACAGTTAATAATAATGTATTGTATATCTCAAAATTGCTAAAAATATATATTTTTAATGTTCTCACCACCAAAAATAAGTTGGTGAGGTGACGGATATGTCAATTAGCTTCACAGAATTTTTCTATAATGTATACATAGACCAAAACATCACACTGTACCCCATAAATATACACAATTATTATTTGTCAATTAAAAAAAAAATAAAACAAAATATCATGCTAAAGTGAAATAAGCCAAACACAAAGGCCACATATTGTATGATCCCACTTACTTGAAATATTTAGAATGGGCAAATCCATAGAGATAGAAAATAAAGTAGTGATTGTCAGGAGCTGGGGGAAGGAGGTAATGGGAAATGATTGCTAATGAGTTTAAGATTCCTTTTTGGGGAGTTAAAAACATTCTAAAATTAAATAGTAGTGATGGTTATACAACTCTGTAAATATACTAAAAACAATTTAATCGTATACTTTAAAAGGTTAAATTCTATAGCATGTGAATTATATCTCAATAAAGTTGTTACAAAAAAATAAACAAAAATTTTCTTAAAAAATAAAATAAAATTCATATGGAATGACGAAAACATTTGAAGAGGGGTAGGGATGGAGAACAGAGCAGAAGGCCTTGCTCTACAGAATGTCTAGACTTTTTATGAATCTACAAAAAATAAGAAATGTAACATTGGCTCAAGAATAGACAAATAAACCAATAGGATACAACAGAAGGCCCAGAAATAGACAACAAATTCATGTACAAATGGACCTGATTTATGATAAAGACAGCATTCAGAACAGTGGTTAAAGAACAGTCTCCAGCAAATGATGCTGGAACAACTGGATATCTATATGGGAAAAAAAATGTAATTTGAACTTTACCCTTACCCCCAAAATCAACTCCTATAAGACTACAGAGTTAAATGTGAAAAGCAGAACAATAAGGCTCCTGGAAGATAATAAAGTATCTTCAAAGGGAAGGATTGGGAAAAGGAAAAACCTGTTAAATAGGTAACAAACATCATTAACCATGAAGAAAAAGATTGCTGAATTTGATTACAACAAGAAGTCTTTTCATCAAAAGGCACCATTGAGAAGGAGCCAAGGGCCACAGCCCCCTCCATCCAGAAGCAGGCAAGAGAACACGCCAAAAACACCACTTCTGAATGGGTGGCAACCACAGCCATGGCTGCGGAAAAAGCGGTCTGATGCCAGAGCAGCATGCAGGCAGTCTACCAGACACTGGACTACATGACACAAGGAGAGTCCGCAGGGACTAGAAAAAGAAGATGTCGTCTCTCTCCTCAAAGTCCACTCCAGAGTAACAGAACAAGCAATTGCTGTACCAGGTGACCAGATATCAATGTAGAGATACTAGAAATACAAAAATACAAGAAAATATGACACCACCAAAGGAAGAAAGCAATTCTCCAACACCGGACCCTGCAGAGGAGGAAACCCTTAAAATAACTGAGAAGGAATTCCAAGCAACAATCATAAGGAGACTCTCTGGGACAAAAGGAGACTCAGTCAGACAACACAATGAAATGAGGGGAAAAAAAAAAAAAATCCAGGATATGAAGGAGGAAATTTACAAAGAGATTACTACCTTAAAAAAGAAGGTAGCAGAACTCATGGAAGCAAAAGATTCACAAAATGAAATATAAAACACAAACAACAGCTGAAGCAGCAAGCTAGTACAACCAGACAAAAGGATTTCTGATCTTGAAGATAGTCTTTTTGAAATAACCCAGGCAAACAAAAAAGAAGGAAAAAAGCATTTTTAAAAATGAAGAAAATTTGGGCCGACCCTGTGGCTCACTCGGGAGAGTGCAGCGCTGGGAGCGCCAAGGCCGCGGGTTCGGATCCTATATAGGGATGGCCGGTGCGCTCACTGGCTGAGCGTGGTGCGGACAACACCAAGCCAAGGGTTACGATCCCCTTACCGGTCACAAAAAGAAGAAAATTTAAGAGAGCTAGCAGGCAACCTTACGCTCACAAACATTTGAATCATGGGTGTTCCAGAAGGGGAGGAGAAAGGAAAAGGCATGGAAAACCTATGCAACCAAATAATAACGTAAAACTTCTCAGGTATAGGGAGAGACATGGACCTTCAGATCCAGGAGTCTCAAAGATCCCCAAACAAGATTCAACCAAAAAACGTCCTCTCCAAGACACATTAGAGTCAAACTGGCAAACTCAAAGACAAAGAGAGAATCTTAAAAGAAGCAAGGGAAAAGCATCTAGTCACCTATTAGGGAGCTCCTATCAGACTAACAGCAGCCTTCTCAACAGAAACTCTATAGGCCAGAAGGAAATGGGAGGATATATTCAAAATACTAAAAGAAAAAAAACTTGCACCCAGGAATACTATACCCAGCAAGACTATCCTTCAGAAATGAGGAAGAAATAGTGTATTTTCCAGACAAACAAAAGCTGCAGAAGTTCACCACCACATGACCAGCCCTACAAGAAATCCTCAAAGAAGTCCTGCATCTGGAAACTGAAAAGTGGTAATCACTACCATGAATACACAAGAAAGAACAAAACCCACTGGTAGAACAAAAATGCAAATGAGAAAGGGAAAGAAACTAAATCTTACCAACACAAAAAGCTATAGTGACAATGTAATAATGCCCCTATTTATTTCTGATTTTAGTAATTTCGATCTTCTCTCTTTTTTCTTGGTCAGTCTAGATAAAGGTTTGCAAATTCGGTTGGTCTTTTTAAAAAATCAACTTTTGGTTTTTTAAAATTTTCTCCATTGCTTTTTAACTCCCTATTTCATATATTTCTGTTGTAATCTCTGTTATTTTCTACTTATATTTGCTTTTGGTTTAATTTGTTCTACTTTTTCTATTTTCTTAAAGTAGAAGTTCACATTACTGATTTGGGATTTTTCTTATTTTTAATATTAGGTGTTCACAAGTATAAATTTTCTTTTAAGCACTGCATGAACCCTGCATCCTATAAATTTTGATATGTGGCACTTTGATCTTTATCTCAAAGTACTCTCTAATTTCTCTGTGATTTTTCTTTTTACCCATTGTTTATTTAAGAGCGTTGTTTAATTTCCACACATTTGTGAGTTTCCTGAATTTCCTTCTGTTACTGTGGTCAGAGAACATATTTTCTATGATCTTATTATTTTAAAAAAGAAAAGAAAAGAAAAATTTAAACAAACAAACAAAAAATTCATGGAAAGATTTCCATTATCTTTCAGTTCTATTTTTCCACAAACTGATTGAAGTGTCTTTCAGTTTATATTCTGTTTTATTGATTTTTTTTAATGCAATTAATGTTGCTAAACTTAGATATTTAGTTTCCGTCCTTGATTTCGTTTTATTAAGTGGACTTGTTGATTTGCTTAAAAATTAATTTGCCTTTGAAAAGTTTATTCATTTTCCTCTTGAAATTAATTTGATATTTGCATACTTCTGGAAGACTTTAGAGACCTATTTCAAATAGTGATAGAGATTTTAAAATGAAATATGTAAACCTTAATAAGTTTTACATCTCTTTAAATTTTACATAAAAATTTAAAGCCCGACTTTCTATAGTATTTTATTCTTCATCTGTTATTCAGTTTATGTATTTATTTGAACAAATAAATGTGCATATCCTTGTTGTATTTTAAAAAGAAAAAAAGCATCACTGAGAGTAAAAAGCAAGCCACAGAAAGAGAAGAAATATTTGCAACCATGTAGCTGACAAAGAGCTCGTATCCAGAATATATAACAAATTTCTACAAATTAATCTAAAAGACAGACAACCCAATAGAAAAACAAGTTAGAGACTTGAACAAGCACTTCACAAGACAGAACATCCAAATAGCCAAAAACAAGAAAAAATGCTCAACCTCACTAGTCATCAGGAAAATGCAAATTAAAATCACAATAAAATAATACTACATACCTACCAAATTGGCTAAGATTTAAAAATTAACAATAACAAATGTTCAAAAACATGAGGATTAACAGGAACACTCATACAGTGCTGGGCGAGAATGTAAATTGGAAAATAGACTGGCATTATCTGTTAAAGTTGAAGATACACCTACCCTATGACCGAGCAATTCAACTCCTAGGCACAAATCTGAAAGATGTGTGTGCTGTATGTGTACCAAGGGACATGTAAGAAAAAAAGTCATGGGAAAAAACCACAAATAACCACCAGCAGTAGAACAGAAAAAAAACTGTGATATATTCATACTATCCTATATAGCTATAAAACTAAACAAGCCACACAGATACATACAACATGGATGAATCCTAACAAACAAAATGTTTAATAAAAGCAGTCAGATACTGAGGAACTTACTGAATAAATTTATAACAATTCCAAAAACTAAACTGTAGTGTTTAAGGAAACATACTTCAATAGAAAAACCATAGGAAAAGCATTACAAGTTAGGAGAATGGGAGGGATAGTAATTGGAAGGAGGCACTAAAGACTTCTGAAGGCCTGGCAGTTTGCAATTTCTTGACCTGGTGGTGGTTACCCAGCTGTTATCTTTGTGATAAATCCCTGAGCAATACAGTTTGTTTTATATATATTTAAAAATTATTACACAATTAAAAGAGTTAAAACAAAACAAAACAAAATAAAATACTGTCAAAATCAAAATCCAGTTTGTGGTGGATCAGATTATTTCTCGGGGCATTGGTTACTCTCTCTCTGACAGAAACCCAAAGGCTTGAAATGACATTAACTATCCGGAGGGTAGGGGAGTCAAAGCCAGGGACATACTATGTTACACTGCAGGCATATCCATGTTAATAACAGGAAAGCTAAGACAGAGAATTTGAATGATTTAACCAAATTTAAAGAGAAAATCACTCATGAGGGTATAAAAAAAAGTTTAAATTATATGTTTACCTTTCAACTCTTAATATCACACTGCCTAGTACCTTGGCAAACAATGGAAGGGAAAAGATAACCACAATATGATTTGTAAAATAAGTTCCTGGAAACCATCTCTATATTTGTGAAGTAAAAGTCAGGTTAACAATAAAAAATCTTTTCTCTTTAAGCAGATTTAGGGGGAAAGCTATAATAATTCTTTCAGATACCTATGTTCAGAACTCTTCAACTGAAGCAAGCCTTTGTAAAACGTTCCCATTTACTATCGAAAATGCTATTCTGTTTAGTTAGGTACTATTTCAACTAAATCTTCAGAGACAGATACCTTAAGAAACCCTACCTGCAATCTATTCACTTTTTGTGCTTCCTGCAAAGATACAACATGTCCTTCATTTTCCTGTACCATCATTTGCACTTGATTCTTCAGGTCCTTCACTTCCAGGTCTTTCTGATTAAATACAACTTCATCAGCAGCAAGAGCGCACTAGGAGGGAAAGAAGGCACAACTGATATTCACTACGGAAAATACTCAGGAGAACCCACACAATACCACAAAAACAGTGATTTGATGAGAGCTTGACAATGTCTCACGTTTTTCTTACCCTTCTTTTTCAACTTTTTCTGATTTTTTTCTAAGAAAGGCAGAAACAGTTGAGAGGACCTATCACTGCTGTAACACAGGAACTAATTATCGTAAAGACAGGAATATTTTCCTGATTTTTATTTCCTGCATATGAAAGCCAGTTATTTAGGTTCTAGAGAACATTATATAAGATTTTTACAAGTTTGCTAGAAATGTTGTGAGATTTTAAAGTGGGTTTTTAAAAATCAAGGATATAAATAAGAAAGCATTTGGGCATTTAAATAAAGTATATTTGTTGATTTTGTACACTTTCACTATCAAGAGAGATATTTTGAAGATGTCTGAAAATATGGCTTAAATAGTTTTATTTCTTGGTTTTTGGTGAATTTGCCTGTTTTTAAGTAAAACTGAAATATGCAAATAATCGCAAAACAAATTTTAGATTAAATAAACAGAAAGAAAATGATCATTTGTCAAGGGCCTACTTCATGTCAGATACTGACTTAGTATTTAAAATTTCTCACTGAATAGGCATGCTTCCTTTTCATGAAGAAACTAAGGCTTAATGAGATTAAAACCTCTTCCTACAAAGATACAATGGATAAACCAAACCCCTGAGATTCAACCCCAGGGCCTAACTGGATCCAAAGCCTGTGCTCTTTCTACAAGCTACAGGGAAAGCCAAGAATGGGTAGCCGATTTACAAAAATAGTGTTCACTTCACAAATAAAATTTAATTCATAAAGCATAGTATGTGTGTGACTCTTCCGGATGCGGAAGGGCAGTGGATAGGCCCCCACACTGGGAACCTATGGACTGAGGCCAGTCTTGCTTTTGCTACAGCTTCATGGTGCGGCTTTGGGCAAGTCCCTATATTTCTCTGCTTGGAATCCTTAAATTACCAAATAAGGAGGAGCTGCATAATCCTGATGGTCCTTATAATGCTATATGGTTATATAACCTATGTGACTTCTCTAGTCTATAAAATAAGATATGCGGGGAGGGGGAGGAGGGTTAGGGAGTAATTGAAAAGAGACACAAAGAATAATTACGATTTATAATGATGAACATGGTAATAAAATTGATTTGATCATCACATACTATATACACAAATACTGACAGTCAACTCTGTACCCTATAAATACATATAATCAATTATGTTTCAATTAAAAAAAGTAACTATAATTCTCTTTAGTTAATATCCTCTTTCAATGGGCAATTAATTGTCTACTTGAGAAGCTTAAAATATAATTGCTCCCTTAGGTCTGCCTACTTAAATATTTTTACATATACTTTATAACAGTTTTACTCGGTTTATTATTTACTTAAAAGAGTGTTTATCTGTTCATTTTATGTTAAAATACTAGTCCTGCATTCAAAATGTGGAATAAGAAAGGCAATAAAGTGGCTTCCAGTTGAGATGGTGGAATAGACGGTCCCCAGTGTCACTCTCTCCTACAAATCAACCAATTTACAGTTATTATGAAGCATCGATCGACAGCAAAGCTATGGCCACAAGAGCTTGGGAGAAGAGGAGGAGAAACCTACTAAGTTCATGAAGGCAGAAGAAGTCACGAAGAGAGAAGGAGAGGACCACTCCAACCATCTCGAGCACCTGTCACTTTAAAGCTGGCCCTAGTGAGCCCACAGAGCAAAAGCTGGCAAAAGCTGCAGCTGTGCCCTTCATATGAAGTTGCTTGGAGGAGGCAGCAGGAGAGAAGAGGGCCTCAGTGGCCCCCAGGCTAGCAAAACCACTAACAGTGTTCCTGTGGACCCACATAGGAGAGAGGAGTCACTCAGGGGCCAGTGAGTCATCACAAAAGACTGGCACACGGCCTGTCCCATGGGAAGTGTTTGGAGTGTGGGCAGTGGGGGAGAAGGGCCCACTGGGGGAACCCTGGGGCACAGCATGGACAGCTGATCTGCCTTCCAATCAGCAGAGACCCACTCAGTGGAGACTGGTCAGGAATACAGAACTGCAGAGGGTGCAGTTTGCTGAAAAGACTCAGGCCCAGACCAGAGTTTCCACACAACCCAGGTGTACTGGATCTCACAAGACTTGGAAGCACTTGTAAGGTCAACAACTAAAACCTGAGCTGCACTAAAAGCCTTCCCCAGGGAATCAGCAGCAAAGCAGCAATGCAGCTCAACCACAGGGCTCAAGTGCTGGTCCCCACAGGAAATTTCTCCATTTTATTAGTAAGCAAAGGACAACAAATTAGTTCCAGTGCAGAGTTAAAGTGGTGGGAACAGCAAATAATCCAACACAGAACTGAAAGAAGAAAAAAAATACCCACAGATCAGAGACAAAGTCTCATATTAACTAGTAAAAGTCTAACACTACCAAAGAACATCCATAAAACCCAGAAAGACCGGAAGCCCCCTGGGCTCCCAAGCAGGAGGAAGGAGGGCTGTCGGCCTCAGCTATGCCCCCACAAAGACCACACCCAGCCCAGTGATGACCACCTTGCCGCTGCAGGAAACGCACCAGGCTCCTGAACTGGGGTCAGGGGGGTGGTGGTCAAGGGCCTCAGCCCTGCCCCACTGACATCCACAACCAGCCCAGCAATGATCACCAAGCCACTGCCAGAACCCCCTGGTCTCCTCTGCTGGAATGAGGGGTTGCCATGGGCCTCAACAAAGCCCTCCCTCCTTCCTACTCTTCCCACCCTATTTCCTTCCCCCTTCCTCTCTACCATCACCAACAACTGCTCTACAACATCTGAATGTAAGAAAATGTAAAAAGAATGTAAAAAATATATATTAGTAAATAGATTTGTCTTAAAAATAAAGAAAAGCTAAGAGAGCTAGCATACAACCTTAAGTGCACAAACATTAAAATCATGGATGTTCCAGAGGGGAGGAGAAAGGAAAAGGCATGGAAAACCTACTCAATTAAATAATAATGGAAAATTTCCTGGGTGTAGGGAGAGACTCGGACCTTCAGATCCAGGAGGCTTAAAGATCCCCACATAGATTCAACCCAAAAAAATCCTCTCCAAGACCCATTATAGTCAAACTGGCAAAGCTCAATGACAAAGAGAGAATCTTAAAAGAAGCAAGAGAAAAGCATCGTGTCACCTATTAGGGAGCCCCTATCAGAGTAATGGCAGATTTCTTGACAGAAACTCTACAGGCCAGAAGGAAATGGGATGATATATTCAAAATACCAAAAGAAAAAAACTGTCAGCCAAGAACACTATATCCAGCAAACCTATCCTTCAAAAATGAAGGAGATATAGTATATTTTCCAGACAAACAAAAGCCGTGGGAGTTCACCACTACAACCAGCCGTACAACAAATTCTCAAGGGAGTCCTGCACCTGGAATCCGAAAAACGATAATCAGTTCCATAAATACACAAGAAAGAACAAACCCATTAGTAGTACAAAAACGCAAACTAGAAAGAGAAAGAAACTAAATCTTAGCACCACAAAAAACCATGATGACAACAAATCAAAAGCAAACTAACTCTCAAGTCTCTCTGGAAGATAACAGGGAAATGATATATTTTTCTAAAACCAGTAAGTAAAAAGGGAAGAGCTAAGCATTTCTCCTGTCTTTCCTATATGAATTGTCGCTAGGGTAACCATAAACCGCTGAGAAGGGAACTTTTCTGTCTAGCAATGTATCCCTGCTAGTAAATAAAGAGGGAATAAAACAATTACAGTATGGTACTTTGCAAACCTCGATTAAAATAATGGATCTAGCAAATGATCATCAATGACTGCTAATTTCACAGAGAGACTACCACACATAATGGGCCTCCTGCAGTAAGAACATATACCTCTGAAGCCACATCTCATCTGAGTGAATCCAAGCCTCGTATCTAGCAACCAATCACCAGGAAATGCAAGGGATGGTGGAACATGTTAAATGACACTACTGGGATGGAGCCAGCAAATACAAACCTTGAGAAACTTTATGGAATAAAAGGAAAAAAATTAAATGAAAGGAAGCTATAGATTAAAAGAAACTCAAGAGACAGCTGACATAGCAACCAATGCAAGAAGCAGAACTTGTCTGGATCCTAATGTAGCCAAATCAATTGTAAGAAAGAAAGAGGGAAGGGGAGAGATTTGGAGAAATTTAAACATGTTTAATGTTTGATTATATTAAGGAATTAGCATTGATTTTTAAAATGTGATTATATATTGCAGTTATGTCTTTTATAAAAGAGTCCTTATCTTTTAGAGACACATACTGAAATATATACAGATGAATGCTTTGATACTGGGATTTACTCAAAATAATCCAGGGGGAAGGCAGAAAGAAAGTGGGTGGTGTGGTACAAATAAGATAAGATTGGCCATGAGTTGCTGATTGCTGTAGCTGGAATTATTGTATGTGTATTAAATTTCTCATAGTAAAAAGTCAAAAAATAAATAAATAAAGCTTTTACTTTCGAGTCAGTCTTATTATGACTCTGATTCTTTTTTCAATAATAGTTTTTTCCCATCCTGAGTAATGTGCAAATTATTTTTTAAAAGATAATCTCTCAGGTTTCTAGTATTATACTAAATTATTTTTATTATACTGTTACTTAAACGTTTGTATGTTTAAAGCTCTTATGTAATATAGAGTAAAAATAAGTTTATAAATTAAATATGAAAGAAAAATACCTAAAAATAACAGCATTAACATAATGTGATGAATGATGTTGTTTTGCTAAAACTAAATTCCTATAATGTGAATATGGCATTAATGTGCTATGGCACAGTTTTTTTTGTTTCTTTTTTTTAAGTGGCAGGTATTATATTCCTCCACCATTTTCCACTCTTCAAAAAAAATAAATAAAAAATGAACAGCATCATGGAATTTGGGAACCCTGTTACTTATGGAACAACTGAAGGACCATCCATTTGTCCACTAGATTGCAAATTCCATGCAGGCAGAACTACGTGTGTCTTACTTTCCAGTATTTACTCCATGACACAAAACGTTCATGCAATAAATGTTTTCTGACTGAAAAGTGGAGAAATGTAATTCTGAACTCAATATATGTATATGCCATATGCATACTTGAACATATCTTCATTCCTTAAATATTATCAAATATGTTGATTTGTTGGGGTTTTTTAAAATCTATATTCCGGACTCAAGGGACTAAGTATTCTTTTCTTTCAAGAACCCATAGAGGGAGGAAAAACTGAGTAAACTATGTAACTTTGTTTCTGAAAATGTGTTTCTTCCATCCTATAAACAACCAAATGTACAAGGTTCCATTTAATAAATAAAGCATATAAAAATACATTTTAACCAAAGGAGAAAGGAAGAGCAGCAAAGAAAGGTATAAAATGTGAGGAGGAAGCAATAGGAAAAGAGGCGGTGGTAGAAAGAAAGAATAAGGGAAAGACAAATGAGATTCTACATACTGTCCTTTTTAAAAACCTCAGTAATTCCAAAATGACTCGGAATTTACTTGCCAAAGAAATTTAGACAAGTTACTCCTTAAACAACTTACTCACAAAAATGATGTCTAAGTACCTGGCATTTCTTAAGCTCCCTCCTGAGCTGGAGAAGTGTAATATGCTGTGATCCTTCTTCCAGGTTTCCAGTTTCTCGGTTTTCTCGGAAAGAGGTAAGGACAGGCTTCCAGACCTCCCGGGTCATGTTAAGCCACTCCTGCAGTTTGTGTTGCTGATTTTGGTTTAGTCTGACAGCACCTTTTAAGTCAACCAGGAAGTTAAAGGCTTCTTCTATACAATTTTGGTAACCCAGACATTCTTCTTGTAGCTCAGCTACTTGCTCCTCAAGAGACTGGATCCTATTTTTATCAGGAGTCCCCTTTCGATGGATCTCGCTAGTTTGGCTGATACTAGTCTGCTGGCTTTGCAAAGCTTCTCGAAGCAACTTCATCTCAAATTCCATTTCGTTCATACGGTCTGACTCGGGGCTGAAGTTTACGGTAGGTTTGTTTCTAATGTTCCGTGCTCTGCTGGCATATTTGAGAGAATTTAAGGACTCATCAAAATCTGAGGAGGATGGGCTGACACATGTGATCATGACAGTCTTGGCACTGCCTCCCAGGGAATCTTTCAGAAGCCGGGTGATTTTAGCATCCCTGTACGGAATATGTGAACTCTTCCTGCGTCGGTCCCCAAGAGCACTTATAACATTTCCTAAAGCCAGCAACCCACTGTTGATTTGGATGGACTCTTTGAACCGTTCACCAGTATTCCCAGTTTTGGTTACTCTTTTTAATCCAGCCAAATCCACAAAGTGGAACTTTGAGACAATATGGCAATGGGAATACCAAGATCCATCTTTAGCTGCCTCCATATTTTTCTTAACTTGGCGAATGCTGATTGTAAAAATTGCATGTGATCTACTGGAGTGCTCATTCATTTGGGTGGTACCTGTATGTCTCGCTGCATTCCCCATCTCCAGAAGACTCATCACTTCATCTGCATTCTCCACATGGCATTCCTTGGCTCCAACAATCACTTAAAATAGCAATAGCAAGATTTTAACCAAAGTTTTCATCAAAATCCAGTATAGTTAAATTAACCACACAACAGTATCCATTTGCTAAATAGCCAGCCAACATAGCCCCTTTAAAAAAAATCAACAGCATTTCAAACAATAGTACCAAAGACAACATCATTGAGTAATTTTACATACTCTTCCAAAGGACCTGTTTTAACAGAAAGAACTCATTTTGATATTTAAATTCTAAAAGGTGTAATGTTTTTTAAAAAATCAATTTTCTTTGGAGTTACACATCACACTCAATTCTTTAAAATGACTGACAAAAGAAAAACTCTTTATTCTAATATTTTGATTTATTCAGTCTAATAGACTAATAAAAGATAATAGATTATATAATTCAACAGAGTTAATCAGTAGTAGGTTAATTAAAAGAAATTAGTTTCTTTTCAGTTTCATTAATATTCAAGCCATCTTTAAGGATTTTTGGTATTATGGAATCATAATCAATAATAAGTGAAAAATCCAGTTTGAAAATGGATATGCCGTACATAATTGAGTGCAAAATAAACAGATGAGATAGCAATTCAAAAAAAGCAAAAAAGTTTCTATCACAACAGCGGAATAAGGACCAAAAATAATCTAAGCTTACTACCTGAACTCTGTGTTTATATCCAAAAATATTTCAAAATGGAGTAGGTGGATTTGGGATTTGAATCAGAACAGTAAAGCTTCTGATTCCAT
Organism: Cynocephalus volans; assembly: GCF_027409185.1. Classification (NCBI taxonomy): domain Eukaryota; kingdom Metazoa; phylum Chordata; class Mammalia; order Dermoptera; family Cynocephalidae; genus Cynocephalus; species Cynocephalus volans. The sequence continues at coordinate 8,241,880 of NC_084479.1, forward strand.
GCTCAGATTACAGTGCTATGCTATACTTCCTCTTTCCTCAGACCTTGTCATGTCACTATTTCTTTGAAAAATAATCATTTTACTTACATTATTTCCATCATAACACTTTTTTAACAACCTAGTTCATTTAAAGTTCTAAAGTACCTGTACTAAAAACAGTCAGAGTTAAAATATCAGGGTTTATAGAATATGGCAATGTAACTATAAATCACAGTAAAACTTCCATGAAATTTTTTTTAATGTTAGACTATAACTTAGCACTGTGGTTCTCAAACGTAGCTGCAAATCACCTGGTAGCTTACAAAAAAGAAAGTACCGATGATCAGGCTCCACCCCAGACCAATTAAATCAGAACCACTGAGAAGCTTTTTAAAAAGCTTCCTAGGTGATGCTAATTGTGCAGCAGCCAGGGTGAACACTGCTTCACACAGAGGTACTACAGAAATATGTCAAACAAATGCACTTTAGTTATGAGTGGGACATTATACAAGACACATGACAGTTTGTCTTAAGATAATTTGTTACATCCTTCCAAAATTTTTGCAGGATTTATATCAGCTATGGAATATTTGGATCATTATCGGGAGTGGTAGTGTATACTTCTATATTGTTTGATGTTTTATGATAAACGTAGGAGTTTCCGTAACTTTTTGATAAAAGATAAAAACATTCAATAATTATATTCCATAAGATACAGAAGCCCAAAACAAAGATGAACTGTTCAATAATTATGTAACAATACTATAAAGTACCATGTATACTTTCTTCCTAAAAAATAAAACAAAAACCAATTTCTTCAAACATCCAGGAATGCCAAAGCTACTAGGACATTCCATGGAGGCAAGATTTACTGCTCCCTGCAGGCTTCCATTTGAATGACAAGAGACATCTTACTTTCCTAACTGCTAGAAATGTCCCCTATGGAGTCACTCCTCTGGCAGGATTCTTTACCTCTAGGAAGGTTCTACTAAACGTGCTTTCTAGGAGAGGAAGACATCCAACAACAGTCCGAGAACAATGTTAATAAAAATAGAGAAATCCTGAAAACAGCCTAAACGTCCAATAATGGACTATTAGTTAAATAAATTGTTATAATACACTCATGAGACAAATTACCACGACCACAAAGAGTCATAAATATATAATATAATATATTAAGTGAAATAATATAAATATTAAGTGAAAAAAATGAAGTGCAAAACTATATGTGGGTTGCATATATATTTTTTTAAAAATAATTACATGTGTACAGAAAAAGAAATCTGGAAGGAAACACACCAAAAAGAGAAGATGCTATTTCTAGAATCCAAGATTAAAGACGATCTTTAATTTTCTTCCCTATTATTTTTCTGTTTTCAAATGTTCTATAAAGAAAACATTACCTTTTAAGCAGAAAAGCATTATTCTTTAAAATACTTGCATTTTGACCCTCCCATACTACTCTCATTTCCAAACAGATAGGTATTAGTGAATGAGATTAACAGGTTGCTAGCACAGAAAATCAGAGAAGTCAACCTGTTTGTTGAGAAGCACACCAAACAGGTAAATAAATGTCAATATGGATAAGAAAACCATAAACTCTCTAAAAGAGAGAGAGAAGAAGAAATTGGAGTGCTGGGACAAAAATCAAAGATGAAGAAAGCAAAGTTCTGGGTCGAGCTGGATGAACACCTAAGAGAAAAAGCCATCTCCATGCCGGTAGCTCTGGGAGAAAAAAAAAAAAAACATAGAAAAACAAACAGCCTGTATCACAGTCTCACTTAAGGTCAATCCAGAGGGGAGCAATTACAGGAAACAAACATCTTGAATTACAAATTAGCAACTTTACCTTGCCTGAACTTCTGCTTTTTCACCTGGGTGATTTCACTGATAATCAACAAGCTGTTTGATTTTAAAGTAAAAACAAACTCGTTTTGCTTGTATGTCTTTTTCTTAAAGATTCTTTGTACTATATCCAGAAACTGAATTCAATTATCTCTGTTTGCTAATGAAGGCTATCAATAAAGTAAGCTACTTTACCTGTGTTTCCTTTTTCATCTTCTCGAATATGAAGATCCTTCATGGATGTCTCCAATTCTAAAAGATCTCTTAGATCTTCCTTGTATACTTCTATATAAGACACTTTAATACTAAAGTCAATGCTAGGATTTTCACAGATGTTTTGAAATATTTCTTGAATGGCTCGAGGAATAATACCCTTTTGACCCTCCACAAATGAAGCTGAAAATTTAGAAAAGAAAACAGATCTAGAACTTTAAATATAAGAAAAACTATAACTCAAAATTAACAGTTAATAAATTTATTTTCTTATATTTCTCTATATTATAAATTACAACTATAAAATTCACAACTATAAAAAAAAAAACCACAACTATAAAATTCATAGGTAAAAGTTTTCACTTGCATCCCTTACTCAGAATTCACCCAGGTATTCATTCAACAAATATTTATTTGGTACCTACCATGTGCCGGGCACTATTCTAGAACCCTGGGAACCATCAGTGAACAAGATGGGGGGGGCGGGGGGGGGAATCCCAGCCCTTGTGGGATTCTACTGAGGAGAGAAAGACAACAGCAAAAAAGAATAACTGATAACTGAATCACATGGTTTATTAAAAGGAGGTAAGTGTCCCTAGAGAAAAAAATAGTGCAAGGTTAGGGGAACTGGAAATGTGACTATATAGTGGGTGGGAGGTGCTTGCAACTTTAAATAAGAAGGTCCTGATGGGCACCATTGAGAAACTGACATTTCAGCAAAGACTTTAAAGAGGTGGCCGGGGGTCCACGTGGGTTTCCAAGGAAAGAGCATCCCAGGCAGAGGGAACAGCCAGTGTGAAGGCACTAAACAGGTATAATACCATAAACAAGGAGGCCAGCGTGGCAGGAGATGAGGTTGTGAGGTGACAGAAGCGAGATCACGTGGGCTTTGTAGACCACTGTACACTTTGGATTTTATTCTGAGTGAGATGACAGCCATTAGAGTAGAGTAATAACTCACTCTTACCTAGGATTTTAAAAGACCTCTCTGGCTGTTTTGTTCTGCAGGAGTGGAAATGAGCAGCCCACTTAGGAGGACACTGCAGTAATCCGGGAGTCAAGGGGGTGAGGGGATAGACAGGATGGTGGTTCATATCAGGATGGTAGCTGGATTCTGGATTTATGTTCAAGGGAGAGCCATTAAGATTCCCTGACAGACCATTTAGACTTCCAGGATATGGAATGTGAGAGAAAGCAATGAGTCAAGGATGACTCCAAGGTTTTGTCTTGGGCCATTAGAGCTGCCATCAACTGATCTGGGGAAGAGTGGGTGTTGAATTGGCTTGAGAGGGAAATAGCAGTTCAGTGTTTGACCAATTAAGCTTGAGATGTCTATTAGGTTTCACCTGGGAAGGTTGAATAGACAGTGGATCTATGAGTCCAGAGTTCAAGACAGTAGTCTGAACTGGAAGTAAAAAATTGAAAGTAAGCTACATATTGATGGTATTTGATGTCATGAGGCTGGATGAGACCAAAAAATGAAAAAGGAGAGAAGAGCACCAAAGAGTGAGCCCTGAGGCACCTCATTTATTGGTTCATTTATAAGGAACCAGCAAGAAAGCCTGAGGAGCAAACATTTAAGTAGAAGGAAAACTAAGGATGCGGTAGCCTGAAAACCAAGTGGAGAATATGTACCAAATCTGTTGATAGGTCCAGTAAGAAGAGAAATAAAAACTGACCATTGGATTTAGCAAAGTGAAGGTCATTTATGATTATCTTGACAAGTGCAGTTTCAGTGGCAGTGGAGATGAAAGGTGAATGGAGTGGACTGAAGAAAGAATGGGGGAGGAAAACTGGTCACAGGGAGTCACAGAGGACACCTTCAAGGTTCTGCTGCAAAGGGAAGAGAAATGGTACAGTAGATGCAGGGAAGGTGGTTTAAAAACAAAGGGCTATTAATAGTTTCAAGATACGGTAAGAGCTGATATACCCAGCATTCTCTCAACTATTAATACTACTGAGACTAAAATACTATTTAAAAGCACATCATTGGGGCTGGCCTGTTAGCTCAGTTGGTTAGAGAGTGGTGTTATAACAATAAGGTCAAGGGTTTGGATCCCTGTACCAGTCAGCCACCAAAAAAATCCAAACCAAAAAACAAAAAAGTACATTATTGTACTTGACGATAAATTTTGCACACAATGATCTAACCACTTTATAATTATTCAGTGTTTAAAATACAACGTGGGCAAAGCTTTAAAATTTGATAACACCGAGTCTTCTCAAGGATATGAGCAAACTGGTCCTCTAACATACCACGAGAAGATAAACTGGTCCAGCCTTTTTGGAGAATAATTAGTATCAAAAATTTAAACGTGATCACTCTTTAACTCAGATAAAGTCCTACAGAAATACATGTGCACATACCTAAAGATGTCATATAAATATCAGTAAAGTTTGCTTGCAATTGTGAAAAATTCCAGAGAACCTAATAAATCCATTTGTAGGAGAATGGCTAGTTAACAATGGTATACCATGCAACTACTGTTAAACAGATGTCCAAAATCTATGAGGTTAAAAAAAAATAACTGCAGAGCAAATCTTATCCAGGTAAAAGAAAATATGCATACCTATACAAAGAATACTTTTGAAAAAATACACACAAAAAACTTAATGGTAGTTGCCTCTGGGGAGTTAGAATAGGGAGAGAAAAGAAAGGAAAACTTTACATTTTATCTTAGAGCTCTAAATATTTGAATTTTTACCATTAGAAATAATTTTAAATATACAGTGAAAGTTTAAATATAGTTTAAAATCAACTAAATAAATATACTGTAAAGAACTGGAATGGGCTGGCCGATTAGCTCAGCTGGTCGGAGTGCAGCATTATAACACCAAGGTCAAGGGTTCGGATTCCCATACCAGCCAGACACCAAAAAAAAAAAAAAAAAGAATTGGAAGAAACATAAAACAAAGAAGCTTACAACCAAATGACAAGACAATCCAATAAACTAAATGATATTTATGTAAGTTTAAGACAAAAAGATATAGTAAGAAAATGTATTGACACACACATGCACGCATGCATGCGCACCTACACACACACGAAGAAAATATGTTACTGAAAGTCCCTTGAACACAAGAGGCATAAGTGGCACCAGCGAAGTTCAAAGCAGGCAGGTATAGTAGAAATGTCCACTTTAATATAAGAGATAAGACTATATGGGGTGGTATTTTATGTCTTGAATAGGTCATGCTGTCTTATAAATCCTTTACCTTTCCCAATTCACCAATTCACTGTTCATTAAATACTAGATCCAAGGAGGTGGCCCTTGGCTCATAAAAAAATCCTTCTACACAAGGGCTGCCTCTGCCCAAAGCCACCCCATCCCGGGGTATTCACTAGAGTCCCCACTACTACTGGGAGCCACTGTAAATAAAAATGTTGGAGCTTTAAGACAATATGTAATTTCTGAAGTAGAAAATACTGTTTTTAAAAAAATCAGGAGCACCGGGGCTGGCGGGTTAGCTCAGCTGGTTAGAGCACAGTGTCTGTAACACCAGGGTCAAGGGTCTGGATCCCTTACCCACCAGCTGCCCAAAACAAAAACAAAAAACAAAACAAAACAAAAGCAGGAACACCAAGGTCAAGGGTTCAGATCCACATACTGGCCAGTTGCAAAAAAAAAAAAAAAGCAAGAAACTGACAACTGACCTCAGGTAAGACCAATTTATTTGACAGTCCTTTGTACTAAACTGTCTTTTTCTTTAGATCATTTATTGTGGGCTGGGTGGACTCCTAATCACTGGACCATAATTCATTAATGTTATCAAGAATTCTTTTTTAAAAAAACGTCCTTGTATCATATTTTTTCACACTTAGCCAAGAGCATCTGTTCTGAGATTTCTGGGTGGGGTGGAAAGGTGCAGGGAGTTTGAGGGTAGAAAGGGGTAACAAAGGGCAAGGAAGCCAGCAGAGTCTGGTGGACACAGAGGATATGTGCAGAAGTACAGAAAGGTCAGTTCTGCCTACGCCTAGACCTCAGTCCAGGAATGAGGAAGGGAACATCTCGACACCTGTTTTCCTCCATCATTACCTGAGCCTACAGCTTCCACAACCGAGAACAGACCAGTACAATAACATTATGAGTGAACATTTATTTATGCCCCACCTTGTTTCAAAAAGGAGTTAAAGCAGCTTTACAAAAATGCATACGAAGGACTCAAACAGATACTTCTACACCAATGTTCAGTGCAGCATTATTCACATGAGCCAAAAGGGGGAAACAAATCAAGTGTCCACCAACAGAGGAGTGGATAAATAAACTATGGTTTACATACAATGGAGTATTATGCACTCATAAAAAGGAATGAAGTTCTGATACATGCTAAGTGAGAGAAGCCAGACAGTACTGTATGATTCCACTTCTATGAAATATCTAGAACAGGAAAATTCATAGAGACGGGAAGTAAATTAGAGGTTACCATAGGATGTGGGAGAGTGAGTGTGAAGGAGAGTTACTGCTTAATGAGCATACAGCTTCTGTTTGGGGTGATGAAAAAAATTGGAAATACTGATGACTGCATTAACACACTGTATTTGACACTGCAGAACTGTAAACTTAGAAGTAGTTCAATGGTAAATGTTATGTTATGTACATTTTTATATATTTTACTACAATTTTAAAAGTAATAAAAAAAAAAAGTGTAAGAAATAAAATTTAAAATAAGTGGAGAGATAAATTGAGACCGAAGGTTAAATAAGTGTCTGTAGGCCCCACAATTTTTAGCACGGTTCCATGTAAAATATATTCCAAGCAACAAATAGTTGGCTTACAGATGAACCTTAAAAACAACTTGCTTCCAAGTTAAAGATTATCAAAATTTAGCTTTCTAGCAACAATCACCCTGAAAATCTGAACTTCTATTAAGTTGGATGGCTGCCTTTCACCTAACTTAAGATGCAAGACTGCCATTGTGTGGCAAGTAAAGGAAGCTGTAGGTTTTTTTCCAGTACAAGACAAACTGAAGATTCCTTTTTAAGAGCTTCTAGGAACTAGCCAATATCTAAACCCTTTCAAACTCTAGTACAGATAAGTACTCTAGATTAGCCAGAATATTCGATTGATCAGAAATAGCTCATTTATTCCTCACTTCAACAGATAACAAAGCACAGTAATTCAAAAGACTTATCAAAAAACTGAATTTCAAACAATATTGCTAAGAAAGCTTCAATATGTATTTTGGTAAACTAAATATCATATTTGCAATGTTAGTCTTATATTCCTGAAACAGACCATTTCAGAGGGAAAACGTGTAAAATTTCATACCTCAACAGCCATCTTTTAGCTGATGCTATCTAAAGGGTGCACAAAAGTTTTTAGAAAAGATTATACCTTGTAAACGTTGCTAAAGCCAAGGTTCTAAGAAGCAGGAAAATGAATATTAGTTTAAATAAGCATCATATTCAAAAATAAGAGATTTTTATTTTGCCATAGTGCCTACCATGGTACCCTGGACAGTGCAGATGTTCAATAAATATTTATTGGAGGGAAAAACAAACATTATTTGCATGGTCAATGATCAAACAGCAGATGTCTAAACCAGGATTGGTGCCCTACGGAGACAATGTAAAAAATAAAAAATGTTCACCAATTTCACAAATAAATCAAGAAATAAACGCAACTTTAAACAACTAAGTACAATTTTTCACCTATCAAGTGGTAAAAAAAAAAAAAAAAAAAATTAAATTTATAGTATCAGTAAGTGGGGCAAGGATATCAGCAAATGACTTTCACCACATTGGTGGTGGGAACATAAACTGATACAGCATTTTTGCAGGGTAAATTGTCAGGGTAATCAATCCACATGTTAAATGTACATACTCTTTGACTCAGCAAATCCATCTCTAGGAATCTACTCTACAGAAATACAAACATTTGTATGCAAAGTTAAATATACAAAGATATATCGCTGCAACTTTTTAGAAGGGTAAAAATGTCAGAAACAATCTAAATGTCCATTAATACCAAAATGGCTTCAAAAAATAAATTTAAAAAAAAATACAGAAATGGATGAACTATGACCTATTCACACTATGGAATATTATATAGCCAAAAAATGAGGTAAAAGTGTAGGAGCCAAACGGAAAAAAGTGAAATGATATTTTATATTATTAAATGTAAAAAGAAAGTTACAGACCCACAGGTATATCTCATTAGACAAACAAACGAAACAAAAAAACTACATGTGCGCGTAATATGGGTAATATGCATCACATTTATTTCTTGAAGATGAGAGGAGCTTTTACTTTGTAAATTTCTTATGTATCACTTGCAATTCTTTTTATAAAGAATTCTTAAATTAAAAAAAGTAGGAAAAAACATCAAAAATTATTCTTAATGGCGGTCTATTTTTCCTAACGTAAGAGAATTGAAGAGCAGTTAAAATATTTTAGGACAACTGATAATTTTAATAACTTTTCCTCTTACAGAATTAAAATTGTACTCATGGCCTCTTAACATAAAAACAGTATAGCTACAATCAAGTCACCAAGCTCTGAGCATTTCATAATCCCTATTGGTATAAAGCACATACTGGGTCATTAAGATCATAAAACATTTGCCAATTAAAAAAAAAAAAAAAAAGCTACAATCGTCAAGAAAAAACAACAACAACTTATACTAGAAAAACCAAATTCATTGTGAGACCCTAAAATAATCTATCATCTGTAATCTCCAAATCCTGTAGAACAGTGATTTTAAAAAATTGGGGGTGGGAGAGTAATTGGGCACTTAAGACCCCTCCATTTAATCTTTGGAATGAAGACTTCCTCACACAACACAGCCACTCTCCAAACCTTCCCCCATCCATGCATGTAATGAGAAAAGTTACCTGCAAGTCATATAGTCTACATTTGAGAAGTATGAAAACAGAAAAAAATATTGGGAGGTGCTATACATATAGAGAATACTAACTAAAATTTTAAGCAATGATGCATATGTGCAACAAAAGCCCTTAAAGGGCTGGCCCGTGGCTCACTTGGGAGAGTGTGGTGCTGATAACACCAAGGCCATGGGTTCGGATCCCTATATAGGGATGGCCGGTTAGCTCACTGGGAGAGCGTGGTGCTGACAACACCAAGTCAAGGGTTAAGATCTCCTTACCGATCATCTTAAAAAAAAAAAAAAATCTGCTTTTAGTAGAAAAATAACACAGTAACCAATCTCAACATAGGACTTGGTTTGCAATCCCCACACGATCGCTAGCCACCTAACTAAATAATTGCTTCATCTCTCCATGGGTGAAGGTCCTCACTTATCAATGAAGACAAATGATTTCTAAGGTTTCCTGTACAGGAAAATTCTATAATTCTACCTTTTCCACACAAGCAGGATAAATTCTATCCTAAAATATTCAGTATTTAAAATAGAAATGTGGCTAGAAAATGAAAGGAAAAAGACACTTTAAACTACATAATAAATTTCTCCTACTGTCCCTAAGGTCCTGGTTGCAGGACTCTAAGGGATGCAAAATCTGATCATGTTAAATCATTTTAAATTCTCTTCAAAATAACAAGAGCTGAACACTAAACAGTGTCTTAAACTTCCCCCCTCAAAGAAATATAGCCATAAATTAGATTATTTAATGAAACTTTAGTATTTAAAAACAAATCTTTCAAAGATAATGATCTTATTAAATTTGATTATCCTGTTCATTCTTTCATTAATCAACCAATATGCTAAGCACCTACTATGTGTCAGGTATTGTCATATTTTAGCTTCTTTCCAGTGTCTCAAATAAAAGTCAAAGAGTATAAGAATCTTACCAACATGGCCTCCTCCAATGGTGTATGTCTTCCCAGATCCAGTTTGTCCATAGGCAAAAACAGTTGCATTATATCCCTCAATGAGTGACAACACGAGGGGCTTTACGCATGTATTATAAACTTCATCCTGAGTGGAAGTTTTGCCAAAAACAAAATCAAAAGTAAAGACTCTGTCTTTCCCAATGATAATCTGCGTGGTGTTTGGAATTACTCTCACACAAACTTGATGATTATGAAGAACTTTGCAAAGTGGAGGTCTAATTCTTACAGCAACTTTTACTGGTATTTCTTCCATGGTAGATTAGATTTTACTAAATAGATTTTCTACTTAATGTTCAGTATCTAGTGTGAGAGACATCCATTTTACGTAAGATCTGGACTCCTGTGTATCAAAATAAAAAAACAAATTTTAATTATTCACTCCTCTTATCCTAATAAACTAACCACCTCTAAAGCAAAGTCAACTAGAGCAGGTTTTGCTCCAATATAAAATAGTTACAAAGAGTAAATCTGTTTGTTAAAGCACGTCATTAATTTTTAGATGAAATAATTTGATGTCTGGATTTATTTCAAAATAATCTAGGTGTGGAGGGGGCTACAAGTTGGTAAATGATGAAGATAAGTAATAAATACATGGGATTCCACTGTGTCCCTATTTCTATATTGGCAATTTTTCCCTGTTCACTATTCTAAATATTGAATAATAAGGGAGTTAGAAAACTAAGGCAAGGAGGGCTGGCCAGTTAGCTCACTTGGGAGAGTGTGGTGCTGATAACATGAAGGTCAAGGGTTCTGATCCCCTTACTGGCCACCCAACAAAAAAAAAAAAAGGAAAAATGAAAAAGAAATTAAGGCAAGGAAATAATTAAGAAACTGTACACATGTGTTAAAAGTAAACATCTATACTAGATTTTATAGCTATGTATTGAAAAATAGCATTTCTTCTTTGCCACAAATATTAGAAAAAAATCCGTGAAAATAGTTTTAAGGACTTCTATAAATCAATATAAATTTAAAACTAAAATTTTTATTCAAAACAATCAAAACTAACAGAAAAACTGCTTTTTCCATTCCTAAATATTATGTCATACTTATTCCTGAAGATCTCTGACAGAATACATTAAAAATTAAATTGGTAACTACAATTACAATAAACACCTGAAAAATAAATTAAGAAAACAAGTCCATTTAAAATAACATCAAAAAGAATAAAATACTTAGAATAAACTTGACAAAAGATGAATAAAGCTTATACTCTGAAAAACCATAAAATATTGTGAAAAGAAAGTAATAGATGATCTAAATAAATGCAAAACATCTCATGTTCATGGACTGGAAGACTTAATATTGTTAAGATGTCAATATTCCTCAAATTGAGCTACAGAGTCAAGGCAACTCCTATCAAAATCCCAGCTGACCTATTTGCAAAAATTGATAACCTGATCTTAAAATTCATATAGAAAACCAAGGGACACAGAATAGCCAAAACAATATTGAAAAAGAACAAAATAGGAAAACTCAAACTTCCCTAGTTTTAAAACCAAGCAACAGTAATCAAGACAGTGTGGCACTGGCATGAGGATAGACAGTAGAATAGAACTGAGAATCCAGAAATAAACCCTCATGTTTATAATTGATTTCAATAAGGGTGCCAAGACAATTCAATCGGGAAGGAATAGTCTTTTCAACAAACGATACTGGGACAATGGATACCCATATGTAAAGAATGAAGTTGGACCCCCACCTCACATCATATACAAAAGTTAACCAAAAATGAATGACAGACCTAAATGTAAGAGCTGAAACTATAAAACTCTTAAAAGAAAACACAAGAGTAACTCTTCATGACCTTAAATTTGGAAATGATTTCTTAGATATAACATCAAAAGCAAAAGCAATAAAAAAAAAATAGATAAGCTGTACTCCACCAAAATTAAAAACTTTGTGCCTCAAAGGAAACCATCAAGAGAGTGAAAAGACAACTCACTGAATAGGAGTAAATATTTGTAAGTCATGTATCTAATAAAGGGCTTGTATCTAGAATATATAAAGAACTATTACAACTCAGTAATTTTTAAAAAGTTTTTAATGGGCAAAGGATTAAAAAGGCAGTTCTTCAAAGAAGATATATAAATGGTCAATAAGCACATGAAAAGATTTTCAACATCAGGGAAAAGCAATCAAAAACCGCAACGAAATACCACTCCACACACACTAGCATGGCTGTAATCAAAAAGACAGATCATAATAACTGTTGATGAGGATGAAGAGAAATTGGAACTCTCATACCCACCTAGTGGGAATGTAAAATAGTATAGCTGATTTGGAAAACAGAGTGGCAGTTCCTCAAAAAATGAAACACACAGTTATCAATTGACCCAAGAGAAATGAAAACATATGTTTGCATAAAAACTTGTACACGAATATTCAATCTTGGTAGGATAAGTTAACAACACATAAAAGCCAAAAAAAGTAACCAACAACAAATCTATGATAAGATTCAAGTGCAGATAGAAAGTAATCAGTTTGCGGTGAGATTAGGCTCTTTGGAGAAGCAGTGTCTTGAACACTATCATTAAATAACCTAGCAGACTACTAAGATGAAATAACAGCAATGGAAATGTTAATGACATATTTTACATTCACTAGCCTTTAAAAAAAACTCTGCAGCAATACTTTGCATTTATAATTCTTTTAGTGGATAGTCCAAAGAGGATCACAACAACACCAAAAAATTTACATCACTCTACCAAGAGCCTACTGAGAGTTAAAAAAAAAAAAAAAAAAAACTGGTCCCTTGGGCTGTAAAATCCCAAAACATAATCAACAAACTATCTTCAAAGACCAAAACAAAGAGATCCACCTAACCTTGGCAGTTTTAATCATTGTAATGAAATTCTGCACTGAAAAAAATACTCATATGTACGGTAAATACTTTCCTGGATCTGAAAGGACTCTACAATCATTTGGTACTGGAAATTTTAACAAACTATAGAGATGCTGTCTGAGTCGATTCTTCCAAATGTCTCTAAACACTTAAATGTAAAGTTTTCTTAAATGTAAAGTTATCATACAGATTAGTTTCTTTTATTTGTTTCTTTTCTTTCTTTTTTGCCATCACCTTAAAGCAAAAGTCATGGTTTGTGTTAAGCCAGACCTGCTTCCAACGAAATTGCTAATAAAAAATGCTAAAAGAATTGGGAGATTTCCACATTCTTGGTTTTTATAATGAGTGTCTATAAACAATTTGGCTATTAAAGGTCATTGAAACTCACCTATTCTAACCATTAAAAAGTAACAGTAATGGTCCATAGTCATATAGTTTGTAAAAAATCAATATAAATAGTTTTTTTTAAAAAAAATCCATAGCACTAATACTTCTTTATATTCTAATCAATTACCGTCATCAGAAACATGCATTATGTCATCAACGTTTTATAAAAAGGTGAAACCTGATTGGCTGGCAATATTTCGGCATACCCGATGGGTTTGTGAAATCTGAGCAAAGGCAAGACAAGTCTTTAATCCTTGATGCCGTGTCACTGGTCAGGAATGGGTGTCCCCAAATACCTTGCCATCCTGTGCCCTTGGTTTCCCAGAAAACAGGTCTGTCTAAAACGTGCGGTTTGTCATTTTTTTCATAGGAGAGTTCCCAGCAGATGGATATTGGATCGCACAAGCATTTTAGCAAAGGCCCCAGATTTGGAAAGAAGACGGGAGTAAAGAAGAGAAAATACAAAGATTTTAACAATTGCGGGCGGTGTTATTTAAAGGGTGTCCCAATGAGACTCTGGGCACCTTTCTCTTCCTCCATCGTCACCCGCCTGAGGGGAGGAGGGGCCTGAGGACGCGCTTGGACGCGCCGAAGTTTCAACGTCTCCGATGCGAACAGGAGGCCTGAGACAAAGCGGAGCCCTCGGTGACGGTGGCCTCCCCGACCCTCTCCACAAACACCAGACAGTCCGGGCCCTCCTCAGCGCGGCTTGCTCGGCGGCGTTCTGCCCGTCCGACCCCGGGGCCTCCCCACCTCAGGGTACCCGGCTTCCGTCCGCAGGGGGCGCTCGCCCGGCCCAAGCGTCGACCCCACACCCGTTCCGGCGCCCTCCGCGGCCTCGCCGGCACCCCAGCCGCCTCCCCGGTGCCCCTCACCACACCGCCCGGCCCGCCGCTCACCGACCGGCTCGGGAAGACACGGCCTCTGGCGGCGAGCGCCGGACTCCTCGGCTTCGCTCCGCTGCGCGGCCGCCACCGCCCACGCCTTTTGTTGTCACCGGTTCTCCCGGCAACCGGCTGGGCCCGCCTCCCGACGCGCCGCTCCCTTCGGCCGAGTCCTGGCCCCTCCTCGGTAAGCCCCGCCCGCCGGCGGCCGCGTCCTGGCCCCGCCCCTGCAGGACCCGCCCCGCCGCGGAGGCTTCGCCGCCGCCGGGGGGCGCTACGAACAGAAGGCTGGTCTCGGAGCACTCGGCGCAAGCAGCTACCGACCGGCAACTAACGTGAGGAGGGTCATGATTCCACGTGGCGTTTCAGAATCGTAGCTACCACTTCAGTCCCATTGTGAATCTCACGGTTTAGGGGCCGGTCGCTTAGGTCAGCTGGTCCGCGCGCAGCCTAATAACGCCGAGTCCCGGGCGTGGATCCCCGTACCCGCCCGCGCCTCCCCGCACCCCCGCCAGAAACGTTCACTATGCGCTGTGGTCAGAGCGTTCACAGCGCTGTGCGACCATCATCGCTGTGTGTCCGGGACCAGAACATTGTAATCCCTCCGAAAGAAAATCCTCGAGCCAGCGAACAGGTACTGTCCTCCGTCCCCTCCCACCTTCCGGTCACCAGCCTGCTTCTGCTCCGTGGATTTAGCCATTCTGGGGATGTCACACTCATGGATCGTGGAGTCACCATCAGACCTTCTGTATCCGGCTTGTTGGGCTTAACAACGTTTTCAAGGTTCACTCATGTTGCAGCATCTGTCAGCACTTGTTATTCCTTTTCATGGCGGAATAATACTCTATTGTATGGATATAGCACGTTCTGTCCGTCATCACTTGATGGCCAGCACTTGGATTTTGTCCATTCTTTGGCTGATATGAATAATGCTGCTTCATGGCATGTACAAGTATTTGTTTGAATACCTGCTTTCAGTCTTTTAGGTATACACCTAGCAGAGGAATTGCTTGGTCATATGGCAATTCTATGCTTAACTTCCCCGATTTAGTTTAAAATGCCTCAGTGCCTCCCGATTTTAGTAGCACAATCTAAGTTTCTTCAAGAAGCATTCCTTTATTCATGAAATTTAGGAGTGAAAACGAGGGGTTGGGGTTAGCTCAGTTGGTTAGACAACGGTGTTATAACACCAAGCTCAAATAAAAGGAAAGGCCAGCCCGGTGGCTCACTCGGGTGCGCTCACTGGCTGAGCGTGGTGCTGACACACCGAGCCGAGGGTTGCGATCCCCTTACCGGTGAAAGAAAGAAAGAAAGAGAGAAAGAGAGAGAGAGAGAGAGAGAGGAGAGAGAGAGAGAGAGAGAGAAAGAAAGAGAGCGAGAGAGCGAGAGAGAAAGAGAGAGAGGAGAGAGAGAGAAAGAAAGAGAGCGAGAGAGAGCAAGAGAGAAAGAGAGAGGAGAGAGAGAAAGAAAGAGAGCGAGAGAGAGAGCGAGAGAGAAAGAGAGAGGAGAGAGAGCGAGAAAGAGAGAGAGGAGAGAGAGAAAGAGAGGAGAGAGAGAGAGAGAAAGAAAGAGAGCGAGAGAGAAAGAGAGAGAGGAGAGAGAGAGAGAAAGAGAGCGAGAGAGAGAGCGAGAGAGGAGAGAGAGAGGAGAGAGAGCGAGAAAGAGAGAGAGGAGAGAGAGAAAGAGAGGAGAGAGAAAGAAAGAGAGCGAGAGAGAAAGAGAGAGAGGAGAGAGAGAGAGAGAGAAAGAAAGAGAGCGAGAGAGAGCGAGAGAGAAAGAGAGAGGAGAGAGAGAGAAAGAAAGAGAGCGAGAGAGAGCGAGAGAGAAAGAGAGAGGAGAGAGAGCGAGAGAGAAAGAGAGAGGAGAGAGAGAAAGAGAGAGGAGAGAGAGAGAGAGAAAGAAAGAGCGAGAGAGAGCGAGAAAGAGAGAGAGGAGAGAGAGAGAGAAAGAGAGCGAGAGAGAGAGCGAGAGAGAAAGAGAGAGGAGAGAGAGAGAGAGAGAAAGAAAGAAAGAAAGGCTGCTTAGTTAACAATCATTTTGAATTTTAAAAATTCAAAGATGTGAATTCATTATGTTGTATTTTTAGAACTATTTTTAAAAATAACCAATCTCCTCTCCCCCCCCAAAAAACATGTTGCACATCATAATTGAACTGAAAAGTCAGACTGGCTTGCTGACGAAGCTTCACCAAATAACAGTAACAATTTGGGTTTGAAAATACTCAGATGCCCTACCAGAAGTGACCTAGAAGCCACGTGATTGCAGAGAGGTGGTCAGCAAAGTTTTCCCTTGCCCCCAGATTGGTGTCTTGTGTCCAAAGACAACGGACTGAAAGAGAACAGGTTACTTAAGTTCCCACAATGTAAAGTGAATGTTGTCATCGCCACCCCTTCTCCCTAGGATTTATAGCAGAACAAAGCTAGTTCCATTCCAACTCCAAATCCTATCCCCTTTTAAAGTATTTACAAGACAGACTAGGGAGTGCCAGGGGAGGGAAGGGGTCTTGGGCCTTGTGGAGTGGGGAGTAAGAGGTGTCCCTTCTACGAGTGACACGCAGAGTCTGCGAGGGCTGCTGGAAGAGGAAACCGCACGACTTCTGGTTGGGTGCGACGAGAGGAAGAGGCAGACTGATGGGCTTCTGGTCCTTCCCAGGCTGCAGTGACTGAATGGCTGCGCAGAGGGAGGGCGCTGGAGCGGAGCAGCCCGTGCTCCCACCGTGCAGCTGGGTGACAACCTGTGATTTTCTCACTGTCTGAGTGGATCCTTTGGAAGATACCCGAGCTTGAGCCCTGTGAGGATTGTCTTGGGTAAGTTTGGGGCGAGGGGTACACAGCAACAAGAGGGGACAGTGGGAAGAGCTGGACTGGGGGGCTAGTGGAAGAAGTTGAGCCGGGCTGGATCTCCCCCTGGAGAGAACTGGGTCTTGCGGGTCCTCTGAAGAACTCCACGTACGCCCCACGGGAGACCAGCTTGGGGACTCCTGCCCTACAGAGTACCCATGGCCAGTCCGTTTTAGCAGAGAAGAAGCAACCAACAAGATTACGGCTGGATCCAAGTGAGTAAAGAAACATTTCCCTTTTGCCCTAAACTCCCCACCCCCATTCTCGGAAAAGCTAGATAGAGAAAAGGACGCGAGGATTAAGGAAACAGCAGATCACTCCTCTTCCCCACTTTGAGTTCCTTTAATGCCGATGTAACGTTTGACGATTTTCCTTTCAAACTTGAGCATACAGAAGAGGGTCCTTATACAGTACTTATAAAGACGAGGTTTCTAGGCCATCATTCTGCCTTTGGCACCTTAGTTTAGTGTAGAAAAGGTTGGCTTTCCTAATGAAACATAGAATGTGGGTCCTGTCAACTCATGCCAGGTGGATTTGCTTGGCCCTTTGGTCAAACTGGTCAACCACAATCTCCACTAATCATAAGGGGAACCTTGGGAGACTAGGAAAGAGCCATTATGCCTACCTGAAAAACAGGCCTAGAACAGTGGCTTTCAAATCTGATTGATCTTGAGCACTGTCAGAGATTCATTTGACATCATGACTCAGTAAACAGGTATGTGTATAAATGAAAACAGAAGTTTCGTGAAACAATACTTACCCTTACTGAGATCAGTGTTCTATGATATCATCTATTTTATTTTATTTCAATTTTTCTCAATACTGGTTACAATTCTCTGAATTGATTTCATGACCCACTAATGACGTGCAACCTACAGTTTCAAATATCCTGGTCTAAGGTGACAATCTAGCTGATGATGGATCAGAGATAACATTTCCATCTACTAAAACAGCATTTTACCCCTATTATATTAGTTATCTATTGCTGAGCAACAAATTACCCCAAAACTTAGTGGTTTAAAACAACACACATTTCTTATAGTTTCTGTGGGTCAGGAATCAGGGCATGGTTTAGTTGGGTTCTCTGATTCAGGGCCCCTATTCCCTATTCTAATCACCAAATTCTGTGAATTTTACATCTGAACATTTCCTGAATCTTTTCCTTCTACTCCCCTTGTTTCTATTTCTAGTTCAAGGTCTCACATTCACTCACCTACACGGCTGTAACAGCCTACCAACTAGTCTCCCTGTCTCCAGTCTTGCTCTCTACTATAGTTTTAACATCCCCCCAAAACTCCTTAAAGCTTGATCACCATTATAACTGTGTTTAGAGGGTGGGAAATTCAACTCTGGTATTTGAAAGGTGGGGCCTTTGGAGGTGATTGGACCATGAGGGTTCTACCCTCACGAAGGGATTAATCAACAGGAGTGGCCCTGGTGGCTTTATAAGAAGAGCAAGTGAGCATGCTCTTGCCCACTTCACGATGTGATGCCCTGTGTTGCCTTGGGACTCTGCAGAGTCCCCACCAAGGAGAAGGCTCTGACCTGATGCGACCCCTCACCCTTGGATTTCCCAGACGCCAAAACTATAAGAAATAAATTGCATCTCCTTATAAATTACCCAGTTTCAGGTATTGGTAAGTGAAAACAAACTAATCCACTCTCACAAATCCATCCTCCACGCCTTCTATAGTGTTCTATCTAGGAAATTGATGTGACCATGTCTTTTCTCTGCCAGAAGCCTTTCTGTAATGGCATGGAAAATATTATTCCTTAGCAGCTGGAATAAGAAATCCAGGTACAAAGAGAGACAATTTTGCTGAGAAGATGTTTTGCTAGCCTACTACTTCCAGGTACAAGATAAGCCTCCTGAGTTTGATTTGGTTGAAACCCAGGCTTCAGAGAAGAGGGTGGTATTGCTCATATGAGACCAGGAGGAGAATTATTTGAATGAGGAAGATGGGAGAAGGAAGAAGGAAGATGGTGTTGGGAGACGCTGAAACAGAGAGGAGGTAGAGAATATCTGATAAGGGATTTCCAAGGACACTGGAAATGCCTAATGGTGATCTTTAGGTTCATACTGTGATGTGTGCGGTTCAAACCCTCTCCTCTCTTTCCCCTGCAAAATCTTCAATAATGTCTACATTGCTCATTGACACAGTCATGATAGAGGACTGTTTGTAGATTTGCCAATCCCTGCGTCCATCCTGGTGTTGGACAAAATCAGAGACTGACCACGTGGACCTTAGAGGGCAAAGGATTAGAAGAAAGCTGAAAAGTCTGGCTTGCATGTTAATGATGTTTTACTTCACTAATAAACCAAGCAATGCAAGGTGAAATGATAAACTATTTTCACCTTGTAAGCAGCAACTTTTCATAATGTAGTACCAGAAAGCATTCAGTGTCAGTGAAATAGACACTTTTATATGTAATCCCACTTCTTGTCATCTCTCCTAAAAATATAGAGTTAATGATAAAGGATCATGTACAGATGTTATCAGATTAGGCTCTTGGGTCCCAAAGTCATAGAAATGAACAATGCACCCAGCAGCAAAACAAGCAACACTTTATTTAAAGAGGCAATAGACTAAAGCATAAGAGGAGTAGCTACAGAGAAGCCGCTTAGACCCCAAGGGGAGCCATTCAGGGTCCTTTATAGGGAAAGGGGGTGAGGGTGCAGGCCAATGCCATCATTCTGTGCCTCTGGAGGTGGTCCATTTTGTTCTTCCTGGTTGCATCATGTATGCATGCTCAGTTAGGGCTTTAGTCCTTGTGCCTGCTCAGTAGGTCCAAGGTGGTGGTGGACATTATTGTCACCCCAGGAGGGTCACTGTAGCAGTCACCTTGAAGCATTGTATGCATGCGGGAACTCCTAAGGGGTCTTAAGGTTAATCTGTAACTTAATTTTTGCAATTATGGGAAAAGAATGGGTACATAATAAGTTTTAAACAAGGCTAACAGTTATATCTTAAGCATTGGGGAAGGGGTTTTCCAATTCAGTAAATATCTGTTCCCCTCTTATCTCAGTTTATTTTATCAGGGCCGGCCATGGGGTAGTCATGTGCCCTGGGTGGGGCATGAGGGGGTCTCATGACTGAGGAGATGAAAAGTAACAAACTGTCCTCTGCAGAGAGAATGGAGTCAGTTTGGTTCACAGGCCTAGCCATACTCTGTCTCAGATAGTAAGTTAGTTCTGGAGATTCAGTAAATGTTCATGGAAATAAATTAAAGAAAAAAAACCAGGTAACTTGCTCATATTAGTTCATTTTCTGTCTCTTATAACAAAATACCTGAAACTGGGTAACGTATGTAGAAAAGGGGTTTATTTCTTACAGTTTCAGAGGCTGGGAAGTCCCAAGTCCAGGGAACACATCTGGTGAGGGCCTTTAACTCTCCCCAGTGATGCACAGTACCACATGGTTAAGAAAGGGCTGAGCAAGAGAGAGCTAGCCTCCTTATTTGCTCTCCTTTTAAAGCCATCAGAACCATATCAATAACCAACCATTAAGCTGTCAATGGATTAATCCATCCAGGAGGGTACAGTCCTCACAATCTAATCACCCCTTAAAGGGCCCACCTTTAAATTACCATAATAGGACTTCCCACCCTCTCAACAATGTTACAATGGAGATTAAGTTTCAATACATGAATTTGGGGGGACACTTTTTAAAAAATTATTATTGTTTTACATTCTATGATGCTGTTGCAGAGCAGTTGGGAGGGAGAGTGAGAAGGGAAAGGGGAAGGAAATGTGTTGGAAGAAAGAGGAAAGAGGAGGGGTAGGATTGAAGCCTGTGGCACCCCTCACATTCCCACAGGGGAGAACAGGGGGCTTCCAAGTGTGGCTTGGTCATTGCCGGGCTGGGTGCAGATGTCAGGGAGGTGTGGCAAAAGCTCTCACTTCCCACCACCCCAGCTCAGCAACCAAGGGCCCTTCTTGCTGCAGCTTGATGGTCGTCGCTGTGCTGGTTGCGTGTGTTGGGGGGGGGGGGCATGGCTGAGTCCCTTGGCCACCGACTGCCCCAGTTTGGGAGATCCCAGGGTGCTTCCTGCAGTGGCTTGGTGGTTGTCTCTGGGCTGGTTGCACATGTCAGGGGGGCATGGCCAAGATCCTCAGCTGGGTGACACATTTAACCCATAGCAAAGGCCCAAGGGGCACATCTGGTGAGGGCCTTCTTCTCAGTGGGAACTCTCTACAGGGTCCCATGGCAGTGCAGGGTATCACATGATGATAACGGCAAGAGCTCTCTCATGTGCTCTCATTATAAACCCAGCAGTCCACCCCATGACAATCCTTTAAACCACCAGCCCATAACTCCATGAATGGATTAATGCCTTCACAAGTGCACAGTGGTTATGATCCAATCACTTCTCAAAGGCCCCACCTTTCAGATACCATAATCAGATTTTCCACTTTCTTAACACTGTTACAATAGGGATCAAGTTTCCAATGCATGAGTTTTATGGGAATACATTTCACGTATAGCATTGCTCAAGGCTACATGGTTGATAAGTGGCAGAGGCAAGACTGAAGCCTATGTCTGTCAGATGACAAAGTCAACACAGCCTCTCCAAAGACTGAGCTGAGCTGAAGCTTTCTACATAATACGTCTCCGATTTTATTGTTTGCTTGTTTTATGGTTGTTTGTTCAAATCAGGATCCAAACATGGTCCACATATGGCATTTGGTTAATATAATAGTTGGTCAATAACAGTTATGCCTCAACTTTTTAAAATTGTGATAAAATGCACATAACATAAAGTTTACGATCTTAACCATTTTTAAGTGCATGAACCATGTACTTAGTAGTGTTAAGTACATTCACACTATTGTGAAACCAATCTCCGGAACTCTTTTCATCTTGCAAAACTAAAATTCTATATCCATTAAACAGTAACTCCCCATTTCACTCTTTCACTAGCCCCTGGCAACTACTGTTCTGTTTTCTGTCTCTGACTCTATGAATTTGACTACTCCAGGTATTCTATACAAGCGGAATCTCATAGTATTTGTCCTTTGGTGACTGGCTTATTTCACCTAGTTTGATGTCCTCAAGGTTTACCCATGTTATAGCATGTACCAGAACTTCCTTCCTTTTTAAGGCTGAATAATATTCCATTGTATGTATGTGCCACATTTTGTTTATCCATTCATCCATTGATGGCCGCTTGGGTTGCTTCCACCTTTTGGCTTTCGTGAATAATACTGCTATAAACATGAGTGTATAACTATCTCGTCAAGATCCTGCTGCAGTTGTTTTGGCTACTGTTATGAAGTGCATGTTTATGTTCTCCCCCTAACCCCCAATTCATATATCGAAGCCCTAACCCCCAATTTGGTGGTATTTGGAGATGGGGCCTCTAGGAGTTAATTAGGTTTAAATGAGGTCATGAAGATGGGACCCCCATGATGGAATCAGTATTCTTATAGGAAGAGGAAGAGACACCAGAGTTCTCTCTTTTCACCATGTGAGGACACACAGAGAAGGCAGCCAACTGCAAGGCAGGAAGAGAACCCTCTCCAGGAGCCAAATCTGCCAGCATCTTGATCTTGGACTCTCCAACCTCCAGAACAGTGAGAAATAAATATCTGTTCTTTAAGTCATGCAGTCTGTGGTATTTTGTTATAGTAGTCCAAGCTAAGACAGATTTATACTCAGAAGTAGAATTGCTGGATCATATATGATAATTCTGTTTTTGTATTTTGAGGAACCATGATCTTTCTTTTTCTTTCTTTTTTCTTTTCTTTGCTATTTTCTTTTCCTTCCCTCCTTCCTTCCTTCCTTTCTTTCATAGACCTATTTCTGTACACCATACTGTTTTCCACAGTGACTGCATGATTTTACATACCTATCAACAATGCACAAGAATTCCAATTTCTCCACATCCTTGCCAATTCCCACCCTTTAAAAAAAGAAAAAAATTCATTTGTTAAAGAAACTGTCATTTGTCCTATAGAATTCCTCACAGTGTACATTTGGCTGATTATATCTTTGTTTTTTCATTTAACTTGTTCTTCTATTTCCTACATTTCCTGTAAGCTAGTAGCTAGATTTAGATTCTTGATTAGATTCAGGTTCAATTCTTCTAGCAAGTATAATTCCTAAATGAAGCTTTGTATTTCCTGTTGCAGCACACCAGGAGGCATATGTCTGCATTTGCTGCTTTTAGTGACATTAAGATTGTTGGTGAGTGCAGGCATTTTTCAGCCTAAGTCATTCATTAAAAACTCCTCATTAACATTTTACCTAATGGCTTTAACAGCCATTGATGATCATTTTCCAGATCTGTTATTTCACTAGGGATTGCAAAATGGTAATGTTCTAATTCTAATAATCCTTTTGTATTTGCTACCGGAATTTTTCTATAAAGAGGAGCTTTCCTTCTATCAGGTTATTCAAAAATGCAATTAGTGTAGGGATGGCAGAATAAGTGCTTAATTTTTTTCTTTTATTTATCAAACAATTTTTTTTGGCAGTTGGCCACTATGTGGACTCAAACCCATGACCTTTGTGTTATAAGGCTGCATTCTAACCAACCGAATTATTTATTAATCTTGAGAATACTAAATTGGTCCCTACCAACCTCCAAAGCCAAACAATAGGGTCTCTTTTTGGGGGGAGGGAAGGATGGGTGACTATGAACTCACAGAAGATTTTTTTCTCTCTCCCTTTTAATTTTAATTAATTAATTAATTAATTAATTACTTTTTGTGGATGGCTAGTTTGGGGATATTAACCCTGACCCATAGATTTTTTACTTTTTAGTTGCTTTTCTAAATACTATTTCAGTTCCCAAAGTACATATTTCTAGGTTTCTTATTAAATAGCATTGTGACCTATTGTTTCTTTTCACTTTAATTCAGGCTTCATCAAATGTTTGAGCCTTAATAATTGAATTCCACCAAAGAATATGGATTAGTATTCTATACCAGTCGACCCTCAGTCTACCCTGAGAATGGTGAGATGAGAATGGTGAAGAAAGGAGAAGGATTGTTAGGTTTTCCCCACCTCCGGACAGGAAGTTGAACTACCTCTTTCCTTGGACTAACTCAGAAAGTAGCCTTCCTTCTCTCTAGTGTTCAGCCTGGTTCTTTCACTTAAAATTAAAATATTCTTAACCCAAAGGGAGAAACCAAAACAGAAAGGAAAAACAATAAATGCAGTGTATGGAAAAAAGAGGAACTTACCTGAATGGCACAGTAATATATTTCTCCAAACTTCCAACTGCTTTATTCATTATATTTTAAACCTGCAAGGAACCGTACAAATTATTTAGTCCCATTGTACTTTTATTAAATATTTTAAAATTTCTGTTCACTCTCCCTGAGTTAAGCTAAAGTTATTTTGCTTTTTTTTATTTATTTATGTACGGTTCTCCGAGAAACAGAACCAATGGGATAGAGAAATAAAGAAGTATACATAGATCTATCTGTGGATGGATGGATGGATGGATGGATGGATGGATGGATGGATGGATGGGTAGGTAGGGAGATTGGTAGATAGATAGATGATAGATAGACAGATAGATAGATAGATAGATACATACATACATACATACATACATACATACATACATACATACATACATACATACATACATACATGAATTATAGACAGATTTTAAGGAATTGGCTCACATGCTTATGGGGCTGGTAAGATGTGATGTAATCTTGAGTCCAAAATCTGTAGGGCAGGCTTGCAGGTGGGAAATTCAAACTCAAGGTGGGTTTCTATGTTTCAGTCTTGAGACAGAATTGATTCTTCTTTGGGAAACTTCAGTCTTTGCTCTTAAGGACTTCAACTGATTGGAGAGGCCCACCTGTATTATGGAGGGTAACTGCTTTGCACAAGTCTACTGATTGTAAATAGTAACCACATTTAAAAAATACCTTCATAGCAACATTTAGACAGGTGTTTGATCAAACAAGTGGGCACTATAGCCTAGCCAAGCTGGCACATAAAATTAATTATCACAATCTCATCCTACCACTTCTTGTAAATGATTTGAGAAATGCATACATTCTTTAGAATAATGACATAAAAAGAAAACTGGGGGGCTGGCACTTAACTCAGTTAGAGTGTGGTGCTGATAACACCAAGAACCAGGCTTCGATCCCTATACTCGCCAGCCACTGAAACAAACAAACAAAAAGAAATAAAAGAAAACTGGACCCAGAATTAGAAAATCAGAGTCAGGTTATCTCACTTTATACATAAATTAAACAGGCATGGTGCTTTTAACTGCTTTGTTCAAAGGCTGATGACAGAACGAGGGCAGTGGGTGTACAGTGACTCCTGTCAGGGGAGCTCAGATCCTGGGATCTTGACTCTGGACATTTTACACTGTGGAGAACCCACAATTCTGGACTTCCTTAATTTGAAGGTCATTGTCTTCCAAGGTTTGAGAGCAAATAAAATACAAACACTGCCTGGGACAGGGCAGCCTACTTTGTTCCATCCAATGCACATGGTGACATTATGGAATTTTACTTGAGTTCTGTACTCCAGGAAAACAGTGACATTAAGAAATCCCCGCCCCCCGCAACCTTTCGTTTTCTAAAATCCTCTACCATTTTGTTTTCTAGGAAATGGCTCACGCCAAAGTACCATCCTTCTCTATGTGACTTATATACTCCTAAGACTATTGACTCTCTTGACTCCGTAAGGCTCGCAGGTGACTCCCTTTACCTGTGACAAGGCCAGACACAGATCTTTCCTCTTTTACCTAAACCTGCTGTTGGCCAGACATAGACCCCCCAAGTCCCCGTTCCTTGTCTCATGAATGATTAAAATTTCATGTCCGCCTGAAACTATCTAGACACAGAGATAAACATTTCCTGTTTGGAAAACTGATTGAGACTTCTGACTGCAAAACAATCCCTCTTGTAAAATGCCCCCACGTGTAACTTGTCTACTCTTCCCTATGAAAGCCTAAGGCAAAACCACCCAGCCAAGCATCCAATTTTTGGATCTGGCATGTTTTTCCTATTGTAATAACCTGATAAAATCAATTCCTTTATTTGTTCAGGTTTGTCTTTGACAACAGCATCCATCAGAAGACTGAAAAGTCAAAAACTGAAGCCAAAAAAAGAAAAAAAAAAGTGATCTGGGCACATCAAAAGGGAGGTGGGTCACCAAGTTACAAGGAAAAGGAAGATGTAGTTGTCTCAAAGCTGATGGCCTAAATCACATACTGTGGGTCATTAAACCTGTACCTCTCCAGACAAATTATTAAGCTATTACCCACTCAGCTTCAATGCACGGGCACAGTGATGAAACTCAGTAAGTGATTTCTGAATTGAATCGAATAAAATCTATGAATTTGCTTGGTACTAATCAGGGGAAAGTTAAAGGTGGAGATAGGAAAAAAGCAGCCCCTGACAAAAGCTGGCCTGGCACTCACAGCTATGCCCTGTTATTTTCCTGTTGGACATTATGTTACAGAATACCAAGATCAGAAAGGCTAATCAGAGACCATGAGAGAGTGAGACAAAGTATGGCTATTTCATAATTTCGTCTAAGCATAGACAAAAAGAAAGGCCACTGTACCATACACAAAGCACCAAACATTCTTCTATCTGTTCTAAAAGGAGTAACTGCCATCTTCTTTACCAATCACAGTTTTATCCTTGCTTTAGTCTGCCCTCCCTATAGATAAGATTTGAAAAAACAAATGATATTATTGTCCTTGCTTTCTAACAACATTCACTCTTAGATTCTCCCCTAAATCATCCCCAAAGTCAGCCAGACGCCCAATGCCACAATAAGTAATAAATTCAAAATGTTTACTTTGGTTGAAAGGCATTGACAAGGTACCCTGGTGAAATTACTTGAGTTTGCAGAGGGAGGCAAATCATTAGGTGGCCACTGAAGAATAATTAATAAAATTTATCAAAAAAGTCACGATGCTTTTAAACTGGTTGCAGATCAAAGGCTATTAAAGGAAACAGAATCACCAAGGAATTAGAAAGAACGTCTCTGAATGGGGGGCTGTGACAGGAAGTTTCAGGGGGCTGTGCACTTTTTTTTCTTTTTCTTTTCTTTTTTTTTATTCTTGTCAGTTCTAGCTGTAGTTGTTTGAGGAAACTCCATACTGTTTTCCATAATGGCTGCACTAGTACAGTCCCACCAACAGCTGTGCACATTTTTATTGTTTTAAGATGGTGTGCAGAATAAATCAACACAACCGAAAAAGCTTTCTGGAATTTATTTCTGGATTCCACTTTCTTCCAGCACTTCAGGAGCTGGCTCCATGTTAATAATGTTCCTCAGACTACCCTGAAATCCACTGAGAGTGATTACTATTTTGTAATCCTTAGTTAAAGAATACTTGATCTGAAAAATGATTATCAATGGCTGTTAAAACTATTAGGTAAAATGTTATTTAAATTCTCTTAGTCTGTATTAGGTGTGAAAATTATAGAATCAATGCAGTGGTGGTGAAAATTTCTTGCTGTTTCCCAATATCCATTCATACTCCTGCTGGTACCCAATGCCCAGAATACTGACTACTTTCCTAGCCTACTTGGCAATTAGTTGTGTTGGAGTGAACAGGACTGAAGCCATGTTGGGACCTAAAACCCCGTGGGCTCCAAAAGATTTTGAGAGAGCAGGTGTTTTTTTGTTTGTTTGTTATTTTCTTAGAATGCCTTTCTCTGAGTTCCCTCCATTCCCATGGTCATTTGATATTTTGAACCTTGGTTATGGGGCAAGATGACATTATTTACTTGAAGGCAAAGTTGTTTTCCAGTCAGCCTGGAGCTACAGACTTGCACAAACTATCCAAGGGAAACCAAGGAAGACATCAGTAAAGCTGTGCTGATTCCACCCCTCCAGCAGCACCCTGAGATAACGACAGGAGCAGAAACCAGAGTCTGGGAGAGACTGCACCTGGCCCCCTGCACCTCCTCCTCACTGCAACTTGCCATTTCCCACATTCCATTCCCTCGGCACCTCTTTAAAACTGCCCCCTCTCCAACCTCTAAAGGAGGGAGACGGTTCCAGTCTGTCTCCTCAGACATCTGATAATAAACTTCCTACCTCGTACCAACATCTGGGACTGATGAGTCTTCTGTTTCTGAGTGGAGAGCTGTGGGACGTGGATGCCCAGACCTGGATGCCAGTAACAGATGTGATCACATGACTAAGTTCTAGTCAGTGAGATCAAAGCAAAAATGCGACGTGGTGGCTGCTGGAGGCTTCCTTGTTGAGCTTTTCTTTCTACTCTTCAACTTCATTGCTTCTTCAATTCCGCTGCCTACATAGAACACAAGCATTTTGGATTGCAAGTCCAGGCTATGCTCAGTGCACAAGAGAAAAGGTAGCTGGGTCTGCAACACCACGGAGCACCACAGA